>NC_090282.1:22138124-22460267 GCF_037392515.1 Haliotis asinina | reverse complement strand
CATTCGACCATTCTGAGGCTTGCTAACAGATACCAACAAACAGGAACCAGCAGGGACCGGCAACGCCCAGGTCAGGCACGTGTTACCACCCCTCGTCAAGATCGAGACATTGTACGGCGCCATATTCGTTATCGAACCTTGCCCGCTGCCAGAACCGCCAACGCTGTCCAGGGTCGACGTGGTTTGATCAGCGCTTCCACCGTCCGACGCCGTCTCCGTGCGGCAGGGTTACGTTGTCGACGCCCTTACGTTGGACCCATCCTGACTGACAGGCATCGCCGTGAACGCCGACAATGGGCTGAACAGCATCGTGTGTGGTTGTTACGACGTTGGCATGGTGTGGTGTTCGACGAGTCGCGTTTTCACTTGCGAAATGCTGACGGGCGTCTACGGGTATGGCGTCGACGGGGTGAACGTTATCATCAGGATTGTGTTGTGCAAACCGATCGGTGGGGTGGAGGCAGCATTATGGTGTGGGGAGGGATAAGTTATCACCACAGAACCGCTCTGATTGTTTGTTGTGGCAGAGTGAATGCCGTTTACTACCGTGACAACATTCTTCAGAACAACGTCGTTCCCTTCTTTCACCAGCATCAAGATCTGCACACATTTCAACATGACAATGCACGAGCCCACACTGCACGTGTTTCGATACAGTATCTGGCTAACAACAACATTCCTCTACTTCATTGGCCTGCATTGTCACCAGATTTGTCACCCATCGAACACTTGTGGGATTACATCGGCCAACGCCTCGCACGTCGTCCGCAGATCAACAACCTTGGGGAACTCGACAATGCCTTGCAGCAAGAGTGGAATGCAGTGCCTCAGGACTTTATTCAGAGACTTATCCGTTCAATGAGGAGACGTTGCACAGCTTGTGTTGCTGCTAACGGGGGTCATACACGCTACTGACTTTCCATCTTGACCCCATCTCTATTTCATTGTCAGCTGCATTAAATCTTCACTGTTTTGCTTGATTGTTTTTTGCTTCTTTTCTTTATCAAACATTGGTCTACACAAATATGTAAAATTTACATAGATTGCTCACTTCTGCTCTTAGAAATCCACAATTTTAGGGGTGGTGCGTTTTCAATGATGTTCAGTATATTTGAAATATTTGCTTGACCATGTTTCCTTTGCCACAAGTTCAAGTACTCGAATGTACATACAGGCAGAAACTATAATATGTTCAGCTCTATACAGGAGGCTATGTTATTCTGTCATGTGTTTTGTTGTGCTCAGTGGTGTGATAAGGAATATTCCAGACCGTTGCTTCTGTCAGTAGTTCCTGAACGGGCATACACTACTAAAGCCACGTAGAATCATCTTATGCCTTAAGCCCCATGCTTTAGACGTTATATACTTTCAGTGTGGTGGTTATGACTCCGTAGACCATAAACCCTGTCTGTGTGTCAACACATACAATGCCTGGTTACGAATCTCGTTGTCAGTAACTGTTTCTCGGACTTGCGATACATGCTTAAAAACTCAATTACTGTTCGTGCAGTTCGAGTAACGTGAAGGTCTTCTACTGTACTACTATTTGGAACATATTTGGGAACATATTATACATTGGTAGTAGTACAAAAGTCACGAATGAATCCGTATTCGCCATACTGCCCGTTGTTTTTGATAAATCAATATTTCTGGAAGAATCTTTGATGAAACTCTACATGGATTGATTGAGTTTAGTTGTATGTCGCACTCAGATTTACTACAGCTGTACGGCTGCAGTCTGTAAATAACTGAATCTCAAGCAGACAATCCAGTGATCAACAGCATGAGCATCGTACTACGCATTTAGGATAGGATGATATGTGTCAGCCCGGTCAGTGTGCCTGACCATCCGCTCCCGTTTGTCGCCTCTTAAGATAACCATGGGTTGCTGAAGATCAATTCTAACCCAGATCTTCACGATCTGTGGTACACGCGAGGTTGATATTAACAGCAACGTCCAGCACCGTCGGGTTGCAAAACCAGCCAAGAAGCTGTCACGGAACCTGGCCACCTGAACTATGACGTCACCTCGAGAGACATGAATAGAGGGGCCGGGATTTGCTTCTTCTAATACCCACGGACACCTGGTAACATTTTCCTCATTATTGCAATACTCGCTACACGAATATGCAGCTACTTCAAGGTGGGTATTTTGTAGAACGGTATTTGATAGGGTCTGTATTATTTATGATGTGGTTCACTCTGAATGTTTAATGTCTCTGTCAGGCTGACAGTCTAGTATACAGATTGTATAGAACATATTATGAGAAACATAAAACCCCAAGTTATTCACAAATGAACAAATCTTACTGAAAAAAATGAATAAGATATGCACAAAAGTCTTTCATTTCCTGCTGTGTGACGTATTGAATAATCATTTCTGTACCCTGGACATACATACAGCTGTGTTGTTCAGATGCAGCTGTGTGTGTTCATTGTTTATTGCGATGGAGACCGATATCTACCTCTGTGGAAGAACGTACTAAGTGAAGGGTGTTCTCATATGTTCGATGCTCTTAAGGTTTTCTTTGTTGCAATATTCTAGCTCAATGACAGATGTCTGTAAATAATCTAGCCTGAACTTGACAATCCAGTGATCAACATCATGAACAACATCTGCACAAATGGAATACGACAACATGTGTTGACCAAGTCAGCGAGCCTGACCATCCGAATGTCACAAGAGACAATAGCATGGTATCCGTGTGGTCGTACATCCAGACATTAACATAAACCTTCGTCCTAAACCCTTGCTATATAGAACACGGTCGAGAGTTATATATTATCAGATGAAAGAAGTCCTGAACGTATCAACATTCATTTCAAAGAACAACGTTCAGTATATAGTATCACTGTTGTTAAACCCAGCTCTCCAATATGGCGAAGAGTGACTGCTTAGTAAAACAACAACGATTATTCTGGAAACTATGAATGTCGCAGTTGAGGATTGGGAAGATGGTTTGTGTTTCAATACCCTCTCCTTAGCATGTACATGGGTATAAACGTGTTGCCGAACCATTTGTGTAATAACATGGGCATGTACAAATTCAAATAAGTACGTTTGGAAGCTGGTAAAAATAAGCTATGTCACGGCAGTTGGTAGACTCTTCAGAGCTCACCAGTCTATGCAACAACGCGCTGGCAGTTGGATTAGTCTGTACATTTACAAAACCTGAATACACAGTCTTGGAGAATTATACCATGGACACAAAACTGGCTGAAGAACACAGGCAAGGAGACATGAATGTCTCATTAGCGTTTGACATGAATCAGTTTGTCTTTTCCGTGATCATCAACATTAAATTAACGATCATACGTTCTCACAATGCACGACAAAGGAAGGTCATGTCATGCTATCTACCTGAAGGATTTGTTTATTAAAAAGTGATTTGAGGCGATAATTTGAATCCAGTCTAAAGTAATAAAATGTAATAACTGCTGCAAATATTGTTCCCGATAATTGGGGATCGATTGATTGCAAGGCTAATAACAGAATCTGAGAAGTAGTAGTAGTTATTCAGATCTCAATTAGCACATAGAAGACAATGTTGCATATAAACTGCCCCGCATGCAAAAACATCTCTGACCTGCTATCGAAGCCCATGACGAGACGTGTGGCATGTTAGACTAATGTGGGATGTCTCCTTGATGCAAGTTATACAGTTCGTGTTCTTGATTTGTGTGAAAAAATAGCCTGCGAAGGTATCTTTAACAAACAGCATCAAGGAGTAACAACCTTTGTACGGAGGTGTATAATACAAGGAGTAACAACCTTTGTACGGAGGTGTATAATACAAAACACAGTTCACGAAACACATGAACTTGAACAGAAATGTGACGAACTGGCCAGCCTACAATCAGCGATACTCAATGCCACTCCAGCAGTCGTGATGGGCAAAGACTCTTGGTGCCGCGGGCATACTTCACATAATCTTCGATGTTTTCTTCAGAAAATCTGTACTAAGGCACATGGACAACATCTCTTCTCTGTGGCTGTGCAGGATTCTTGGATAATTCTTTGTACTGGCTCAACAATCCGTATGAAGTGACTAGCATGGCTCCAGTAAAACAGAACACGTGAACTGTGTGGGAACTTTACAAGTCTGACAGAAAAAAACCCGTCTATTCTATCGTCTACTCGCCTTATTCAGGGATTCAGATAAGTTCAGATAACCTGGTATTAGTTTGTTTCACATCAGGACGTACAGGTCATGCGTATATTTTTCATCTCTATTTTACCATTTTCGTCCCTCTTTAACAACTCATTGTCCATTATAAGAGAATACTTCATTCCACTAAGCCTTTACACTCCGAATAGGATCCCTTTCTCGAGAGATTCGAAAGAGATTATTCTGAAGATTGGTCTGTTGTTTTTTGTGTTTTTGTTGTTGTTTTTTTTATAAATGTTTATTGCTTGAATTTGCAGAAAGCGTGCAAATAATTCACTGTTCATTTAAAAGTGTATCTTTCATTGGTGTTGGCTTTCACACCGAATGCAATCCCTTTTGGAAATAATTGAGACAGACTATTCTGTTGCGCTGATGGTTTTGATTTCAGAAAGCGAGCCGCAGGGAATTATGCAACAGAGTGATTCTAAATAGGTTTTGGCCAACCAGATACGCCAGGAATGAAACTTGTTTAATGAGAGCATCAATTACAGTTTTCGGCATAAAGACTGATCTATATATCAAGCATACTTGGGGTTGAATAAGTATAACCAAAACGTTATTTTTTTTCAAAACTGCAGAGCAAAATCATAGTTGGTTATTTCCTTTCGGTATAGTCATGTATAACGAATCAGACAATGTTTCGTTGACCTGTGTGTTCCCAAAGCGCCTTGAAGGAGTCATATTCGTCCTGATTTCTTCTGTTGGTTCCTTCATGGCATTCTTTGGAACCATTGGCAATTGCATGATAGTCGTGGTGTATATCAAAGTCAAATCTTTGAGAGCAGTTCCCAGCAATATTCCTCTTATCAGTGTGGCTGTTGTAGACGCAGTATGTTGCACACTTGGGTTCCCCATTCATTTAATCTTAGACATCGTACCTCAGTTGCGATGCAATTCAGTATTCGTTGAGTTCAGAGAACTTTTTCTGGCATACGTTTTCATGATGTCTTTTTTTGGTATTTCATTAATTTCTTTCGAGCGTTTCTTTGGAATTCGGTTTCCATTTGTATACTGCGAATTTGTCACAGTGAGAAAGATGTCTATTGTCGTGATTTTGTCCTGGATACTGTGTCTGGCGCATATTATTGCGGGAAGATTTGTTAGACGTGTATATGGTCCCCAAAACATTTACTTTTACTTTGCTGGATTTGTCTTGATCGTATTGCTGATCCTGACTTTAGCTTTCTATGTCTGTGTGTACGTCACCAGCAGAGCCCATTTACAACACGACAAGCGGTATAAGATCAGAACAACAAGTCAATCTCAAGCAGCTGTTTTGATGGGATTTGTGTATGGCATATCCTGGATTGGTCCTTTCGGGATTAGGTTGGTAGGCAGACATGTGAGCATATCGTACTGGCAGCAGGCTAGCATCCTATTTATGCTCATCAGTCCCCTGTCCAACGTTTGGGTATATGCTTTCAGAATGACTCATTTCAAACAGGCATTTAGAAAGATTTACAGAGATTGCAGAGTAGTCCCGTTACAACGTACTACTGTCTTCTTTTTGGATGCATAGACATCCCACGACATGCCCACACTAAAGGTTCCTGAAGGAGACTGAATTATTCAACATAATTGTGAATTCAACATTATTCAGAATACTCGGTTCTGATTTGAACTCTGTTTCGTGTTAGTAAATGATTTCACATTCTGATTGTTGGGAATAAACTCGCGTTTGTTCTCTATTAATTATTGTTCCACTATTTCGGTAGAAGTTGTCGTCAAGTTAATTGTAGTGCAAATCTAGTCAGAGATTTGGGACAATGTTACTTTTCATGTTGTTTCCTATGATATTGTTCCTGTTTGTACCTTAGTTTTCTGATGTCTGTTCTACATTTTTTGTACATTCTACTTATAGAGTATTCAAATTTGTGTGTGTGCAACTATATACGAATAAAACAATGAATATATCCTCTTGCTTAGGATACCATATGTTATTATCTTTATTTACTATATTATTCTTGGTCCCTTAACTCGACTATATTAGTTACAGGAACAAATATAATTCATGAGTGATGAGGAATGGCGACATATCAGCAACACAAAATTGTGAATGCTGAACCTTGTCAAATATGCTGTTATTCTTTGGTCAAGTTATTGTTCAGCGACTGGTTAACTTCTATCTTTTTTTGTTCTAGAACTCTTCTCCAAGTTCCGGAATAAGAAACTAAAGGATGTTCATACGGAAGGACATCACAACCATGGAATTATTCATGATCCTATGCACTTGACACTCATCAACACGCTTTCGTGAATGCCAAATATACACAAAGGAACAATATAGCCATCCATGAATTATAATTTTATATCTATGATAAATGTACCAGCTTCCATCTTCCATCCATGTTTTAAAACTAAACGCCATTTGCTGCACACACACACACGCACGCACGCACACATCTAATATCTATCCACACATTCATGCATGTAACAACAGATACATACCTATGCACAAAACCGAAGACGTCCATACATTCACAAGCCAGCAAACATGAAGAAATAGATTACATATATACTAGTACATGCCGAAAGATTTTCCACCTGAATATGAAATACAATTCATACACAAGTATTTACACATGTATATATACACTCTACAGAAAAAAAGAAAAAGAAAAAAAAAACGCAAAATGAAATTTAAAAATGATGCTTACAATTACAATGATTATTTCTTTCGTGCAAAGCATGAGTACAGCATGTGACTATGAAAGACACAAATGAATCTCACAATTTCATCCACGATCTCTGCAAGTACTGTACACGAAAATGGAACGTCGCTGCCGATGCAAATCAGGCAATTGAACGATTGCAAGCTGGCGAATCAAAGAGTGAGGTGGCAAGGATCTTCAAAGTTCATCCCAGCACAATAAATCGATTGTGGGATCGATTTCGTCAAACAAATTCGACAAATGACCGTCCAAGATCAGGAAGACATAGAGTCACCCCACCTGCACAAGATCGGTACATCCGAGTAACCCACCTACGTGACCGCCATCGTACCGCTCGGGACACATCACAAAGCAGTTTGGGGCCCGAAGAGTGTCCTAGCAGACAATAAGGACCCGTCTCCGAGAAGTAGGAATACGTGCCAAACGTCCAAGATTGCCCCCTCCTTGACACGACTACATCGGCATCGACGAGTAAGATGGTGTAACACGGTGCTGCCATGGAACCTGGCAAACTGAAGGCGCATATGTTTTGCCGATGAATCCCTTTATCTCCTCAAGCGACGTGATGGTAGATACCGGGTCTACAGACGTCGTGATGAACGTTTTCCTCCAAACTGCATCAGACAGATTGACAGATTCTGTGAAGAGAGTGTTATGGTGTGTGAAGTGATCTCATACACCCGCAAATCGGAACTTGTGTTTGTCCAAGGCAATCTGACGGCCAATCGATACATCGACCAGATTCTCCGTCCGCACGTCCTTCACCTTGTTGGCGGCAGCTTTTCCAACAGGACAACGTCAGGCCCCGCACGTGCCACCGTGGACTACCTGGTCAATAGCAACATCACTACCCTCCCCTGACCGTCCAGATCCCCGGATCTAAACCCAATTGAACACCTTTGGGATCAGGTCGATAGACGGGTACGTCGACGCCGTAATCCACCACAGAATCTTCAACAGTTGTTCCACATGCTGCAGGAGGTATGGAGAAGGATTCCACAACAAAACATCCAACGACTGAATCGATCTGTACCCCGGAAGTGTCGGGCAGTGGTAGCTAGAGGCTGGAGGTGGTCATACAAGGAACTGACTTCAACACTACCTGGTGGACGGCGGTAATGACTGTGATGACTGTTATATGGCCAAAATAGCAATGCATTGCTCCACAAAATTTCATTCATGTATCTTTGTTTTCCGCCGATCTACACGTCCTTGAATAACACCAAATTTTCAATGTTTCATGACAGTTCTCTTTCCAGAGTTTTAAAAGCAAAGGTCTATAACATAGAACCCCTGACTGAAGCATACTTCATTCATTTCAACACACGCTATACATATTTCAAAACATTCAACACACTATTTAAGACACTGTACATATATGTGCATTGTACATAGACTGTGTACTCACAAACATTCAAGCATACATACTTTGTTCATCGGTATAAAATAGGTTCATTAAAAGTAACTGATAATGGAGGCATATTATCAAAGTAACATTTTAAAGATTAATTTAGCTATCGTAATATCCATATTCTACATTAGATTAATACGCCACTGGGTTCAAAATGATCAAATTCAGGCACTCCTTTAGAACATCTGGAGAAAAAGTCATACTTAGTGTCAGTGTCAAGTGGACAACATACGTCTTCAACGCAGTGGGTGTTGCACAGTTTAGAGTAATGTTCATCCTTTGGGATTGGATAGGTGTTAAATCTGCCCGTTTCTAAGGTTAGTTTAAGAGAACCCCATCCCAAAGATACAACAACTGGCAGTATGACAAAGTATTCAGTATACAAATCATACTTAAACAACATGTTACATGTCACCAATGCGTATCATATGGACGATCATGAAGCACAGGCTCTGCTGAGACGTCACAAGTAAATCAGTCTCTTGGATGGGACAATATAAACTCCCGTTTAGGGACTTCCTTTTCTCTCAGTGAACACCCCCTCCCCGCTCCCAGGCACACGGATCGCGACAACTGTCTTCTCAGGTCATCATCCATGTCGCCTGCACATCAGAAATAAACTGAAGGATAACTATGTCTGTTATCATGTTGGCAAATCGATTCTCATTATGTTGATCACTGGATTGACTCGAGTGTTAAGACATCGCTCCATACAGATGGGAAGGATTAAACTTATGAGATGACAGTTGTCGTGTTCCGTGTGCCTGGACTTGTATACAGAGCCCCTGTTACTTTCGTGTCTTCACTCCCTATGTCGACAATGTGTGTACAGTCTGGTAGCCTCCAGAATCAAAGAGAGTTTCCATATTGCAAAACTGCGATAGCACCAGATCCAAACACACTGCCAAAATACTTTCCATTGAGCATTTGTCATATACAAACAGTCATAGACCCCTTCTTCCCGACCAGTTTACCGGAGAGCAGAGGACAGGAAACACAGTGACGTCATCAGTTCAGAGGTCTTGGTCTTCCTATAAGCTCAGCTTCAGTGCACTTGTCACTTGTGACCCAGGCAATAATACCCCTGCAGAGATCGCATTTCTAACATGCAGCATGGCCTTCTACGCGCCATGTTTGGAAGAATATCACCCGAAAGACTTGTTTCTCTTGAAGAAGTTGAAACGGTAATGTCATTGTTTCGGTATGGTATCATATCTGGCGAAGGCCCAAAATAAACTGAATAGCTGTATTAGCTCAGAAACAAAGAGCAAATGTTTTCTGGGATGAGCGGTGATCAATTAATTACCACTAATTATACATTTTGACAATTCAGGGTGTCAACAATCGATTCCATTGTCAGTGTCAGTGTCAGTCCTCTTCATCCAAGTCCAATGGAAGAATCCAAACTCATAAAGTGTGTCTACAAACTATATACACATCAGTTGTTTCGAACTGTCTTGCATGACCGTCACACATGTTGTACATGACACATTGGCCGTCATACTTGACACTATTTACACCGGGATCGCCACATATGACTCTGTTTTCGCTGGACTTGACACATATGACACTATTTACACCGCGAGCATCACGTATAACAGTGTTTACACTAGAGTTGTCATACAGAGCTCTGTTTACACCGGGATAGTCGCATAAGCCACTATGTACATTCGGATCGCCATACATGTCACTATTTACACTGAAATTGCCATACATGCCACGGATCGTCACGCATAAATACACAGAGATGGTCACATATGACACTACTTACACACAGATCATCACACCTGTCACTATTTACACAGAAATCATCGCACGTAACACTATTTACACAGAGATCATCACACACGACAATATTTACACAGTCACACATGACAGTCAGTATTTACACAGAGATCATCACACATGACACTATTTACACACTGTCAGAGATTATCACTCATGACAATTTGTACACTGAGATCATCACATATGACACAATTTAAACAGAGATCGTCGTACATGACAATGTTTACACAGAAGTCGTGATACATGTCACTATTTATAAAATCACCGTCATACATCTTGTTGACTTGTAAAATTGTTCGAGTTGTGGTATGGTGACGGAGTACGATTCTTCGATGGTGAAGCTATCATGACTTGCCCGTTTGCAAACCAAGCCGTTGATTGATGTTGGCCCTTCATGATGTGAGTCTAACTCTGTTGGTACTTACATGAGAGGCTGAAGAGTCACGGACTTGGTCTTGTTCACCCATTACACATGTTGGAACGAGCTGGGGTGAAATGTGTGCCTTAGTTTCTGTTAGAAGGGTACACAAGTACTTGATTTTCCACAACAATTCGAAAATGCGATGAGATACGTAATTACTATGAGTCCGTATGTGGTAAAAAGAGACAGTTTGCACGAAATTGATTGATATTTACCATTTAAAGGTAAAACCAATTAAGAATGATTTGTACTGGGAGAAATGTCTGCTCCCTTGCGAAAGACAACCTGAATTATTCCCAGTGCTTGCTCTTGAGCCATGAAGTTAGGGAATAATGGCATGGATTTTGATTGCTAAATAGATTTTTATACTTTTTGGTATTACAATGGACTCCATGCGTGCCCATTCGTCTTTTTCCGAAGCAGCATTTTAAATCCGTTCAGTGTTGTTTTTTTTCACCAGACTCACAGGTAGGTCTGATGGTGGCGTACGGGTGAGTTTTTGTAGTTTTGGAATTCTAAATAAAATATTTTGGCGTTTCCATGGCAACAAGTTTGACTTTGACTGAATTTGATGGTAGTGATCCTTTCTGGAGCAGAACTTGAAAATCTTTCAATACTCTCCTTCCACTCTATTGTATACACGCAAAAATATTGGACATAATCATAACTTGTAGAACTCATATTCATAAAGAGTAGTTTGGCTTTGAATAGGATAGTTATGACTTTGTCTTCTTGTTTTTATTGCTCTGCATTTCCTTTGCCACGTATCACGTTCGTTTTCGGTCAGTTTTAAACAGATGAACCAAAAGCATACACACATGTTATCAAAGAGTTCAATGGTCTAAAAAGCTGTCTGCTAGCCGCCATTGTGAGAGAGAGAGAGACAGAGAGAGAGAGAGTGCTCATTGTTTCAAAATGTCTTGTATTTTTTCTAAAATCCTTCATTCTTGTCTTTGCATGAGCTTGTAAGTCACTATTTATGAAAATTATAGGTGTGTAATGAATGGCAACATAAATGATTGAAAGGGAAACACTTAAAATAGTATGTCAACGTTTATGTGCTGCCCATGCGCACAAGACATGAAATTTGAGATGCCTCCATATCGGAAATTGTTTGGAACATGTTCTTTTATATGATGACCAATCTTGGTGCTTTTATCATCAAATGCACAATTCTTATGAACACCTGATCTTAGCCGGGTCACTGACACGGAAATGATAGAAGTAGGTGACTTTCAGTACAACCAGAAGGCCAAGGATGATGTAAAGAGGAATATTTTCTATTACACATGATAGTATTAGCTGACTGAAGATTCCACCAATCCCAAACACCAAGAGGAGATGGCTCAGCTCGTCTAGGCCAGCGTTGTAGAGGCTGGAACTGTTTAAAAACTAGCCTTTGTGTGTTCTTGACTTCAGATGTTAGTAGCCGTGGTTCGTGATTATAGGAGTATTGAATTACTGGTAATGGTAGAAGAAATGTGCATTTTCAGTTAACAGTCACATGTTTTACTTGCCAGCAACTGAAGGAATGGCTCAATACCAGATACAGTAACACATGTGCGTGTAGCAGAAGTAGTGCCAGCTACTATGATCTAATCTTTCATTTGCGGGCTATTTTTCCATATTTTCAAACTACATTAAAATAAATCATTGGTGCGGTGACGCATTCAATACATATGTTTATGTGTGTACACTGTTTAAGTCACAGCATGGCCGAAATAGTGTGGATATTTTAGACCTATTATCATAATAATAGTTAGTCCAATAATGACGTATATACATATATTCACGCGTATGCTTGGATCTTTATTGTTACTGTTTGCATAACTGATCACTGGGTTCTGGTCGTCATCATATGTGACTGTCAAACGTTCTGGAACAAGCATCTATAAAAATTGTATGAACAGCACGCCGCCCATATGACCAAAATGCCAGATATATTCTTCACACCAATGAACATGAAAAGTGTAATTGGAGCATACCTTTTCTGCAATGACTTCTCAACTTCAAAACGTTCAGTGGCAGTCCCCTTATGACACAGTGCAGTTAAGATTCAACACACTTGATGATCTGTTACTTCAGTAATGACCTGCCTGTCAGTCATATTGCAAGGCATTACTGTACATATTCATTGCCTTCTAGTGGTAAGTAGAAACTGCTTTAATTCACATCTGAATAACATACGTCCTTTGTTTGTTCTTGAACATTGCTCTTAATCTTATCGTGTTCCTTACACTGAACGCATCAGTTTTAATACACGTGTTTCTGATTATAGAATAGGAAGACAGTGCCAGCAGTCACACTGCCTCGACTGACATTTGATGCGGATTGCATATAGTGGCATGTTTATTAGAAAGTAACCTAATCATGGATTGAGTCCTATGTGTGCACATACAATCAAACTTCTTTAAGATATACAGTTTTAACAATTATATCCTTACACATGTCGAGTGCATGCATACATTGATTATCCTTGAGTCTTCTCAGTCATCTGAAAAATTGCAAGTCAGGTGGTAGTGATTGTGTATTTGTTGAACTGTTGAAATCATCTCTACATATTATTATGCCCTTTTTAATGATAATGTATAATATGTTTACACTGGTGTTTTCCCCATGGCTTGGTCGAAAGCAATAGTTATTCCTTTACATAAAAAGGTTATCGGAAAAACCCAGATAATTACTGAGGCATTTTTACTTTGTACATTTAAACACATTCTATACATCTACTTTAAATGTCCGTATCACGATCTGGCCAGATATATGGAGCAAAGTTCCCGAAACACAAGCAGGCTTTAGACAAGGGTATTCTACGATTGATCATATTTTGTTACGGTTAATATTTTGCCATGACAAAAGGTATAAGAAATCCCCTCACAACCAGCAAAATATAACACTGACAAGTCTGAAATTTTCAGTAATAGGTATTCAGCAAACAAGAGCAAGATACAAAGGTACACAATAGAGGTTTCATGTACAATGCAACTGAGTCAAATCTTAAGTAATGGGTCACAAATATAATATCGATCACCAAAGTCCCGGCTTGAGGGTGCGAGACTGAATGTAACACGGCGAGCGGTCAGGCAGCAGTAATGTGTTCGAACGTTGACAAAGACAGGCAGTTTAGTGTACTCTAGTTAATCTCTGTGTATCCGTGTCGTCAACACAACTAGCCATTATATACAAATTCCTTGATTCCTGAACATTCGAGCACAATATGACCATCGCCATTATCGTAGAGGTTACTCGGTCAGTCTTGTGTTTATCTCAGTCAAACATTCTCAAACTCTAGAGAACTACCTTTAAGGCCTGCCGCTAAAATACTAATAGCACTGCATATATACGAAATGTGATCCATAATAATTACCACTCAAACCTTTAAACATTGGGACCCAAACAATAATTAAAAATTATCACTTAATCAGTAATACAATTTGCAGAAAATACACTCTCCTAACAACTTTACATGCTTTTATAGAAAAAATGTCTATTTAACAAAAGGAAAAAGGTATATGTTGATTTTGTTAATTTAGAAAACCTCCGATTCAGTTGACCGTTCTAAGTGCTTATTCAGGGGAAACTGTGATGCTATTATGCTCAGTGAAAACTGGGAAGTGGCTTTTAAATGGCCAACTAATAACAACATCAATTACTTATAGATGTTTAGGAGTTATATATTCGTCAACATTCAAGATGATTTAGCATTGGGGGGAAAGCAAATTTAATGGTAGTATTATAAAATTTATGTGCAATGGGAATAATAGACCCCACTGTGTATTTTGAGGCATTCGATGCGCAGATACAGCCGATATTACTGTATGGAGCAGATGTCTGGGAAATGCATAAATTTTATGGAATGTGAAAACTTCATCTAACAGCTTGCAATACATCTACTGCCATTGTATATGGCGAGTGCGAAAGATATCATCTCTTTATAAACGGATTGTGTAAAACTTTGAAATATTGGTTGAAGGTTATTCCTATAGGTAGATAGAACCCCTTACAAAATGTAAATGTATTACGATAACTGTGGATACAAGACATGTGCTTCATAGATTAGAGAAATATCTTTCTCATATTCATTTGGTTACATCTGGATGTCTCCGACAGTTGGTGATGCAGCTTTATTTGTAAGTAGATTCAAGACTGCCGTTGTCAACATGTTTTCCTCTATCATGGAATAGTACATTGACTAACAGTTCCCGATATTGAGAGTTAGCCATTAGCTCCAGAAAAGTATTAATCATGTATCTTGGACAAAAAATTGTGAAATATTTTGATGAAATTTCGAAGTGGATTATTAAAGCTAAAGTATAATGAGAATAGCTAGTTAAATGTTGCTGAACGTAAATGTCCATTGTGTAATGTAGGTGTAAAAGATTATGTATTGATTATAACTCACTTACACTAAAATACTCGCCAGAAATAACCAAACTGCTATAAATTTAAGTCCCTTTTATGAACAATGATGAAACGCTTTTAAGAAAGTTATGCTAATATATCTTTCATGCTTATAAATTCAGAGCATTCAAACTCCAATAAATTTTCTTCAAACCAAACATTTGTCACATTTATATAGGTGTGAATATGTTTATTGTCACGAGGGTGTGTTTTCTGTAGTTCGTATTATCATTGATTAAGTGATGGTTATTATGGGTCATATTTCGTATCACGGTACTAGTATTTTAGTGGCGAGCCTTTTAAGGTAGTGCTTTAGAGATGTATCCCTCTATGCACTCTTCCGTTGGGTGTGTGTTTTGACTGTTGGTATACACGAAGCCGATCGCGAAGGTTCCACACTTCCCTGGATGATATCATTGACTGTATATATATAGGGCTAGTTGTTGTGTTGACGCCACACACACGGAGTTACCCTTGGAGTAATACTGGAGTTGTGGCATCATTCGACATATCTACATCTGTCTGCCTCTTCGTCTGATTGTCAACATCGACCTACATCCAAGGCTGACCGCTCGCCGTGTAACATTCAGTATAACTGTTTCTCACTCTCAAACCAAGCCTTTGGTGAGTTGATATTATATTTTTGACTCATTTTATTTTTATGGGCACAATACTAGAGATGTTAGCAGGAGCAATTAGCACAGCATGCTTCAATCGTAAGGATATATAAAGCTTTACTTATCATATTGAATTATTGTGGCTCACCTTTATCGACATGTTACTAAACAAGGTGTCATTACATAGTAGCCTTGCTCCAAGTCTCTACTGAATGCTAAGTAATAAGAGTAATACTATCCCTTAAAGAGACTTGTCTATATAAGCTGACAGTTAAATCTCCAGGATGCTATTCAGTTTATTTCTATTTTACAGAGATTATTCTTTAAAATCTCAATTTCTATTTTAGAGACTTGTGCAAGTAATGGGTCACAAATATAATATCGATCACCAAAGTCCCAGCTTGAGGGTGCGAGACAGTAATACTGAATGTAACACGGCGAGCGGTCAGGCAGCGGTAATGTGTTCGAACGTTGACAAAGACAGGCAGTTTAGTGTACTCTAGTTAATCTCTGTGTATCCGTGTCGTCAACACAACTAGCCATTATATACAAATTCCTTGATTCCTGAACATTCGAGCACAATATGACCATCGCCATTATCGTAGAGGTTACTCGGTCAGTCTTGTGTTTATCTCAGTCAAACATTCTCAAACTCTAGAGAACTACCTTTAAGGCCTGCCGCTAAAATACTAATAGCACTGCATATATACGAAATGTGATCCATAATAATTACCACTCAAACCTTTAAACATTGGGACCCAAACAATAATTAAAAATTATCACTTAATCAGTAATACAATTTGCAGAAAATACACTCTCCTAACAACTTTACATGCTTTTATAGAAAAAATGTCTATTTAACAAAAGGAAAAAGGTATATGTTGATTTTGTTAATTTAGAAAACCTCCGATTCAGTTGACCGTTCTAAGTGCTTATTCAGGGGAAACTGTGATGCTATTATGCTCAGTGAAAACTGGGAAGTGGCTTTTAAATGGCCAACTAATAACAACATCAATTACTTATAGATGTTTAGGAGTTATATATTCGTCAACATTCAAGATGATTTAGCATTGGGGGGAAAGCAAATTTAATGGTACTATTATAAAATTTATGTGCAATGGGAATAATAGACCCCACTGTGTATTTTGAGGCATTCGATGCGCAGATACAGCCGATATTACTGTATGGAGCAGATGTCTGGGAAATGCATAAATTTTATGGAATGTGAAAACTTCATCTAACAGCTTGCAATACATCTACTGCCATTGTATATGGCGAGTGCGAAAGATATCATCTCTTTATAAACGGATTGTGTAAAACTTTGAAATATTGGTTGAAGGTTATTCCTATAGGTAGATAGAACCCCTTACAAAATGTAAATGTATTACGATAACTGTGGATACAAGACATGTGCTTCATAGATTAGAGAAATATCTTTCTCATATTCATTTGGTTACATCTGGATGTCTCCGACAGTTGGTGATGCAGCTTTATTTGTAAATAGATTCAAGACTGCCGTTGTCAACATGTTTTCCTCTATCATGGAATAGTACATTGACTAACAGTTCCCGATATTGAGAGTTAGCCATTAGCTCCAGAAAAGTATTAATCATGTATCTTGGACAAAAAATTGTGAAATATTTTGATGAAATTTCGAAGTGGATTATTAAAGCTAAAGTATAATGAGAATAGCTAGTTAAATGTTGCTGAACGTAAATGTCCATTGTGTAATGTAGGTGTAAAAGATTATGTATTGATTATAACTCACTTACACTAAAATACTCGCCAGAAATAACCAAACTGCTATAAATTTAAGTCCCTTTTATGAACAATGATGAAACGCTTTTAAGAAAGTTATGCTAATATATCTTTCATGCTTATAAATTCAGAGCATTCAAACTCCAATAATTTTTCTTCAAACCAAACATTTGTCACATTTATATAGGTGTGAATATGTTTATTGTCACGAGGGTGTGTTTTCTGTAGTTCGTATTATCATTGATTAAGTGATGGTTATTATGGGTCATATTTCGTATCACGGTACTAGTATTTTAGTGGCGAGCCTTTTAAGGTAGTGCTTTAGAGATGTATCCCTCTATGCACTCTTCCGTTGGGTGTGTGTTTTGACTGTTGGTATACACGAAGCCGATCGCGAAGGTTCCACACTTCCCTGGATGATATCATTGACTGTATATATATAGGGCTAGTTGTTGTGTTGACGCCACACACACGGAGTTACCCTTGGAGTAATACTGGAGTTGTGGCATCATTCGACATATCTACATCTGTCTGCCTCTTCGTCTGATTGTCAACATCGACCTACATCCAAGGCTGACCGCTCGCCGTGTAACATTCAGTATAACTGTTTCTCACTCTCAAACCAAGCCTTTGGTGAGTTGATATTATATTTTTGACTCATTACATTAGAGTTGATTCTGCTGTATTGTACTAGAAAACCTCAATTGTGAATCGTTGCGTCCTTCACTTGTCTGCTCAGTACATAATATGGAATATTTTAGACTTGTCAGGGTTATATTTGGCTGCTTCAGAGAGGATTTCTTATACCTTTTGTCACGGCAAATTATTACCGGTAACATTACACGATTATGTGTATACTGGCAAAAATCAATTTGTACAAATAACACGTGCATTATTAACACACGTAAAGTTAACAGTAACTATACTTGTCATCAAATGTATATATGTTGTATATGGGCCTGTAGCCTACATACGGACTAAAATACTTCACGTCGCTTGATTAGTATTACTTTAGTGGTAACATTATAATCCCGAATCACTGGAAATCCATGTTGACACCAGGTGTTCGCGAAACAAAATCAGTTCTAACCGTAGCTGTTCTAACACCATACCACATGACTGTTTGATATCCACATACTGGGTCATTACCGCATTGCAGCCGGCACTAGTGATGTCACTTTGCCCTTGTGTACACATTTTCAGCTAAACCTTCGCAGAGGTTTCCTCCTTAATATTAACATTGCATCTTCTTTTAAGGGAGGTATTATCGGAATTATAGGACCCATCTTACCAGATCTAAGATGCCTCTTCAACGCTGGCCTAGACGAGCTCAGCCTTCTCCTCTTGGTATTTGGGATCGGTGGAATCGTCAGTCAGCTAATAATAGCATTTGTGATGGAGAATATTCCCCTTTATGTCATCCTCGGCGCTCTGGTTGTACTGAAAGCCATCTACTTCTTCTCATTTCCGTATGCCGGAAACATCATTATGGGCACAATACTAGAGATGTTAGCAGGAGCAATTAGCACAGCATGCTTCAATCGTAAGGATATATAAAGCTTTACTTATCATATTGAATTATTGTGGCTCACCTTTATCGACATGTTACTAAACAAGGTGTCATTACATAGTAGCCTTGCTCCAAGTCTCTACTGAATGCTAAGTAATAAGAGTAATACTATCCCTTAAAGAGACTTGTCTATATAAGCCGACAGTTAAATCTTCAGGATGCTATTCAGTTTATTTCTATTTTACAGAGATTATTCTTTAAAATCTCAATTTCTATTTTAGAGACTTGTGCAAGTCTAGATTATTTAGTTGCATAATCGTATCAGAATCATGAAGTGAGTGAGTGCTCTCATCCAACATGGTATTTCCACAGAACTGTCGGAAGTTCTACATAACTAATGCCAACATGTTTATCTTTTATAAAGAAAATGAAAGACTAAATTATGCTACCCAACGTAACGTACATTACTTTAGTGCGTCATAAACATGGTTCCATGTTTCAGCCATCTTGCACAAGTGTGGACAGTTATGGCCCGGTAACCCACGCCTTGTGCACCTTCTTTTTGGATTTTCGTCTTTAGGGAGCGTCTTAGCACCGTTGGTTGTCGGACCTTTCCTCAGCGATGGTGCCGTGACGGAGATGTACAAAACGAGGTACAACATCACAACTGACAGGGATTCTTTCCAACAAAACAACTCACCTGTTTTCGACGCAGAACATGTACAGAACAGACGGAACCTAACATTCATGGTGAATGATTCATCACTTCCGATTGACAGTATTGATTGTAGTGGTCCTGACGGTATTACACTTCTTCAATACCCTTTTATAATGTTTGGAGTGATCTGTGTTATGTGTGTGCTAGCATACCTCTACTTCCACGTCAGCGAACAAGCTTCGTCACAGCCAGACCAATATGAGACACTCAATACACCACAAGACAAACCTGAGTCACAGAAACGCGGGAAGAAGGACTACCTTTTTATCGTTTTCATGTTCCTGGTGCTTTTGTCCGGTCAGGGTTTCCCATCTGGATACAGCGGACTTCTGGCAACGTTTGGCATCGAGAGTCGCCTCCAGATTAGTCTGTCCACCATGACTCTTATGACATCAGTATTCTGGTTTTCGTTTCTGATTGGCCGATCGGTACCTTGCATTCTTCCAGTGAGCGTGAAGCAGATTTACATCTTGAGTGCATGTTTTACGGGACTGCTGTTTGGTATAATCGTGTTTTGTTTTTCTCTTGATAATCCTGCAGCGCTGTGGCTGTCGTCTGTGATTCTTGGACTTTTTTCAGCCCCTGTCATACCTGCTGGAATAGCATGTTCAAAGCAAATCCTGAACGTGTCACCGAGAATAGTGTGTGTTCTTGTTATTGCTATTGGTATTGGTTTCTCCTTTCCCTACATATGTGGTGAGCTCATGGCTGAATATGGTACTGATATCTTTGTATATTTCTTCATAGCTTACTACTGCTTTACTGTTTTGAACTTTATAAGCCTGCTTGTGGTTGTCAGATATGTAGTATTACATGCCTGATTTGCCATAAGTTATTCTGTAACAATACCACATTAATATTGTGATGTTAATGGGTATGGATTAGCCACCAGATGCCGCATATATCAAGGTCATTGAAATTATTGCCGTTATCGTCCTTTACCGCTCACGACTGACGGATATGCCGACTTAGTTGCATTGAAAATTATTCACATATTGATCACAAGGAAACACACAGGTTGTACTTTATAAAGTTTAACTGGCATCGTTTTATGGTCAAAATGTGATAACCTGTTGCTTCCATGAATAAAGTCCGTGACGACAATTTGCTTTAACCTATTTTCAAAAACATACTTCAGATTATGGTAGACTTTTTTGTCATGACTGACAATGCAATGTTCAAGGTTTAAGGTGAGGTGAAAAATTTAGGTTGATATCACGCACTTACGTACACGTCTATGGATGCTTGAACTATTCCAGACTTACAACGGAAATGTAATGGTGTTGACTTGTGCTGCTTTTGTCTCCATAAGGCCGAGTGCCAGGTAGGATACCAACATTCACAGATACAATAATTTGTGAAATGAATTGAATTAACAAAACCGTAGAAAACAAAACAACACAACTTTTCCTTCCCGTAGGACTTTTATTTAGACCATTTGAAAACAAGTATGGTAACAAGGTATGAGTCGAGTGATCTCTTCGTTGACAAAACATGCTCGGTATTATCTGAAGAGATGTTTGCTTGCTTGAGCTACTGGAACGTTGTGCAGTGTACAAGAAAGGTGAAATGATCACTCTTATCATACAGTCTTTTGTCACTCTGAATTGGTGTGCAAACATCCAACTGTGACAAGGAAACCTCACTGGGGTCTTTTATCCTCTATTTCAGATGGATAAGCCAGTGGATGGGAGTTGGTTATTTGAAGATTACTGACAGATATCAAACGAATATACTTTGAACTTAAGGTGTATGTCTCAACAAATTGCCATGTTTTTGCGTTTTGGCTGAGATCCATATCAGCCTCTAAGACAGAGGCTGTAATTTCAGAGTTCCGATCAAACTTCAGATGCTTCACATCCTCTTTGTCAACTCATCTGAAAATGAAGCTCAAGAATTCACGACCAGTGAACGAAAGTTCTACTTTTAGCAGGTTACATTTGGGATCACACTTTCTCAGATACAGATTTAAAGTCAGGCACCTTGTCAAATCATCGATCTAACCCATTCCACAAAATATGTCATCATGAAAACTGATATATATTTTATGTTGCCCTCACTATAACACTTGACTTGCTGCATCACTCTGGTAGACCTTTCAATAACACATGAAGATCGACCATTAGTTCCTCCTTGAGGTAGGGTTTGCCTAAACACGTTTTGACCCGCTGTTGCAGATGGTGCCCTGACAAAACCCCCAATGAATAACAGTTATGACCTAACGTTGATACCAAATACATATTCCGAAAATATCACCACATTACAGACGTCACGAGCTTCCAGCAATATCATGTTCAGGTTTCACTGAACACATGACATGCTTAGCTTGCCACAAAAAAGTTCTCCCAAGAACCGCCACGCAATCACTATTTTACTATTTTAGGTTGCATCTCAGCAGGATTGATTGTGTTGCCTTATGTGCCAAGAAACACGACTGCAAGTACGTTTCGCATCAGAAGGTTGAGCCAAGAACATGCCTCACTTTCTCAAGTTGCAATGTAGACGATTGCGTGTTTGGCATTCGTGATTCCAGTGATTGCATCGTCTATTCAGGCAAACATTTCCAGGGAACAGAACAAATGCTCTTGGTTAAAGACGTGGTATCGCCTTCGGAAAGTGTTTCCATAACTTCCCCGGAACAAGGAAAGATGCTTGCAACCAACGACGAAAAGGACGTCTCATCTGTTCCTGAAAGAGTCACTGTCCAAGCTGGAGGTGATGGGGACCCTCGTGAAACATCACATTGCAGTTGCATTCATCCTCAGTACAAGAAAGGTACTACTCATGCCCTGCCAAACATTTTCACTCTACAAAATCAAGATGAGAAGACGTACCTTCAGGCTTTTGACTTTGCAAAAGAAACATTTGTTACATTGAAATTGAAACGATTACCGACATCGCTGTCGACGTGGATGATGGTGTTGTGTATATCGTCGAGAACAAATCTCCTGCTTCTATGATATCACTTTCAAAATTCTGCTGTGACGGTTCTAGCAAGATCACGCTGGCGACGTTCAAGGGCAGTTGGCTTATTGCTTCAGATCCCATCTTGGACAGTGTGTTTCATGTCAGAGTGCCTCTCAGACGAGGCAAGCCGAGAATCATTATGCTGAACGTTAACACAAGGACGGAACAAGTCATTACAAAACTCAAGAAAATGTCGAAGTTGATAGGCGTGGATTTTGTTAACCAGAGGATTTATTGGATAGGACCCCACTTTGATAACCGACTTAAAATTTTGAGTGTGGGGTATCGTTCTAGAAAGGATAAGATCAAACATGTTGTTTCTTTACCTCAGCATACTCGTGAACGATATTGGCTTTTCGCAGCTACGTATCTTATCACTACCTGGTGTGCAACTGAAGATAGTGGAAAGCAGTACTTCATGGACAGAAAGGAATCTCGCACTGTGACAAACAAGTCGAGTATTTGTAAGAGGGTGGGTAGGATGAAGAATGGGTTCTTTGTCATCTGGATAGCTGCATACGATGAAATATCTACTCTTATGCTGTACGACCAACATGGAAATGTGTACAAAACAATCTCCTTCCCTTTGCAGGGTATATTGGTAGTCTAGACGTTCAAAATGTTACCAACCACATCAGTGCGTCATTCAGGCAGAATGGTTAACTGAATTATGTTTTCTTCTGGATTCAGAATCAGAATATTGTGCATCCAAGAATAGCATTGGTGTCTTAAGAGCTCATTTTCATGTCGCCCAAGTCATCAACGACTGGTATGTAGACAACCCCATGTAGCGGGTTGCTATGATGGGTTAGGCATGTATACTGCAGAATTTATTTTGATCCTTGGTATAAAAATAATTATGATTCTAATATCTATCGTGTTGATATGGGTACTGCCCTTTTAAAGTACTTCTAACAGATCTCGGAGAAATCTGCCCGATTTTTGTCAGAGAACAGTTGAATCGTTAACTATGTTGTATTCATACTCCACTGTTTTAACTATGTTATGTCCATACTCCCCAGCTATAACCGTGTTATATACATACTCCGCTGTTATAGCTATGTTGTATTCATACACCACTGTTATAGCTTTGTTGTATAATTCATATTCCACTGTTATAGCTATGTTGTATTCATATTCCACTCTTTTAACCATGTATTCAAATTCCGCTGTTTAACCATGTATTCAAATTCCACTGTTTTAACCAGGCATTCATACTGCATTGTTGCAACTATGTTGTATCCATATTCCACTGCAATAACTATGCTGTATTTACTGTTCCCATGTTGTATTGATGCTCCACTGTTACAACTGTGTTGTATTTCTATTGCAACTGTCTTATATTCATACACCACTGTTATAACTATGCAGCATCTATATTCCACTAGGGAATGGGACTCAACCGAAAAAAGTACTAGAATTTGTACTTTACTAAGAAAGTGAGATCCCAAATATGACATATGTTGCATTTGACCACTTTCTAAATGGCATCGTGTAATCATAGCTTTCGGCCGTGGGAGCCGTGCCAATTTACACTCATCAGAGGGGTACACAAAGTACGCAGTCTAGACTACCAGTTGTCCGACTTTCATTTTTGTGGAAGTCGCGGTGGCTGAGCGGGCTAGGCGGCTGACTTTGTGTGCTGGCGATTAGGTGCCTGACTCTGAGGGTGTGGGTTCGAATCCCGGATGGGACTCAACCGAAAAAAGTACTAGAATTTGTACTTTACTAAGAAAGTGAGATCCCAAATATGACATATGTTGCATTTGACCACTTTCTAAATGGCATCGTGTAATCATAGCTTTCGGCCGTGGGAGCCGTGCCAATTTACACTCATCAGAGGGGTACACAAAGTACGCAGTCTAGACTACCAGTTGTCCGACTTTCATTTTTGTGGAAGTCGCGGTGGCTGAGCGGGCTAGGCGGCTGACTTTGTGTGCTGGCGATTAGGTGCCTGACTCTGAGGGTGCGGGTTCGAATCCCGGATGGGACTCAACCGAAAAAAGTACTAGAATTTGTACTTTACTAAGAACGTGAGATCCCAAATATGACATATGTTGCATTTGACCACTTTCTAAATGGCATCGTGTAATCATAGCTTTCGGCCGTGGGAGCCGTGCCAATTTACACTCATCAGAGGGGTACACAAAGTACGCAGTCTAGACTACCAGTTGTCCGACTTTCATTTTTGTGGAAGTCGCGGTGGCTGAGCGGGCTAGGCGGCTGACTTTGTGTGCTGGCGATTAGGTGCCTGACTCTGAGGGTGCGGGTTCGAATCCCGGATGGGACTCAACCGAAAAAAGTACTAGAATTTGTACTTTACTAAGAAAGTGAGATCCCAAATATGACATATGTTGCATTTGACCACTTTCTAAATGGCATCGTGTAATCATAGCTTTCGGCCGTGGGAGCCGTGCCAATTTACACTCATCAGAGGGGTACACAAAGTACACAGTCTAGACTACCAGTTGTCCGACTTTCATTTTTGTGGAAGTCGCGGTGGCTGAGCGGGCTAGACGGCTGACTTTGTGTGATGGCGATTAGGTGCCTGACTCTGAGGGTGCGGGTTCGAATCCCGGATGGGACTCAACCGAAAAAAGTACTAGAATTTGTACTTTACTAAGAAAGTGAGATCCCAAATATGACATATGTTGCATTTGACCACTTTCTAAATGGCATCGTGTAATCAGACTCCATCATGTACATGAAAAGAAAAACAACAATCAACGCCAGAGGATATATCTGGATTATGTCCTAAAACCGATTCATGTTGGTGAAAAGTACCATGAATCCACTCATTCACGACAATAGATCACTCTTTGGTCTTTTCGCAGATATTTAAATAGCTTCCATGTTATAGTCCATTTAGGAGCGAGCATTAACATGAGCTTTGTTCGAGAAATTGGTTATTATAATGTGACTTCAGTCATACATTCACCTTAAGTAGCATTCAACATTTTAAGGAAATGAAAAATATGGATTAAGCCATGAATGAATCAATCAATGTATCACACCACAACATTTGCGGTTGAAGTAGGTCCACTGTGCCGTAGTAATCATAGAGAACGCTTTCAGGGTCGGGATAATGGCGGCCATGTTTGTTTACAAACAATGCAAACGATTGTTCAAATTGCCTATTTCTAAGTTTATTGTTTTAAAAGTCTACTATCTATAACGAACTTTTATTGCAAAATAATGTCTAATAGAGAGAGTATTCAAATTCTTTAACCTTCTGTTTCCTTTTTCAAATCTCGGAATGTGTGAGTACAGCACGTTCTAATTATCAATGAAAGTTGTCAATGAACGTGGATCACGAAAAGTAATTCCGTCAACCAATCATATTTCTTCTCAGAAAATAGAAATTATTCTGCTTCAATCACCCAAGGTGGAAATAGAACGGAGCGGTGAAACCGCCTCACTTGCTGTTTGTGCCTTGTCCTGCAGGTTATCATACACCATATCAGAGTCCGTTGTTTAGCAAACTTTTGGAAGCATTCAGTACAGGCATTTGACTGTTGTGACTGGGTGATTTTTGTGGCTTTTTTTACATATACACCCATCCATCTAGCAATTCTGACCATATTTATCAATGTTTTATCCTATATTTTTAGGACACAATGACTTATGCCGAATGTGTGCAGAGATGTTTTGAAGTAAGTGACATTTGGTGCGGAGCCGAGGTTACTCAACTTCCTGTGCTCGGAAAGGGAGAGATCAACCAAGTTAAAATTTGTGGTTTTGGTGTTACTGTGCCATACTTAGCGTATATGTACATTTAATGGTCCTTTACGACCCGGTTATTTTAGAAAATTGTGTTGTTTTTTCTGTTTATTTCCAATCACAGTCTATAGTGGGCTTGAACATGTTTCGTGTTTGCCTCCTGACGGGAAGATGACATCGTATGATGTCAAGAGATGGGTCATTCCTGATGTTTACACTCCGATGGCTCCGGTATGTTCCGTGTGTTACATGATTCAAAATATTATCCCTATGTGTACATGATGAATGAATAACGTGATAATACACCTCATCTTTGACATCTTCTTGTCACGAGTCGGCATTTCCACAATCTCCATAGTAAAACAAGGGGTATAGCGAACGGTGAGAGTATAGAGAAATATGCATTAATATATTAGTCATAAAGTTACGAGGCCGAGGAGACTTCTTAATTTGAAAGGTGCCCCCTACTTCCGCTTCACGTTGGATATCAAATCAGTATCAAACGTTTAATGAGAGAGGTGATATAGGACGGTATCATAAAAAATCTTCAGTATCAACAATGAGAATAAATTAATGTGACTCATATTTACTCTTGATACTTACTCAGGAAGGTATATGTATATTTGGATATATATTTCGTATATTTGGATAGAAAACACCTGGATTAACCAGACAATTACAAATGCTTAGCACATTCCATGAATCAAGGGCGGTGGGGGTAACCGGTGGGGGTTCGCACGTCACATCGAATGCCTGGGTTCGACTCCCCACATCGGTACAATGTGTGAAACCTATTTGTTGTGTTTCCTGTCATGATGTTGCTGGAATGCTGCTAAAAAGCGGCGTAAAACCATATTCAGTCACTCACTCCGTGAATCGATTTGTACTTAATTGCAAATGCGGGATCAACCGGGAAACGTAGAGTACGTTAACCGAATAGAAACTTTAGATAAAGGTTTGTGTGGACCAAATCTGCACACGGGACAATATGTACTGTATCGCCTTCGGTCATCCTCCATTCTGAAGGAATTCCTTCGAAGTAAGTGATGACGATGTTTCGGTGTCACTCATATGAATCTGGGCCTTAATAGTAAATAAAATAGTAACTGAAATTGACATGAATATGTTTTTTGATATGTCATAAGATTTAAGAATCATTGTCACACCTTGATTTTACCAGTGAGATGTTGACGATAAGGTCAGATAAGGTCAGATAAGACCAGTGAACAACTTATAATGTACAAGGTACAAGTGACCCCCTTGCACGTCATGTTCAAAATCAGTGACACCTATCCCAGCAAATGGATGTCCTCCTTCCTCACACAACGAACTTGATGATCCCGGCTTAAAATCATCATCATCACGCACACTCACACGCATACCACCCACAACAATAAACAATGAAGGATCCCTTATTTCGAACAATCTAACGAATACCTACTCGTCGCCTACCCACCCCACCCCACACAGCTACCCCTCTCCATGCACACTCCCTTCAGTTTCCCCCAGAGTATCAAATGGTCGGTCCCTGTTTTGCTTCGTGTTCCCTTAGCTTCTAATATCGACCCAGACGGGTAGATTGACCTCCATTCCGCTTGTCTCCACCGCCGTCCCATATTTCACGGATGTCCATTAAACAAAACAAACATCACTGGATGGGTCAATTTATGTATTAAGTCGCGTATGTATATTTTCTGGCACGGGCACCCAGATAGCATGCTGAAGTTGTCAACCGCCTTCTATTTCCACACAGTATTAATCACTACTGTGTGTAAAAACGTCAACAGTGACGGCCTTGTGGTGAATGTGGGTCACTACATCATCGTTTTTGCGAAATAGACTCACCGCCATAGAGACGGCTTTGTACAAACCTGAGGTCAGATACACTGGCGGACAGATGTGGTAGGCTGCTTAGTCTCTAAAACTGGTGTCTTTCTTTCTATCCTATAATATTTTACTATTTACACAGAGTCTGCGGGGTGAGACCTAAAATATGTGTCTGGTTGTCTGCTGATTGTTTCCTTAAAGGAACAAAGAAAACACCGACTGTCCATCCTACATATATATGCTGTCACATTCGACAGGATAGACGCTGGGTTTATTGTTAGCTACAAGTATATTTTAATATTGTATTCGTTTACCTATACCTATGATCAGTATTCATTTATTCTGACGTTCATACAATCTTGTTTGTCCATCACTCCTTAAAGATATACCTGGGTTAAGATGTGTTTAACCAATCCTGTTTTAACCAACACGCTTTAAGGATATGTCCAAGCAGAACTGTAAATATACGTTGGTTCAGGTAAGTTTAACCAATCTTGTTTGTCCAACGCTCCTCAAAGATATTCTTTGAACAACCTGTATCTATACCTGTGTTTAGATGAGTTGTTTTGATTATGCTTTTCTTGTTTAGACATCAGTCTGGCAAACATGAGCATCCTACATCTAGTTTAGTATTTCATTGTTGGTGGGTTGACAAATGTCATCACTTGAATATAATGATAATAAATCTACAACGTAAAATGTTTTGATGATAATGAGATCGGTCCTACCAGACATGGTCATGACATAACATACTTCTCATCATGATAGGAACTTCATGGAATGTCAAGGGATAGTATGCCAATACGTAGTACACGTTTCAAATGAAAGTATCTGTCAGAAATTATCACTCCACTTTGTCGTTACGGTTCATATGTTATTGCTGAAAAACTGATCTTCAGTAATCCATACTTGTCGTAAGCGGCGACAAAAGAGATCCAGTTGTCAGACTTGCTGACTTGGTGTCACAGTTGCGCAGCTCGATGTTCATGCTGTTGATCAATGGATTGTCTGGTCCAGACTCGATAATTTACAGACCGCTGCTATATAGCTGGGATAATGTTTAGTGCGTCGTTAAATGACACACCAACCCAGTCATCTACATTGTTCGTTGTACGTCGATTTTCCTGTACTTCCTATGTTTCTTAATACCATCACTGAACGTTTTTGTCGTTTTGGTGTCACTGATTCCTATGCCCTTGCAATGATCCAGGTATGACCCAAGTCTACCAAGTACAGTGTCTATCAGCGCCATATGATTCTACGGTATTCGCACAGTCGCGGTATACCTACACCAGTTACTATGCGTGAGTAGCTTCAGATCTGAAATATGATTACATTTCTTCATGCAGTTGGCTATATTATAACAACTGAATGATGGATATAACAAGCGTTTTGGATATACCACTGTATATTTAGCTGAAATGGATATATCGGACTACTGTTATCACGAACCAAAGTGTTCCGTTTGTGTTCGGTATAACCGCAATGTACTGTTACAACTTTCACATAGCTGTAACAAGTCCGATATGGGGCGGTGGGGTAGCCCGGTGGTCATCGCTCGTCACGCCGAAGACCCAGTTTCGATTCCCCACAGGGGACAGTGTGTGTCCCCGCCGTGATATTGCTGGAATATTGCTGGAAGCGGCTAAAAGTGAACTCACTCACTCATTCAAATATAAAACGTCTGAGTTAGTGAATGAATGCTGTTTTACGCCTCTAGGATATACTTCACCTATTCACCATATTTGGAAGTTTAGGAATAAATTACTTCCCATCAGCTTACTAACCGAATGCATATACTTCACCCAGTCACTATATCTTTGACGTTTAAAGGAAAACATTCTTCCATTAAAACCATGTACTGAGTAACCGAATGCATGTGCTTCACCTATTCACTATTTTCCGGCGTTTAAAGGATATCTTTCTTCCCACAGAACTATGAATTGACTGACAGAATGCATGTACTTCACCTATTCACTATGTTTTCGACGTTTAAAGGATATATTACTTCCCACAGAACTATGAATTGACTGACCGAATGCGTGTACTTCACCTGTTCACTATTTTTCGGTGTTTGAAGGGTTTATTTGCATGACTTCCAACAGAACCATCTATTGACTGACAGAATGCATAGCACCCAATTCTTAAAGGTAAATATGCCTAGGTACGCATTCGTGTCTCTGAACATGAGATACCTGTCTCAGATATTCTGATGCATATCCAATTAAACATTTCAGATACGTTGAATATCCAGATGGAATCTTATTGAGCACAAATACTACGAACAGCGTGCTCAAACTTCAATTCCGCTATGTGGAATTTGGGCATGTGTGCTCAACGTCCTACGTTAAAGTGTATGAAGGTATTGTCACAGAAGTCATGGCGTCAACAGACAAGCTCCTATCTTTGACAAAACAGTTCACACTAGGACGCACTGACTTAATTAACATCCGGTTTCATTAATAAATGGAATTCTGAAGATCCAGGTACACGGTTATTTTTTCCGTTTACGTTCATGTAATTGAAAACTCCCTTTGCGTCTGAAAATTAATCACGTCATCTTGCACAAAGCGAGAGTTAACCTAATGGTTAGTGAGTGAGTGAGTTAGTGGGCTAAGGTTTAAAGTTACATCAGCAATATTTTTGGGGTATTGTGACAATAAAGGTTAGTACTAAAGTATTAAGTTAATATGTCAATATCACTAAGCTGGCTTTGTGCAAGAGGGCAATGACAGTTAACTTGCATTATCCGATAATGTCCCGAGACTCATTTCACAAAGCAACCGTCACGCTACAACTGTCGTCAGTTATAAACCATGACACTGGCTTACGACAATCATAGCTGTGAAATGGGCTCCTGGGGGCGTGGAGTATTGCTCATGCTTGCAGACACTAGTTTGCAGGTCGAATCTAAGTCCAGGAGTGATGCACTCTGTATTTAATATCAAGCATGAAATGTGTTATGCACGTGATGGGTCAGTTTTATACCATGTGCAAAATAAGAACCATGGCAATTGACCTACGTGATGATATTATTGCTATATTCATTATTCCAGGTCAAAGCAGCTATGGGAGGTTACTGAAGACGTTTTGTGGAACTACAAACCAGGATATACTGAGCACAGGACAATATGTGTTTGTAGAGTACACAAGCGAGCAAACTGACAGGCGGTTCCAGCTCAGCTGCCAAAGTGAGTGCTGGAAGAATATTCTGGAGGTGGTATGATGTGTTGGACTTGTGTGTGTGTTTTCAACGTTTCACACACACACACTCACTCACACACACACACACACACACACACACACACACACACACACACACACACACACACACACACACACACCTGTTTCAATTAAAAATGGTCTCTTGCCAGGCTATTTCCCACTCTTCATGTAATGGTATTCATAACTTTGCTTCCTTCATAGGTATTCCGGACCCATTAATCGCATCCTCCAATACCAAGGGCATCGCCGGAGGCATTGTGGCAGTCGCAGTTGCTGTATTCATCGTTGTTGGTGGCGTTTATCGTTACAAACGTGGTGCGTTCTGGAGGAAACTTAGAAACAGAAGTCATAGAAACAACACGCAGGGAGCTGTCACCCCTCCTACCACCAACGTCACCGACATCAACACACCCGCCACCTATCCAGCTAACCCATCAACACACCCAGAGATGCAATACAATTCGTACCCACCAAATGCACAGGATCAGTATGAGTCGCACCTTCAGCATCCACCTCCAAGTCCATATCCATTTCAAGCCCCAAGCCAGTACCAGCCTCAGAACCACAGTCAGGATCTATATCCTCCAGCACAGCCTCACACCAGGGGTCAGTCTGACTATCCTCCAGCACAATCCAAGGGTCAGCATCAGTATGCTCCATCACAGCCTCAGACCCAGGATCTGTATCCCCCATCAAAACCTCCATATACTAATACTAGTCAAAGCCCCTTTCCTCAACAACCTACAGCACCACCTATGTATGTTGTTGATGATCTTCCTCCTCCGTATCCTGGTACATAACCTGAAGCTGAACCCTATATTTTCAACTACTAAAAAAAGGACGTAGAAAGGATATATTGTGAACAGATGAGTCTGTGGTCAGTTCACATGTAAATATGTCTGCATAGGAAATATCTAACACCATACCATACGATTCATTATTTCAGCCATGTCGGGAAGAGGAAATATTATGCATAAGTAACGAATATATTTAGACCATAAATACACCTGGACAATGGACAGTAAAACAACCAAAACACAGTTTGGCCCTCATGTGATCATAAAGAGATATTCTAAGCAGATTGATACAGTAGAATAATCATCGTTCCGGAATATGAGCCATTGTTCACTCTCTTGTAAAATTATATACCGTGTAGACATTGAAATAAACACATACTTGACCAATACCATCCATGTGCTCTCTACAGTCGAGTCAGAGTTAAGGTGATAGTGTATATTTTGCTTAACCAACGATATCCAGAAATTGAGCTGAACACCTCTTAATTATTTTTACGATTCGCAGTCAGTGTTAAGGCATGCACAAGAGTAGTATTTATATGTCATTGTTTACTTGCTTGTGGGACACTCTGGGGATTTGTGTGTGTGTGTGTGTGTGTGTGTGTGTGTGTGTGTGTGTGTGTGCGTGCGTGTGTTTCACCTTGTCAGCAGAGTACATTCACGTTCACGCCAAATTTTCACGAAAAGAAATTACAAAACTTTGTCTAAATACATATTTTTAGCATGAGTGAGTAGCATTTGTATACCATAACCTTTAAATGTATCTCTGTCTGTATTACTGTATGTCAGTTTTATGTATTGAGAGGAAAGAATCTGGAATGCTGTGGTACAACTATACCGTATTTATTATCAGAAAATATCAGCAAACCTTAATGTTCGTATATTACATTCATTGCAAGACACAAAGTATTTTGGCTCATCTTTTCACGAAATGAAAATCAAATTAATTAAATCTTATCAAACTGAGGTTGAAGCTGGTTAGAAGAGGGATCAAAACATCCAAAGAATGGACATGTACATAATATAGCTCAGTCACCCGAAGGCAGTCAAAATGGCATAGTCATAGTTTTCAACAACATTCATCCAGCTGCTTACTTTATATCCAAGCGTAAACATTAAACAGTCTCTTCTTCTTGACAACCACTGACCAGACTGTATAAACGCGCGCGCGCGCGCACGCACTCACTCATACACACACGTTTCTCTAACGTACACGTTACCATACCCTGTTTTGTTAGACTTGGAAAACCAGCAGAAAACAACAACAACACCAACACACACACACACACACACACACACACACACACACACACACACCGGTTAAAGCTGAACGGTAAGTCAGGCGAATCTCTTTCCTTCACCTTGTTACACATTGTGACCCCATGTACGTGTATTATTACCAAGTATTTCGACACATGTACCTCGGTCGTGGACCAGTTGAGAACAATTAAGATTCCAGGCCAATGACCTAGATTCCTATGTTTACAGTGGATCATCTGTCTTGAATATCCCCATGACAAAGAGACTGTGGTGTTGTCTTGGGTAGGGATGGGGAGGGTGTTTAGATACTGGAGTTGCCAGCTGACTGTAGAATGTGTTCATGTACAGCATATACCCTGCTTGCAATAGTGCATGTGAGTATTTTACTAGTGACAAACGTAACATTGTGTTACTTATTTGTGAGTGCACTCAGTATCGATACGTATTTTGTGTATGGCGGTAGTGGTCATTGCCGCACAATGCAGGTGATACACTCTAACAGTATTTGCCTTAAAAAGAATTTCAATACATTTTTATTTGTAACATAGAACAGAAACATAACAAGGAAACTTAGTTTCACTCAGTTTGAGAGTATGCGCTCTTTGAGTCAAGATTTAAGAGTGAAAACAGCACGTGAACGAGTCACTGTCATGTAAGTCATGCTACAGTACACGAAGGAGCGAATATGTGAACAGTTATATGGTTTTGCATGTATATATATAAAACGGGATGCCCTCACTATTCCCTTCACACCTGGTGTTCAACACATGGAGTGTTTCAACAACTTTCACATGATATAACAGGAATTTCACAATGATCATGAAAGTCATGGGGTGTCATTATATTTCTTGCTTTCAACCACTGTGTGATCATTCAGAATGAAGCATTTTCCAAACTGACAGTGTTCCTCTTAAACAATTTTGGGATGTACGGACATAAAGAGGATTGGCTATAACCCATTAACTTTGTAACAATAGTCTGCCAGGACAAGCATTAAATATTCCTACAAGTGCGCAAGAAAACATTCAGTCAAACGATTTGCATACGAAAACAAAGTCTTGCATATCTATACAGTTATGATATGCCTGTGCTTTTTAGTTAAGCTAGATAATATAATACCATTTCGATCTTTTCAGGGTTTTGTGAATAGTGATCCTCGGAAATGAGCTTGCCGTATCTCCTCGTGTCGGCGGGTATGTTCGGAAGTCTGGTTACTTGTCCACGAGTCTATCTTGCTCCCGTTACTTAATAAGATTCCCCTGTTTACCTTTCACCACATTTAGTATAACGACCACTGCATGCATCGTACATCCGACTGTTGAAGCACAATATAATTAATACATTGTTAAAATGAATTATCCGATTATTATACCTATTTTTGAAGACATAATTCCAATTCTGAAATATCAAATTTCATCGTCAAAAAGATGATAATCAAAATAACACAATGATCAGTAAATATGTGAAGAATTAATACAAGGGGTAGGGATTCTGGCTTCGTATTTCATGGATCACATGAGATGTTCAAAGATGTTTTAATAAGGGTGACCGCGTTGATTCCCTGGAATAAGTTAATAGTACAGCAACATCACCTCAGCATTCTGATTCAGTAGTTAATGCAGCAGCATGCATTTACAAGCTTTAATCAATCTTTATATTTTCATGAAACGTACTTTGGCAGCATGCCTCCTGGTGTACACTGTTGCTGTGCCAATAAAGGAATCGTGCTATCGTCAAGACAACGAGCCTTCCTACCTTCGATCACACTACCTGCAGAAGTACTTCGGATACACCAGGTATGAATGTTGAAGACACCAGGTCGGCACGGAGAAAACTAGGAGAAAACAACAACAAATCTACATATTGATTGATGACAGCATCATTGATGCATTAATATATCTAGCGTAATCCAGTGTATTTAACCTCCAATACAGCGAAACCTTGCCAATCCGGAGGAAAGCGTTGTCTTTGTATATGTCCGTAATATCGAATCTGGTATGCTCATTATTGAGAAGGTGTGTTGGTGTGGGTATATGTGTTTGTATGGATGGGTGAGCGGGCGTGGTGAGGGTGTGTGGGAGGGTGTGTGTGTGTTGGCACAGTCCTGTGATGGGTGAGATATCAAGCTCTGAATTCCCTGAGTCCGGTTCCTCAAGGCGACCGTAGCTGTACGAGAGTCGTAAGTTCAGTTTTAAGTATGGTCGTTACGATCTCTTAGAGGAACTAGCCCCTGGGCGTCAATGAAATACATCAGCACATTTACTGCATGTCCATTCTATCAACCTTCAGGTACCATGTCTACCCCGATGGAGTCATATTTAAAACAACAAAACCTGCTGACATCATACAAATATCTCTTTATTGCCAATCGATTGGGACGTACAACTCCACTTCAAGTTTCATCAGCGTCTATGACGGTAAGAGTCAAATATCTACGTTTTACCACTGGTAGAACTGTTTTCGGTTCTTACAATACTCACTTGCAAATTACTGAGATTCATCGATTGAAGACGGACTAACAAGAACGGAACGTGTTCGAAAGTAATTACAACCACAACATTCTGTAACACACTCGGTCTCAACTCATATCTTGGACTGAAAATACTGAAAAGTATGTTATGTTGTTATTCTACCTCACGGACTTTTATTTTAAGGTACAGCAGGGTAGGCTGATGATCAAGGCACCTCGTCACACTCAAAGAGACGGGTTTAATTCCAGTATCAATGAAACTATATCAACTTGATCACATTTACTACTTTAAAAGACCCGTAAAGATCCGGGTTGGAATATTGACCTTCAGTAACCTCTGCTTGTCGTAGAAGTATTGCTGAGTGCGGAGTAACACTAAACTCAATCACTCAGTCACTACTACTTTAAAATGGTAACATAGTAATTTAAAAGTAGAATTGTTCACTGTCGAGGCCGCACCTGCTTATGGTCATCTGTGAAACTTGTCCAGCTGTATGTGAGTCTTACCCCCAGGGCTGGGATCTGACGCACCTCTGCTCCAAGTGTTCACACTGAAAGGGGCACATAAAGTCAACAGCACAGGCCGGTACCTGTATCTACATTACAACGCCCAAGCCACCGATACCGTCCTTCAAGTTAGTTGTCGTAGTAAGTAGCTTTCCTTATTCGAGTCCCATTTCTCACATATATTTTCTTCATTCATTAGACCCGTGAAGATCCAGGTTAGATTTGGCCAGCAGCCATTACTTGTCGCAATAGGGATCGGGTGGTCATGCTCGCTGACTTGGTTGACACATGTGATCGTTTCAAAATAGTGTAGGTCGATGCTCATGATGTTGATCACTGGATTGTTTGGTCCTGACCAATGAGTCCTTCATTGCAGTGACCAGTCTATCCAGTATAACGTCCCTGTCACCAAGCTCATGGACATCCATATCCGATGTATATCGGTTTTACTGCCCATGTATGATATTGTTTGTTCCAGGCATAAAAAAGCCGAAACCAGAACAGCAAGATAGCCACAGTGGAGCTACCATCGGTGGAACCGTTGCTGTTGTAGTCGCGCTTGCTGTTGTAGCCGGATGCACCGTATGGTGTAGGAAACAAAGGAAACAAGCTTGTTTTCCTCAGAATGTCCCCTCGAGTCGTCAAGGATCGGTAATCAGACTCCATGTAGGAAGTGCTTCGACTCCTGACCCAAACTTTTCAACACACACAGGCAGCAGTCCAAATGGTCTTCATAATGGAGCATGTAACCAACCATCTGGGACTACAAGGCCGGTAGATGACCATACACACATGAATGACAAAGATCGCTCCAGTAGCGAGAAGTGCTCAGATGTCGGTTTAAGTCCATCCGTCCAGTACACAACTGCGCAACCAAGAGACATCGTTTCCACAGATCCTCCGTCCTACTATGAGGACCCACCGCCTCCATATCCTGGTGTTATTTAGTCAGGATTAACACAAAGTTACATTTGAAGACTAGGTTACGTGGAGGCAGTCACATTAAAAGGACCCGCCACCTGGATATCCTAGTTTTCTTTGGAACATTTAGTCAAGACCAAGAGTAAAATTATGGTCGAGATACCGGTTAGACAACTTTGCAAGGACCCGACAACTTCTACAATTGTGTCCTTTGTACTATTTAGCCAAAGACACGTTTCATATCTGACATATCCAAGATACTGCAAGGATCAGCCACCTCCATTTACCACTTTGGAACGAATACGTATTACACCCTTGAAAATGGAAACCTAATTCAAATTTAACAATAACATTTGGTGCCTTATACACCCACATTTGCTATTTCCAAATACGGGTATTGTACATTATAATTTAAATACGTAAATGAATTCCTTTCTTCAAAAATATACGTGTGGGTGCTTACCTCTTAAATACAATCGACAAAGCCCTTTCCACATCCACAAAAAAGCTCTTCTACGTGCAGAATGGACAGTACGATTTCGACCATATGTGTTTGTGGCTTTATCATGATTATCACTAGCAAAACAGTAATGACACCAGGTGTTTCCTGCCCCGGAGACCATTTGATTTGCGTATCTGACATCTTACCATGCAACATGGTGACCGACGATGATCACAGGGCAACATGGCGTGGACAGTTTCCACGAATTCATACTAGCAGAATATGCATGGTCATGTTAAATAACAATAATTTAATTCATTGAATATTGAAGGTTGGTTGGTTAACGCCACACTCAGCAATATTCCAGCTATACATAATCGATTCAGGACCGGACAATCCATTGATCAACGGCACGAGCATCCATCTCCACAACTAGGATACGATGACATATTTGAACCAAGTCAGTGGGCCTGACCAGAATATTGAAAGTTGAACGTTCTAGTTCTAGTTTTCATTTTTCAATAAATGGTTACACATGATGTGACATGAGTTTCAAATCTCTGTTTGTTGCATTCTTGCGTTTTCGCAGGCTTGAATGTTTCGTAAAGTGATATAGTGAGTACACGATGGCATTAACAGGTTTTCCTTGCATGCAATGATACCAAAGAGTTTATACCACTCGTCATTATTCGAAATGAATTTCAAACGTGTTATGGTGACAAAGAGCAGTGGTCACGTTTCAGGTGTCAGTTTAGCATCATATTCCATCCCATTTTGATAATGATGCAAATGACGAGGAGTTGATGTATGATATCCATAACTTGAACTCCAGCTGTGACATATTTCCATAAGGACAGCTGACAGACTAGATGTAGATTACACATTGTCACCATGTCGTAAAGCCGCCTACCATACTGTCATTAGTGTCCGACCGCTCGGTTCGGCTCGGTTCAGCTCGGTTCAGCTCGGTTCGGCTCGGTATTCAAATGATCATTCACGCATGAATATATTCACATTCAAATCGCGGACATATTATATAAAAATAGTGTCCGTGAGCAAAACGCAACATGCCTTAAAATGGTTGTCGATCACGATCAGCTTTAGCATTGTGTCCTGAATCAAAGCTGACTCGAAATTTGTAAATACACAGATTTTAAAACTGGACCTTCAACATGGCTAAGTATTCTTACTGGAAATGGAGACCCGTGAAGGTCCCGGAGTAGAATAAGCCTTCAGCAACCCATGCTTGCCATAAAACGCGACTATGCTTGTCGTAAGAGGCGACTAACGGGATCGGGTGGTCAGGCTCGTTGACTTGGTTGACACATGTCATCGGTTCCCAGTTGTGCAGATCGATGCTCATGTTGTTGATCACTGGATTGTCTGGTTCAGACTCGATTGTTTACAGACCGCCGCCATATAGCTGGAATATTGCTGAGTGCGGCGTAAAACTAAACCATGAACCTATTCTGACGTAACGTAAATGAGAAAGCGTCAAATTAAGGTCACTTCCGTCAGTTTCTGTTGTAGCGTGATGTTGTTTTAATGACACGTCCAGATTTAACATTTAACAGGACGTCAAAGTGTTCACAGGCATTTTGTGGAGCGTTTTGTTGAAATGTGAGTCACGCGGAGGAAGCGGTGGTTCTGTTAGGTAATTGGGTAAAATAAATGCGGAACTTTTGTTGTTGCTCACGGCAATTTGAAACTGTGGTCTACAATGATTAGATTCTTGGATCAACGGCAATTCCTTTTCTTCATACGTCTAAGATTGTTGGATTTCGGCATTCAAGCATGAAAACTCTCATTCTCACACCATTATGTCTCTTTTTCAGCATCACTGTTCATTGACTGCCTTGGTCTGCAAATTAACCGGATCTCGCCCCATGCATATATGTGTACCATAGTTTCATCTTTATTGTTACAACTAGTTTAACATATTCGAGCAAGCGCAGATTAAACAAGAATGTCAAAAGTGAAGATGCCAAATTCCAAAACTAAGGTACCGATTTAAATTTCGTTTGTAGTTTTCACCATGAAACTTCAAATCAAGGGAATATGATGTGTATTTATCTTCCTTGTCATACGCATGTACCAATCTCAGCTGTCAGTGGCAGAACTAATGGATTTCGTGTGTATTAATATTGCATCGTATATAATCAATGCAGTCGATACTAACAAAAAATACAATTTATGCTCTTATCTCCATTAGGCTTGATAACAAAATCAGTTGTACAAACCTGTTTTGCTGGCAACATGTCGACACACCATTGAATATGCACTTGACCTGAACAGAAAAATCATGCACAGTGTGCAGAATAGCCTGGCAGCCCGTGACTAATAAAATTTCTATCGGGCCAGTAAATCGCCATAGTCACATGACCGTCGGGTCAGGGAATTTTCATAGGGTCATTTTGTAAATATATCCCTCTCACCGACTTGATGAGTTATAACACTTTTAGAACATGCAAGAGGCCTGTTGAAATGTTCTTCATATTAGCAACTTCATGATCAAATTCGTATCATGTCTTATTCGTATCTATTTTTGTAATCTTGTTTAATTTCTACATTCAGATTTCGGGCTAGTAAATAATTGTGTGGGCTATTAACGTTCGGGTGGAGCTAATCCGACTGACAAGCAAATTTGGAAACTAAATTATTTCGCACACTGAGTATGCACCGTTACAAATGACTAATGAAACAGATACCAGCTTATCGCGTTCGTTCAATATTACGGAAGCCTTATTACTGCCACCTTTGTTGAATGAAATATATATATCAAAGAAAGCTATTGTTGTTTCGATTATTTTCTCGTTAATGCAACGAATTTATCGTTACTTCGAGTTACTGTCCAAAACTTGAAATTTCGAGAATTTACTCGTTGCATCGAGCATTTGAAAGAAAGTATTTAATGGAGGCAACGAAACAATAATTGAATTTTGACATAAACTTGAAGTAACGAGAAAATACATTATTGCAATAACGAGAAAATATTACAACGCACCGACCAAATAATCGAAGAACGGAAAATGTCGATGAAAGAATATTGCACGCTCCACAAATGGTAGCATTGGGTTTTCGTAATATATTAATGGTATTCCTAAACTAGGTGTATTTGAGATTACCGTTCCTTTCCGTCAAACGAATTGTCTGATGGGAATTAAGCTAATGTGAATTAAGCTAATGCATATTAAAACTATTGATAAAATTAAAACAAACATCAATCATCTGCCATGATCGACTTTAGGAATGTGTTTTGTATCCATCCTAGTCTGTCGTACAGACCCTGAAGTATTATCAAAGAAAGCCCACTCAAGTCTAGAAAATGTGTCAGGTCTAGATTTCCTTAGCTTCAGGAAATAAAAATGAAGGAAGTCTCAGGGCTCCATTTCATTATATTATGTTTTTTCACTATGAACGTTTTTTTCAGTAAAATATATTCATTTCAGAGACTAGCTGTTAGTCTATATCCATCCAGATACGTGGCATATGTCACCCGGCTCCAGGAGTCTCTACCCCAGGTCACAGATCCAGTCCATTGGTCACCCGGCGCCAGGAGTCTCTACCACAGGTCACAGATCCAGTCCATTGGTCACCCGGCGCCAGGAGTCTCTACCCCAGGTCACAGATCCAGTCCAGTGGTCACCAAGCACAAGCAGTGTCTATCCCACGTCCAATGAAGTCAGTAATTTACATATCTACATCCTTCATGAACAAAAATACGTATACCGGCTGCTATGACTCTCTTTCAGGTCTGACGTATGATACGATGGTACCTGAATATTTTGAAAGAAAGGCTGAACGGTTAAGGTGGTGCTTCGTCAATCGGTATAACTTGGGTCGAGTCCAAAAACTGGAAATTGGAAATTGTTCCAGGAATCCTCCACCTTGAGCAGGCAAGAAAATACTCACTCCTGCTTGCACACGTTTCGTTTCTCATTAGTCCATATTCACAAACCACAGATGTAGAGGTTGCTATATAATGCACAACGGGTTGCCCCGCTCAGGACATGCTCATGTTGTCTCGTCGTATTAAACGTTTCTAATTAATATCATGAGCTACGCATCGTTGTCCCGCTGCATGAACAACGAGCTTGCTCCCGGTATTACTGCATTAATTACCAACTAACTATCATTTGTTTTCTTTCTCTTTTTTTTCTTTTTCTTTTAGTTTTTTTTTAAATTTCTAAGTTACACTGACATGAATACATAGCACGTTTAATGGATAACAATTTCTTTTTACTCATTATACGACGTTTAAGAATTAGCTCCATAAACCGTGAATTCACCTGATGAATGAGTCAAAATTAGCTCTGACGCGTCGTATAAAGAATTAAAAGAAGTTGTCATCCATAAAACGTGTCATATAGACATCCATGATTTTGTTCACGCCTTTCATGTATACCATCAAGTTGTCTTTCTTTATTCAAAAAGTGTACCTTGTTACTCAATGTACCTCAATTATATAATTGGATTTTAAGCAGCATTCTGTTTCTCAAGATTATTCTTATGTATAATTAATTCAGTTATGTATCCAGCTATTGTAATAATGTACTGAGGCGGCGTTCGTATAAGCCACTAGGCGGGTTCTCCTGTGTAGGTTTCAGATGTGTTACATTTGAGTACATTTTAAATGAAATTGAGTATTCGTATTTTTGAATATATTACCGTAATGGTTTCATCGTGATGAAGGTGTACGCTCTAGTTGCTCTACTGGTCAATAAGGGATAGATTATTCACCGTACCAGACGGTTATCTGTTGTAAAACTGAATCTCACTCACTCTTGTTCCACTACATTTCGCACAACTGGCGACTTCTGCCTGTCATTACTGTTGTTGGTTGTGTTTCACCAATGCTGCTACAAGCTTGAAAGAGCCTGCACAGATTTGGGTTTAATACTAACCTGTGGAATGATGAAACTCATTGTACTTTTGCAAGGTGCGACGTTGTTGTTACCAATGTTCCTGAATGTAAGTATGGGTTGCTATTAACAGTAAGTGATAATTACATAGATATCTATTGTTGGTGTACTGGGCAGGTGGACCCATCGTAATCATCGGCCGAAGTACCACAAGGAACCAAGCGAGCTATGTTCTCACCTTCCATGCTTCAACGATGACATGACTTGTAGAACGAAGCCGGGGCTTATGTCTATAAGGGACACATCGCACACGCATGTATGCCTCCTATTTGAATGTATTTACGTCATGTACACTAAAATGATTGTGATGATTGTATATTATTATTAATAGTGAATAATCGTTCTGACAATATGGAACCGGTGAAGATCCGAGTTAGAATTGATCTTCAGCAAACTATGCTTGCCGTAGGAGGCACCTAGCATGATCGGATGGCTAGATTCGCTGACTTGGTAGCCACATATCATCGTATCCTAATTGCGTAGATCAGTGTGCATGCTGTTGATCACGGGGTTGTCTATTCCAGACTCGACTGTGTACAGACCGCCGTCATATAGCTGGAATGTTGCGGCCTTAACCCAAAATCAATCAATTAAATTAAATAAGGATATATTTGGTTTTCTTAGGGTTTCATCCTCGTTATGCTGGGACCGAGTCTTCCAGATCTCCAGTGTCTTCTCCATGTGGATCTGGACACAGCAAGCTATCTCTTCCTCTTTCTAACTCTTGGTTTTATCTCGTCGATGTCAGTGTCTGGCTGCATGGTCTTGCGCTACAACCCCTACTTTCTCCTGTTTCTTCTGATGCTGATTCAGACTGTCAGCATCTCTACACTGACGTTTTCAGGGACCATCTACATCGCATCCAGTATCACACTTGTAATAGGATTATGCACTGGCCTCCAATTATGTTGTAAGTGAATTATTGTTTCGCTCAAAGATGTCTTATTTATTTCAGGATTATAGGATAAACAATCGCGTTCACTGAAACAATGAGGATGAATAGGATAGAAAATTAATATTCGCTCAATACTACTAAGCTTAAACACACATTTTCTCTTCAACGTTCCCCATAAATGTTTGGTCGGAATCATTTTAATATGGCCGCATAACAAGAATTCATGTTTCTTTCTTGTTCAAAACTGCCTCGATTCACCTAGCAGGAAATGGGTACCAGGTGGGATAAGTCATGTGACTATTTGTCTTCTAGCGCATCAGAGGCGCCTAGGTTATAATAGTCAGATTGTATTTGTGTGCTTTAAGCAGGGCATGAAGCCTGGAAGGACCCCTCATAAATATTCTGCATTATATTCTACATTTCTAATGATGCCATTTGTGTTGTTGACAACTGACATTTATCCACGAGTAATTTCTTGATGACAACATAGTGCGTTCAGATGCTTTGGGAATTTGTGTTATTGACCAGACACTTGTCTTGACGAACGGACGCTACCGCCACCACCAATAGTGAGTAAGCGAGTTTGAATTTACGCCGATTTTAGCTATATGACAGCAGAAATACCCTTCACCTACATGGTGACTCAAACACTGATCTTCCGTATGACGACCGAACGCTTTAAGTACTGTGCTGCTTCATCCACTATTTGGGAATGGTTGAGACGCAATGTTGTTTCAGTATGTTTTAGCGTAAGAGGAAAACAGAAATGATGCAGTTTGTTTTATTCTGTTGACCGACATTAAACTGTATCTAACGAGTCACCTTTATCAATTTAGCTTTGAGACCAGCTGGAAACAAGACTTTACCCAAATAAATAACTCCCCGATTGCTTATGAACTCTTGAGATGAACACAAGGAAACACGACTGTACGCTCAAAATGCAATGGATTCTTGAAAATATTACATCAGTTGAGAAATAGAGGCAATGGTAATAATGACTGAATTTCAAAAGGACTGGAACGGGTAAAAATGTTGTAAAACAACGTAGAATAACGACATGTAGTGTTGAGCAAAACGATGACTTAATCAGAAAGCCAAAGATTGGTCAAACAACCGTACACCGTAACGTGTTCCTCCGGGCTGTGGAAGCCTGGCTAGCTATTCAGGAAACATTTGTAGTTCTACATTCAGTTGCATTCTGGAGACGTGTTACTGTTGGAGGTACTCAGCAGGATAGCTGTAGAGCGGTCACACGTGTAAACGCTTTGAAAGACAAAACGTGTGCCATCATGGCGTAACAACGACACAACTGTTTGCGCCAAAATGTTACTTCGGTTATGCTGTCCTTTGACCCTTACATTGATAAAATGCAGTCATGGTAACCCCGTTAAATTACATACCAACCCTAGACCTGCCATTTTGTTTCACGCAGACGTTTTGCTTCGCGCATGACGCTACTTATGACACTTCCAGACAGGTACATGTCGAAACTGAAAGTCTAAATGAAGTCAAGCCCTATAACAATGTACAGGACCTTTGACAGGAGTGTGAAAAAAGTACTAACCCCTCTACCGACGTGCACGGAAGAATTCCATGGTCAACTCATAATGTTTGTGGTTGCGTAAGGTTTAGTTGTCCAAACAGAACATTATATTTCCTAATCACATATTTTTAAAAGATATTCATGAAGGTCCTATATTCAAATAAGTAAGGTAGGAGACCGAACAATAGGGGTCAAATATATTTCTGTCATACAATGTTGTGTGAAAAGAAGTTAGGCTTGTTGTGAGAAATATTCTTCTTAAGCGCTTTCTGTATCTTCTAAGGTTATCTTTCTCCTATTGTTATTTAAATTTGATATATTTTTTAAACGTAAAAGAAATGCGAAATTGTGCCTTATGTTTCAGTGATCCTACATGTGAAGGAGTGTCTGTGGCCTGGGACGCAGAGAGCTACACATATTTTATTCGCTGTAGCTTCGTTCGGATCTGTGATGTGTCCCTTAATTCTGAATCCTTTCCTCAGCGATGGAACTGTCACAGCGTCATACAAACATCGTTCCGAAGTACAACATGAAGCAAATCGTCACGACGTTGACCACGACAACCCATTAATGAACGAACCAGGATATTGGAAGATCTATGAGGTCAATAATACAATTCCAACAAACATATCCTCATCTGCATGCGAAGACTTTACGACACTTATTCAATTCCCATACATGTTAATGGGCCTGACTGAATTCCCAGTAGTCATAGTACTGATGTTGCTGTACAGAAAGACAAAACAGGACGATTTCTCGAATCCGTTTGAAACCTTACAGGAATCCGATGAAAAAATGAAGCCAGGAAAAGTATATTTGTTCCTCATGTTCTTGTTCTTCCTCCAAGGTCAAGGTTACCCATCCGGTTTCTCTGGTATGTTGACCACTTACGGCATCAACAGCCTAAACGTCAGTTTAATGACAATGACCCTGATGGCGTCATTCTTCTGGTTGATGTTTATGCTTGGTCGTATGCTGCCACTGTTATTACCTCAAGGTTTCAAACAGAATAGGATTATTGAAGTAACTTTGGTGGGCAATCTCATTGGTACTGCATTACTTGTTGGAACAATGTTTGGAGGAGAAGCATTTCTCTGGAGTTCCTGTCTTTTCTTGGGATTATGTACTGGTCCGGGTCTTCCAGCCGGGTTGACCTGGTCAGCGGAGGTTATTTATTTGACACCAAACATTAAAGCGTTGTATTTGGTGTCTGCATCATGTGGAATAGTGATCCCATATTTGTGTGGCATGCTTATCGATGTGTTTGGGGAAAATGTTTTCGTTTATTTCTTTGTGGGATTTTATTTAGAAAATGTTGTCGTCTATGTTTTAGTAAAACTAATGATAAAATACGGTAACATAGGAGTGTAACATGACAACAGTGTTAAAAGCTATAAATTGCGATATCAAAGGACACAGAAATTGGAATGGTTGTCTGACCTAACAATAGGTAAATTTTCAAACTCTTTTCTTTCATGTCTACTATATATATCGGTTTTGTGATCACCGAGATTCATTAGGAGAGAAGTTTGTTGTATGGTATGTAGGTGATCCCCGGACTAGGATATCAACATATGATGATTGTCCCTATTGGGGCTGTTGTGATTGTACTGTTGCAGATGATTGTCATGTGCCAGAACTAAAAGAGTATATTCGCTGAAAGAATGTAGGAATATTGTAACAGGACCGCAGCTCTGAGGATATACAACGTTTGTGTTGACTGAAAGACCAGCGACTACATTGACAGAGTGAGTGAATATAGTTTTGCGCCGCCTTTAGCAATATTCCAGCAATATAACGGCGTGAGACATCGGAAATGAGCTCCACACATTGTACTGATGTGGAGAATCGAACCCTACTAGGATACCCCAGTCCCCTACAGAGGAGCAGTCTGTTTATACAAACCTTACCATTGCATTAAAAAATGTTAACATTATTAACCACGATGTATTATAACCTTCAGTATAAAATAAATATACTGAATAGCAAAAGACACGCAGCCTGGCGTTTTGTCAGTTGTTTGAGGGATATATATATGAACCCTTGTTTTCATGACATTTAATGTGTCCGAAGCTAGAGTTTCTTTTGGTGTTCAGTATATGTCACAATGCCAGCTGAAGCAGGAGTCTAGAATGTATTATCTGTTTATGAATGTACACTTGTGAAACACGGCATGTAATCAAAGTCAGTATACAATGCAGTGGATGTATTTCTGGTATCCATAGAATACGGTCACTAAGGCTGAAGGACTGCCTTTTCACAGACGTTGCTCTTTTACACATCTACATTCCGACTACGCTCTGGGGTTGGTCAAGTGTGAACATGGCAAAGCCAGTTAAATGCTTAGGCAATCTTGACGACATCAGAGAGTCTGACCCCGAGTTATCTGTTAGAAACGACCCTTCTGAAAACGATCAAGAACGACACCATATATCAAAAGTTGAAATATTATACCTGCCTTAACCAAAGGCATTTTGTCATATGTAAAACAAGTATTGTTAAATGTGATATTGCAGTGCAATTCAACACGGGCCGCAATTATCGCTAAACACGGAAAGTAAACGATTTAGACTCACATGTCCTCGGAACATTCACTCCGCTTTGAAAATGTGCCAGAGGAAAACCAACATGAAACTGATGCAAGGATGTGTTCTTTCGCTCCATATAATCATGAATGTAAGTAGATAAATGTTTTCTTTAGAATACTAATGTTTCAATCACTCTATAAACAGATTTCTTAATCATATGCACTCTTTAAAAAGAGAAGTGCTTTGAGAATGTTAGACATATACAAATATACTTTTTCTTTGTATGTAAACAGCTTCAGCGCCAAAAAGACTTCAGTGTTAACGTTTTCCCATGTTTTAGAAGCTTTGAAAGAAACATTCGCCAAAAACGCCACCACGAGAACATGCAGAGTAAGATGCACGTGCCTGTAAGCGGAAAAGCATGTGGTATCGATCAATACCAAAATGGTCAACGTTGTGTTTTTAGCTTTGACGTTCGCTTTGCTTGGAAAAGAGCACATGTACGCGAACACACCTGACCCATCAGTAGCTGCTGCCAATGGTGGCTACTGACTTGGGCGCCATCTTGAGGACTCAGTGAACAGAAATACAACGAAGCTGTTGTTGAATGACGAACTCTTTGTAAAAAAGACGTGTGAATTTTCATCTTTTTACAATTCACATTTACATATAATAGATGCCCTTAAAACTACGGCTATAAATTCTTATAAAGTGGCTTCTGAGTGACATTGTTCTCTTTCTTGTATATTCAATGACATAGCTATTTCAGCGCCAGGTCACCTTTCTTTTTTTTTCTTTGGTTGTGTTTTAATACATTTAATTGTAACAGAATATATTATAATAGACATGTGATGTTTTCATGCGTCCAGGAGAAAATGGCATTTATATTTTCAGCATGTTTGTGGCTGATGTTAATAAACAAACGTGTCCGATTTGTCTGTTCCGTTATGGATTTGATTAAGTTCTGTATGATATCGTCAAAGATGTGATTCCAGTAAAACGCAATGCGTTTTTTTAAGATTATCCTCCCTTTCATCTGGCACTCTGTAGACAATAGTGCAGGCGACACATATGACACAAATGCTCTCCTGAAACGCAGCACCCTATTCAGTTTTATGAATGTGAGATAAAACACATTTCCCATTAAACATCCAACTTAATTTACATTCATGACACATTATACAACCAGCGTTATTACCTATACGAGTTGGATCTGCACGAACTGTTGATTTGTCGTGTAGTGTTTCTCCCAATGAGTTTGCAAATTGATGTCATGGAAAGGCAAGTGGTCTCCAGTAGGTCGGGATTTTAGGTCTTGTATCGCCGTAATCATCAACATGCCAGTTTCAGTACACCAAGCTTGTGAAAATCTCAAAGCCATCACTAATTTCCGTAACTAAGTATTGTGGCAGTTAGTGAATAACAATCACTGTTCGGTTTTACGATGTTACCAAAAGTTCCTTTGGGGTTATCTTATCTTACCTTATCTTATCTTATCTTATCTTATCTTGACAGTCAATGTGGCACTTCGTGAATATCAGTAAGTGTGACACCTGGAAATAACACAGCCAGTCTGACATTTAATGAATAACACCGACAGAGTGGCAGTTAGTGATTAACGCAGAGTGAGAATTAGTGAATAACACAGTGAGAGTTAGTTAATAACACAGTTATGTGTGACAGTGAATAACTGTCAATTAGACAGTTGTTAAATAATACGGTCAGTGTGACTGTCAGTGACTAACGCAGTCTGTGTGTGACAGTTCGTGTCAGTTAGTGAATGACACAGACGGCATGACAGTTAGAGAATAACACCGTCGGTGTGTCAGTTGGTGAATAACACAGCAGTCAGTGAATAGTGTGGCCGTCAGTGAATAGCACAAACAGCGCGACATTACTAACAAATACAGAGTAGCAATTAGTGACTGGCACAGACCGCGTGACAGTTAGAAAATAACACTGTCAATGTGTCAGTTCGTGAATAACACAGTATGACAGTTAGCAAAGTACACAGACAGTGTGACAGTTAGTGACTAACACAATCAGTATGACAGTTAGTGAATAACACAGTCAATGTAGCAGTTACACCGTATGCATGTGGTGAATTCGTTTTTATCGTCACAAACGCATGTTTCAAAGACAAGGTTCTGCCATCCCATCACTGGACGCCTCCATGGTTAATGGGATATATCGACCACCAAACCATGTTCCCGTGTGTTTTCCCACTGCCCCACTGCTCGCACTCGTCACAAACAAACGACAGTTGTTCACCTAAAATAGACCATAAGCTTTTCAGTGTCCTGTATATATGGTAATCATGTCCTGTGGTTAAGTCACTATCAAACCGATGACACACGTCACAAACACTTCCAAAGGCAAGCCAGTTCTTCAAGTGAAACAGCACTGAAAAGCTTATGGTCTATTTTAGGTGAACAACTGTCGTTTGTTGTTATATATATTAAATCGTGCAACGGACCCTGCTTTTGGCCGACATTTCCATGCTTACGAAAATTTATTTTTTAAACAGTAACTGAATATTCAGACACGCAATTTTAATAACGAAATAAGGTATAAAGACTGATCGTATCATTATAAGATCGTGTGTAGCATCACTTCAGTTATATGTTCTCTAAGGTTTCTATGGCATATTGAGCCTACTTCAGCCGAAAGTGTCATGGTGCGATTCACTGACTGATTTACATAAAGCATTCATACTTTTATGGTTATGAGTGAAATCACATTATAAAAACCAATATGTGTGGCAAAGTTGGCTTTAATGCTCGTTCATAAATGGAGCATAATTTGAACAATGAAACAAATATATTTGAAAACACTAAAGCGTAAACTATTAGAGTGAATTAGCGGCTTTATTGCCTTATCACGATAAATCCTTTGGCGTTAATAGGTTTCTATATTTACATGATGGATGATGCGAGTTAAGTGCAGCTGACAAACACGAAACAATTTTACATATATAATATGCAATATGTATAGTAAATATACGTATAACTATATGCTTCTGTACTGTGGTATGATAAGTATATTTTGACTTACTCTTTGTAGGGCCCGTTCAGATGTCCAACAATGTTGTTTTGCTGCAAACAACATATAGTATGAAAACACAATGCGGTTTAGAACTGGTGAAATATAGCATATGAAATATTTTAGTTTTCACACTTTTTCAGCAAAGTACAGGTTCTAGCACGTCTGTGTTTCCATCTGGGATTCGAACCCACACCCTCACAGTCAGGCACGCGGTGGCTGAGCTGCTGACTGTATGTGTTGGTGATTAGGTGCCTGACTCCGAGGGTATGAGATCGAATCCCGGATGGGACTCAGCCATATATATTGTTCAGAAAGTTCCCGTCGCAAAAAGTACAAAGACTCCACTCTCACACTGACAAAGTTCCCTACCAGTGTATATTTACGGTGACGACGATGAGATGAAAAACAATGTTGGTTAACTCATTATCAAAGACATAAAAATCCGATTCACTGTCCAGATTGGGCGAGTCATACTCCGTCTACTCCATTTTGTAACTGGGAATATTACCCGTTACAATGAGTGATTTTCCGTTACGTCAGTTTCGTAATCACAAAGAACACGAATTCATAGAAATTGATATATACACTCTTTTCGCTGATAAAACAGTAATGTTTTATGATTAAGGGTGACAAACTCTAATAGTGACGCTTTGTATTTGTTACACCTCTTTATTGGATCATTTGTCACACTATGCAGATTATCAAAAAAAGAAATTAATCTCGTGACAACTAGTAATTGTTTTACATGGTTATCAGTAGTTTTCGGAACAACATATAATTACTTGTTTCTGACGGAAACCTAATGTAAGTAAATATGAATTCAACTCTCCTGTAACATTGAGTTTGTAGCCATATCAACAGTTTAGCGAACGGTACCCTTCCCATGCTAATGTTGAAATCAGAAAGACTCTGTGACATATGGCAAAGTTTCCGTAGCAAAAACCACAAAAACTCCTCAGTCGCTGTGTCCAAGTTCTCCACCAGTGGAAAGAGGTGACTAAAGTGATCCGGTGGTCAGACTCGCCGCCGACATGACTGACGCACGTTACCAGGTTCTATACTACCCACCAAAAGTTAAGAGTCACTAGCGTAAATGTAGCCATTTTCTTCCTTCAACTTCTAGGCTAGATTTTGCAAATTATTCCATACTGTTTAAAGGTACTGTTTACACATGAACTGACGTATTGTAAAACAAATTCGAAAGGTTGAAAAGGCTATTGTCATGAGTTCAACAAATGACGAGACTCAGTGAAAATTGGCGAGTTCTTAACAAAATCTTACTCCAAAACACAGCTGTTCACACGCACAATATTTTCAAATCCTTTTCAGCATGACCCTCATGCAACTCATCCGCATAATATTTGCAGTTTGTTCTCCCAAGTTAGAGGAGAAAATCATTTTAGATATAACCACATGTACATAACATATAGTGAGTGAGTGCTTTGAGTCAGTCTAAACTTTTGATGGTCAGTATACTGGCGTAGATCGATGTTCATGATATCCAACACTGGTTTGTCCGGTCCATACTACAGACAGACGTTGTATCACTTGAATATTGTTGAGTCACAATAAAGTACGATTATTACTGATTCAAACTGTTTTATTGAATTCAGGGATTTGTCATCATGCTCCTCGGACCGATTCTGCCTGATCTGCAGTGTCTTCTTGAGGTGGATCTGAAGACGGTCAGCTATCTCTTCCTCACCTTCACCATCGGTAATATGACATCCATGGCTGTGTCAGGCTTCACGGTGAAGAGATGCAACCTGCATCTCCTTCTGTTAACGATGCTGCTGGGTCAGTCTATCGGCGCTGCCTTGCTACCGTTTTCTTGAACCATATATGTAGCGGCAGGCAATATCTTGCTGCTAGGATTTACACCTGGTTTAAGTATATGCGGTGAGCATGGTTCAAGATTATATACCTTGTTATGACGATCTGATTATCACATTACACTATGAAATATAATGTGTCTAAAGAATGATGAACAAAATATTTGGCCTCAACATCGATGGACTACGTTCTCACAGTTAGTGATTGGTAATATAGGTTAGTCTAATGGTCATGTCAAGCGGATGGACGTTTAGATCTAGTTTGGTTTGATGCTGTTTTTTTACTAATATTCCTGTCCCATCACGGCGAAGGACACTAGAAATGGGTTTCACACATTATCGGGAATTGAACCCTGGGCCTAGATCTTCGAAGCTCTCTTAGCACTAAGATTAGCCATGAGTTAATTTTAACGTACAATGGCACTTACGGCTATCTTAGCGCTACGAGAACTCCGAAAATCTAGGCCCTGATCTTTAGCGTTACGACCGGACGCTTTTACCAGTCACTCACCGATCCTGATCCTGAATCCAGCAGGACACGTATAGGACAAAAATGATGGCCGAGTACGATAGTGTAATCCCGAGTCCAAGACACCGAGATACATTTCGATTGAACGACATCGTCCGGACTCTATGACTCTATGGTGTTTCTATGAAGTGGTAGTCATTGATTTCAGCAGTGGTCATATTCCTTGTTGAAGGAGTGTGTCGTTGAGCTTTGCAACGCAGAGACTCTGTTATTTTGAGACGCTAAATGAATCCTTCCATCAAGACGTCGATACAGCTTAAAACCATCAGCAGCTCAAAATACGCAAGTACAATTTAAGTACATTTCACCTCTTGGAGTCGGCAAATCCATGAAGTAAGCTCAATAATGACAAATGCACCAATACCGTCTTTATAAAAGACATTATAAAACAAATAGTAGATTGTGAGTGGCGAATATGTTATTTAATACAACGTTCCTTTTTATTATTTCAGTCATACTCCACCAGATGAACATTCTTTGCCCAAGTTCCAAGAGAACTAAACACATTACATTTGCACTGTCGTCAGTAGGTTCACTGCTATGTCCCTTGATTTTAAACCCGTTTCTCAGCGGTGGCGCTGTGACAAGACTGTCACAGATCGATGGAGACCATCCTTCCAGCTTAACCTTGAAACTAATTCCACCTATCTTGGATTTAACAACAGTCAGAATCTAAATGTACATTGCTCTGAAGGATTTACATCCTTAATCCAGTATCCGTGTCTTATGTTTGCTTTGGCTGGAATCCCCGGGGCTGCTATGTATTTTGTAGTTTATGTGAAATCGAAAAATGATAATATCTTGAATGAATTTCAAGCTATCTCTGACGTTGCACAAAAGCAAACACCTGGAAAGATTTTCTTACTTCTCATGTTCCTGTTTTCTTTCCAAGGTCAAGGTTATCCTGTAGGGTTCTCCAGCCTTCTGGAAACGTGTGGTATGAACAGCCAAAAGCTTAGTTCAGACGTTATGTCTTCCATGACGTCACTGTTCTGGTTTGCCTTCACAATAGGTCGTGTTCTTCCAGCCTTGCTACCAGAGACTCTCGACCAAACATATGTCGCGTTATCGACTCTGTTAGGAAATCTCATAGGCGTGATACTATTGTTTGTTTCTATCTTTGGAAATGAAGTATTGTTGTGGACGAGTTGCGCTTTTTCTTGGTCTGTTCACAGGTCCCTGTTTAGCCATCGGCTTGACTTGGACGGGGCAGGTTATAGACCTGACGCCCAATATACAGGCGTTTTACATGACGGCAAGCTGCTGTGGTTTTCTGTTACCGTATGTGTGTGGAACCCTTATGAACAACTTTGGGGATAACTGTTTCGTCTATTTCTTTTCGGGATTTTATATTGTCTCGGTTTGGGTATATATCTGTGTCAACATTAAGATTACATTTCAAAGAAAGAACTTTGGAGGGAGAGAAGAACTCAAGTGAGGAAGAAACTTCAGAAAGTATGTTAATTGTCGTCCTGACCAGTTTATGTGGCAAGGAAGGAAACCGATTAGTGTTGAGGGTGTCTTCCAGTTCGAGGATACCCGCGATCAAGAGTGTTCTGTTGAATGACAAAGGGAGAAAAAAGGCAAGATTCGAACTCACATAACGAGACCTCAAGAAGCCGCTGAAGGCGCCCAAGACCATTGTGCTATTCTGCTATTTTGTCGTTAGTCGTTGAACGTCAGATAACGTTACCGTTTTGTTAGATGATTGGCACCCTAATACCCATCACTTCTTTTACCTCAGAAAGTCAAGCTCATTTGTATCGGGTGAATCTGACTCTGTTGTCAGGACAATCCCCTATTCGGCAAGGCGGCAAATGTCCAATCACAAGTCGGGTATACTACTTTCTGTCTTGTTGATGGTGATCCTGTCCAAGGATATCCCAAACATGTTCGATGGGTGACAAGTCTTGAATGGGTGCTGGCCATGGGATAGTGGTTATATTTTCAAGTTTAGGCGCTAAGTAATACCACGAGCTATATGTGCTTTTACCATCTCAGTGCTATTTAACACATCATACCATACCATACCATACCATACCATACCATACCATACCATACCATACCATACCATACTGCTAGATATTTGTATAGCGCCGATATCCAGTTGGTTCAAATGCTCAAGGGCGCTAATTTTCCCTCGACCATTGGATGTCCATCACAACGGCACATAGTATTTTCAATTTCAATTCCCTGGGGATCATACACCTCTTGCAGCCTACCAGGCGCAACGAGTTAATCTGGCTTTCCCATCCTTACGGGGTACCCATTCACAGCTAGGTGGACGGGGACAGAGAGTCACCGTACTTTGTCCATGTTTACTGCACGTTTCTGTACCCGCAACCAGGTGTTTGCACGTATTCATGTAGCCACCGTCTGGTCATACACCAACGGATTCGTGGGTTCTTTTAAGTACACAAGGTTGTGACAACACTGAAAGAGTCTGCACACAAAGTTGACTCCAAGGTGCTTGACACTCGGTCACAGGTGGGCTCGATCCCGGCACCTCCAAGCTCGCTTGATTACTAGCCTGACGCCTTAGACAGCTTGCCCACCGAGTCCCCGATGACGATCTGACAATATCTGGGCTAAATAATCCAGTGATCAACAGCATGACGACCTCTAGATTATCTGTATATACTCGAGTCTTGAAAAGACAATCCAGTGATCGGCACCATCATCAAGGATCTACGCATTTGGAATATTCTGGCGTATGTCAATAATATGCAAATTAAACGTGTTAAGTAAATAAAAAAAGTGAAACAAAGTGACCATAAGATGTCTATTTCATTTATTAGATACCCAAGCGAGGTATATTTTACTTATACAAACTCTTTTCATTTCGACAAAAAATAGATCCATATCATGCTAATATAACGTAGACCACTAGCGAGTCCTTTTCAGAAAACCACATGTATCACAACGAGTACATTAAGAAGGTTGCAAATATACAACCCATCAAAAGTTTAGACTCAAGTAATATACTCATTACATGTTATCCATGTCTACATGGTTACATCGAACATGAACTTCTCCACTAACTTTCGGGAAACAACTGCAAACCATATGAAGATTAATTGCACGCGAAATATACATCAAATTGCTTAAAAGCATGTGCAAATATCGAATATGTGAACAGTTGGGTTTTGGTGCACAGTTTTGATTTGTCATTTTTCACCGAGTTTTATCATTTATTGAACGGATAACAATAATCTTACGTAACGGATTTGCTTTACAATACACAATTATAAGCAGTGCCTTTAAACAGTATCTATTTTGCAAAATCTACTTTAGAACGTTGAGTAACAAAAGTGGCTGTATTTACACTAGTGACTCTAAACTTTTGATGGACAGAATACGTCTAAGGTAGTCACGGAAACTGATGTTACTATTTAAGGCAATTATTTTGAACACTCATAATGTTGCACACTCCATACAAACAAATTATAAAACTAACATCATGTGGTATATCAGTGGGATATGAATCTGACATAGTTACAAAAGGTGAGTATGCCTTGGATACAACACAGTTATTACAGTGGAGTATGAATACAACATAGTTATAACAGTGTATCATGAATACAAAATAGTTACAACACTGGAGCATGAATACAACATAGTTACACCATTGGAGTATGAATACAACATACTTATATTAGTGAAGTATGAGTACAGCAGTGGAGTATGAATACAACATACTTATATTAGTGAAGTATGAGTACAGCAGTGGAGTATGAATACAGCATAGTTATAACATAGGAGTATGAATACCACCTACCTATAACTGAAGATCAAAATAACGCGGCATGCCTGCCTAACCTCTCACGGCAAGCCGTTACATGTGCTTGTCTACACACCAGTCATTACGCAAAATGAATATAAGCTTTTTACATACATGCAGCTCTAGCATGCGCAGCATTCTGATTGTTGATTGTGAATCCAGAAGAAAACCACATAATCGTTGATGTGGTTGAATACATTTTGAACGGTTTGCGTTATTTAGGCTACCAATATATCCCGCGAAGGTAGATGGATTGTTTTAAAAATATTTCCATTTTGGTCGTACAGCATAAGAGACGATATGTCTTGGAATACAGCCATCCAGATGACAAAGAACCCATTCTTCATGCTTCCCACCCTCTTACAAATACCCGACTTGTTTGTCACAGTGCGAGATTCCTTTCTGTCCATGAAGTACTGCTTTGCACTATCATCAGTTGCACACCAGGTAATGATAGGATACTTAGCTGCGAAAAGCCAATATCGTTCACGAGTATGCTGAGGTAAAGAAACAACATGTTTGATATTATCCTTTTTAGAACTATACCCCACACTCAAAATTTTAAGTCGGTTATCAAAGTGGGGTCCTACCCAATAAATCCTCTGGTTAACAAAATCCGCGCCTATCAAGTTAGACATTTTCTTGAGTTTTGTGATGACTTGTTCCGTCCTTGTGTTAACGTTCAACATAATGATTCTCGGCTTGCCTCGTCTAAGAGGCGCTCTGACATAAAACACACTGTCCAAGATGGGATCTGAAGCAATAAGCCAACCGCCCTTGAACGTCGCCAGTGTGATCTTGCTAGAACCGTCACAGCAGAATTTTGAAAGTGATATCATAGAAGCAGGAGATTTGTTCTCCACGATATACACAACACCATCATCCACGTCGACAGCGATGTCGGTAATCGTTTCAATTTCAATGTTCAAAGTAACAAATGTTTCTTTTGCAAAGTCAAAAGCCTGAAGGTACGTCTTCTCATTTTGATTTTGTAGAGTGAAAATGTTTGGCAAGGCATGAGTAGTACCATTCTTGTACTGAGGATGAATGCAACTGCAGTGTGATGTTTCAAGAGGGTCCCCATCACCTCCAATTTGGACAGTGACTCTTTCAGGAACAGATGAGACGTCCTTTTCGTCGTTGGTTGCAAGCATCTCTCCTTGTTCCGGGGAAGTTATGGAAACACTTTCCGAAGGCGATACCACGTCTTTAACCAAGTGCATTTGTTCTGTTCCCTGGAACTGTTTGTCTGAATAGACGATGCAATTATTGGAATCACGAATACCAAACACGCCATCGTCTACATTGCAACTTGAGAAGGTGAGGCATGTTCTTGGTTCTCTTTTGTTATACGAAACGTACCTGCAATCGTGTTTCTTGGCACATAAGGCAACACATTCAATCCTGCTGAGATGCAACCACTTCTCAATCAGCTGAGACAGGTGCTGTGGTCCTTGTTTGTCACACCCTGTATGACAAAGACGATTCCAGTTACTTATCTGTATCTCCACACTTGTTCCACAGAGAAGGAATGTAGACATGAGTAATCTGAGAACTAAGTCGGCCATATTCATTGGACTACCGTACACAGTGTCGATAGCTGGTTTGTTAGGAACCAGGCACCTGGACTATATGTCCATCCACAAACACGGGTGATTTAAAACATCCTCCTTTTAACGTACTTACAACCTCACCCAAATATGCGCTTTAAAAGCCACTTAAACGTATCGGGGCGATTAACTTCACCGATTTACAAATATATGTGGTTTCCTTTATTGCTAAATTCACGTGTGTTAAATATAGCCAAGAGATAAATGTTTAGAGCTGAAAGTAAATGTTTTCGAATAAACATTGTAAAATCGTTTATTGGTGTCTAATGTTATTATAAATATTTCATGAAACTCAATCAAGTAATTGCGGGGCTACTTGTTTGGATATGCAAGACAGAATATCCAACTCATTATATAAATCGAACATACACTATAGAATAATCGACACATCATTTGTTTTCATTCTTCGTGAAATAAATAACGTTCAGATGAAGACTAATTTATCATAGCCCTCATCTTAAACGCACATTGATCTATTTTGATAAACGTGTTTTATTTTTATTTTGGATGCGGAGTCCATACAGTAAAATGTTAACCACGACTGAGCGACATGATCTATAGGTAGATACTCCCTCATGGGTTTTTTCAGTAAGAAAAGTTTTGGGGATAAAGTGCATAGTAATGCATACATTAATTATTTATCAGTTTAGTGGTAAAATTAATGTACTGAATCACTTGAAATCAATGTTGATAACAGGTGTCCTTGTAAAAATTTTAGCACCCTTAACCTTACCTATAAACCATACCACGTATTCGGTTACTATCGTATTGCAGGCCTATGCTGGTGATGTCCGTTTGCAATCGTTGACACATTTTAGCTAAAGCCTCGCAGAGGTTTTCTCTTTAACATAAACCTTAAATCTTCCTTCCAGGGAGTTATTATTGGAGTTATTGGACCCATCTTACCTGACCTCAGATGTCTCTTCAAAGCTGGTCTAGACGAACTGAGCCTTCTCCTCTTGGTATTGGGGATCGGTGGAATCTTCAGTCAACTAATAATATCATTTGTGATGGAGAATGTTCCTATCTATGTCATCCTTGGCGTTCTGATTGTCCTGAAATCCATCTACTTCTTCTCATTTCCGTATGCTGGAAACATCATTATGGGCACAATACTCCAGACGTTGGCGGGAATAATAAGCCCAGCCTGCTTTAATCGTAAGAATGTATAAAGCTATACTTCTCATATGCACTGTGGGTCATGTCTACATGTTACTAAACCAGCTATCATTTTGTTGTTTGTATATTGAATGCTAAGGAATGATAATAGTTCTATCTGTTAAAGAGGCAAGTCTAGAAAGACCGAGAGTTAAGGATGTCACTCTGCCAGTGCATTAAACTCACGGTGATGATGATGATGATCAAGGACAAGATGTCCATAGTATATAGTTGCTTGGCCGTAGCAGAAACACGCACCGTGTGAGTGCTCTTATCCAAGATGGTATTTTATATAGAGCTACTATACAAAGTAGGGGATACTGGACTTTTAATTTGGATAGGAAGTGTACATATCAACAAACGTTTCAAGCACAGACATCTTATGAACGCCCCACCATTTCCCTCTATTGCCACCCCTAAACACAACGCATGATATGCACGTACACACCGCAGTAGCCCCATACACGTGCATGAGGTCCCATTCTTGATTTTGACGTTTTTACACGAAGATCGTGAAATCACTTAGAACATTAATTTTGACACTCATTTTGTATCACGTATTTGTTATTGCTTCTAGTCATTTGTTTTAAAATGAAAATCGTATACATGCAAATTACATGTCGCACACCAATAAACTTTCAAAAGCGACTACATTCCAAATAACTGTGATTGTAAGGAAATGCAAATGTAAGGAATAGTATCATATCAACATTGATTGACTCCGATAAATCTCCTAAATATTTTTAATCGTAAACTTTAAAACATGAAGATCCCCTACATTTTGTAAGAGTATATGTAAAGTTCTATCCACATATATGTTAATTTACTAGCCGAAGCACATTGCTTTGGTGCGTCATAAACATGGTTCCATGTTTCAGCCATCTTGTACAAGTGTGGACAGTTATGGTCCGGCAACCCACGCCTTGTGCACCTTCTTTTTGGATTTTCGTCTTTAGGGAGCGTCTTAGCACCGTTGGTGTTCGGTCCTTTCCTCAGCGATGGTGCCGTAACGGAGATGTACACAACAAGGTATAACATCACAACTGCCAGGGGCCCTTTCCAACAAGAGAGCACACACGTTTTCAACGGAGAACATGTACAATTCAGGCGAAACGTGACATCCGTAGTGAATGATTCATCACTTCCGATTGACAGTATTGATTGTAGTGGTCCTGACGGTATTACACTTCTTCAATACCCTTTCATAATGTTTGGAGTGATCTGTGTTATGTGTGTGCCAGCATACCTCTACTTCCACGTCAAAGAACAAGCTTTGTCACAGTCAGACCAATATGGGACACTACATACACCACAAGACAAACCTGATTCACAGAAACGCAGGAAGAAGGACTATCTTTTTATCGTTTTCATGTTCCTGATACTTTTGTCTGGTCAGGGCTTCCCGTCTGGATACAGCGGTCTTCTCGCAACGTTTGGCATCGAGAGTCACCTCCAGATTAGTCTGTCCACCATGACTCTTATGACATCAGTATTTTGGTTGTCGTTTCTGATTGGTAGATTGGTACCCTGCATTCTTCCAGCATGTGTGAAGCAGATTTACATCTTGAGTGCAAGCTTTACGGGACTGCTATTTATGATAATCGTGTTTTGTTTTTCCTTTGATAATGCTGCCGCACTGTGGGTGGCGTCTGTCATTCTTGGACTTTTTTCAGCGCCTGTCATACCTGCTGGAATAGCATGTTCAAAGCAAATCCTGAACGTTTCGCCGAGAATAGTTTGTGTTTTTTTCATTGCTGTTGGTATTGGGTTTTCCATCCCCTACATATGTGGTGGACTCATGGATGGATATGGTACTGACGCCTTTGTGTACTTCTTTATAGTCTACTATTGCTTTACTGTTTTAAACTTTATAAGTCTACTTGTGGTTGTCAGATATTTATGATAACAGACTTGATTTGTGTATAGGGACCGATTGGCCATAATATACCGCAATCATTGTCCTTCTCGTCATTAATCGTCAGATCTGTCGGACAGGTAAGCGGACTTATTTATTACAATTATTCACATATTGATTGCCTAAATATGATAACCAGTTACTTCCATGAATAAAGTACGTGACAGCAGTTTATCAAATGCGTCAATCCATTTTCGTTGTTTTAATACATCTTCCTGATTATGGTAGATCATGGTTTTGTCTTGACTCACATTGCAGTCAATATATTAAAGTTAAACAATCTTTTCAGCTCGTAAAAGATTTCCGGAAAAAGTGTTTTCAGTTGATTTGGAAAGGTAAACGAGACAAATTTAAAAGAATTGTTGTGGTAGCACCACCCAAAATTGGCGATACAAATGACCCAGATGTTAGACATGTTATAGCAGCACAAACACAGAATTACTTAGAAAGAACAGTGTTACCGTGTATCTCAAATGCCTTTTGGCTCGATGTTTTTAATGCATGGGCACATTTGTTACAAAAAATACCAGAAAACTGATAGCTTTTTAGATACGCTGCCCCAATTGGTATGGTGCACCAATAATATATGTATTGATGAGAAACCTATTTTTTATCCTGATTTATTTGATAAGGGCGTGATCTTTACTAATGACTTAATGAACAACTCCGGTGACATCTGTAGCTTAGATGAATAGCAGTTTAAACATGACTTGCCAATTGAATTTTTGAGATATCAAGGACTAAAATCAGCAATTTTTAAATACACTGAAAGACATTTAGGAAAATTGATGTGTCCTTTTCTCCCTTTTAATTTGAAATGTCTGGGAATATCCGAGAAAGGTTATAAATTCTTCTAGGTGAAATAACTGTTGTATCAGACTGCGTACAAAATGTCCAGTAATATGCTGATCCGAGAACTGTGCACATTGCTACACCACCAGATGCATTCCATACTGTAGAAAGGTGTACATTCCTACGTCTTATGATGTATTCCATATTGTAAGAATTGTGTGCATTGTTGTGCCGTATAATCTACTCAACAGTGTAAGAACTGTGTACATCCCTTGCCACATGTTGTACTCCACAGTGTAAGAACTGTGTACATCCCTTGCCTCATATTGTACTCCACACTGTAAGAACTGTGTACATCCCTTGCCACATGTTGTACCCCACACTGTAAGAACTGTGTACATCCCTTGCCTCATGTTGTACTCCACACTGTAAGAACTGTGTACATCCCTTGCCTCATGTTGTACTCCACACTGTAAGAACTGTGTACATCCCTTGCCTCATGTTGTACTCCACACTGTAAGAACTGTGTACATCCCTTGCCACATGTTGTACTCCACACTGTAAGAACTGTGTATATAGCTAAGCCATGTGATGTACTCCATACTGGAAGAACTGTGTATATAGCTATGCCATGTGATGTACTCCACATTGTAAGAACTGTGTACATCCCTTGCCACATGTGGTACTCCACATTGTAAGAACTGTGTACATCCCTTGCCACATGTTGTACTCCACACTGTAAGAACTGTGTATATAGCTAAGCCATGTGATGTACTCCACACTGTAAGAACTGTGTATATAGCTAAGCCATGTGATGTACTCCACATTGTAAGAACTGTGTACATCCCTTGACACATGTTGTACTCCACACTGTAAGAACTGTGTACATCCCTTGCCACATGTGGTACTCCACATTGTAAGAACTGTGTACATCCCTTGCCACATGTTGTACTCCACACTGTAAGAACTGTGTATATAGCTAAGCCATGTGATGTACTCCACACTGTAAGAACTGTGTACATCCCTTGACACATGTTGTACTCCACATTGTAAGAACTGTGTACATCCCTTGACACATGTTGTACTCCACACTGTAAGAACTGTGTACATCCCTTGCCACATGTGGTACTCCACATTGTAAGAACTGTGTACATCCCTTGCCTCATGTTGTACTCCACACTGTAAGAACTGTGTATATAGCTAAGCCATGTGATGTACTCCACACTGTAAGAACTGTGTACATCCCTTGACACATGTTGTACTCCACATTGTAAGAACTGTGTTCATCCCTTGACACATGTTGTACTCCACACTGTAAGAACTGTGTACATCCCTTGCCACATGTGGTACTCCACATTGTAAGAACTGTGTACATCCCTTGCCTCATGTTGTACTCCACACTGTAAGAACTGTGTATATAGCTAAGCCATGTGATGTACTCCACACTGTAAGAACTGTGTACATCCCTTGACACATGTTGTACTCCACACTGTAAGAACTGTGTACATCCCTTGCCACATGTGGTACTCCACATTGTAAGAACTGTGTACATCCCTTGCCTCATGTTGTACTCCACACTGTAAGAACTGTGTATATAGCTAAGCCATGTGATGTACTCCACACTGTAAGAACTGTGTACATCCCTTGACACATGTTGTACTCCACACTGTAAGAACTGTGTACATCCCTTGCCACATGTGGTACTCCACATTGTAAGAACTGTGTACATCCCTTGCCTCATGTTGTACTCCACACTGTAAGAACGGTGTATATAGCTAAGCCATGTGATGTACTCCACACTGTAAGAACTGTGTACATCCCTTGACACATGTTGTACTCCACACTGTAAGAACTGTGTACATCCCTTGCCACATGTGGTACTCCACATTGTAAGAACTGTGTACATCCCTTGCCTCATGTTGTACTCCACACTGTAAGAACTGTGTATATAGCTAAGCCATGTGATGTACTCCACACTGTAAGAACTGTGTACATCCCTTGCCTCATGTTGTACTCCACACTGTAAGAACTGTGTATATAGCTAAGCCATGTGATGTACTCCACACTGTAAGAACTGTGTACATCCCTTGACACATGTTGTACTCCACACTGTAAGAACTGTGTACATCCCTTGCCACATGTGGTACTCGACATTGTAAGAACTGTGTACATCCCTTGCCTCATGTTGTACTCCACACTGTAAGAACTGTGTATATAGCTAAGCCATGTGATGTACTCCACACTGTAAGAACTGTGTATATAGCTAAGCCATGTGATGTACTCCACACTGTAAGAACTGTGTACATCCCTTGCCTCATGTTGTACTCCACACTGTAAGAACTGTGTATATAGCTAAGCCATGTGATGTACTCCACACTGTAAGAACTGTGTACATCCCTTGCCACATGTTGTACTCCACACTGTAAGAACTGTGTATATAGCTAAGCCATGTGATGTACTCCATACTGGAAGAACTGTGTATATAGCTAAGCCATGTGATGTACTCCACACTGTAAGAACTGTGTACATCCCTTGCCTCATGTTGTACTCCACACTGTAAGAACTGTGTATATAGCTAAGCCATGTGATGTACTCCATACTGGAAGAACTGTGTATATAGCTAAGCCATGTGATGTACTCCACACTGTAAGAACTGTGTACATCCCTTGACACATGTTGTACTCCACACTGTAAGAACTGTGTACATCCCTTGCCACATGTGGTACTCCACATTGTAAGAACTGTGTACATCCCTTGCCTCATGTTGTACTCCACACTGTAAGAACTGTGTATATAGCTAAGCCATGTGATGTACTCCACACTGTAAGAACTGTGTATATAGCTAAGCCATGTGATGTACTCCACACTGTAAGAACTGTGTACATCCCTTGCCTCATGTTGTACTCCACACTGTAAGAACTGTGTATATAGCTAAGCCATGTGATGTACTCCATACTGGAAGAACTGTGTATATAGCTAAGCCATGTGATGTACTCCACACTGTAAGAACTGTGTACATCCCTTGCCACATGTTGTACTCCACACTGTAAGAACTGTGTATATAGCTAAGCCATGTGATGTACTCCATACTGTAAGAACTGTGTATATAGCTAAGCCATGTGATGTACTCCACACTGTAAGAACTGTGTATATAGCTAAGCCATGTGATGTACTCCACACTGTAAGAACTGTGTACATCCCTTGCCTCATGTTGTACTCCACACTGTAAGAACTGTGTATGTAGCTAAGCCATGTGATGTACTCCACACTGTAAGAACTGTGTACATCCCTTGCCTCATGTTGTACTCCACACTGTAAGAACTGTGTATATAGCTAAGCCATGTGATGTACTCCACACTGTAAGAACTGTGTATATAGCTAAGCCATGTGATGTACTCCACACTGTAAGAACTGTGTATATAGCTAAGCCATGTGATGTACTCCATACTGTAAGAACTGTGTATATAGCTAAGCCATGTGATGTACTCCATACTGTAAGAACTGTGTATATAGCTAAGCCATGTGATGTACTCCACACTGTAAGAACTGTGTACATCCCTTGCCTCATGTTGTACTCCACACTGTAAGAACTGTGTATATAGCTAAGCCATGTGATGTACTCCATACTGGAAGAACTGTATAGGTTGCGATACCACGTGTGCATTCCAAATTGTAGGATGTGGATACATTCCTATGCTATGTGATATACTCTATACTGTAAGAACTGTGTACATTATTATGCCATGTTATATATTCCATACTGAAAGAACTGTATTACATTGCTATGCCGTGTGATGTACTCCATATTGTACACCTTACCAATGGGAAAATAAAAACTAAAAAAAAACAATTTTCTTAAAGGGATAATGGGAGATAAAACCACTAGATTGATATCATGCATGTAGCAACGTTCATTAATGTATACATGTATGAGTGTCTGTGCTATTCCGGACCTGTAATGACTATGTGCTGAGTATTGAATTGTGTTGACCTGTGGACTCCGAGTTAAACTGTGCTGGTTTCCTTTTCTTTCTGCCGATTGCCTGGCAGGATAACACTATGCACATGTACGATAATATGTGAAACGAATGAAATTAACAAATTTCCATACAGAAACAAAACAACATATCTTTTCAGAACCGGAGGACAGTTGTTTAGGACCATTTACAAAAAGTATGGTAACAAGACATGACCGAGTGGAGTAATCTCTCCATTAGTACCTCAAAAGATTCTGGCTTCAATGTGTGTGTGTGTGTGTGTGTGTGTGTGTGTGTGTCAGATATATATATATGTGTGTGTGTATATATATATGTATGTGTATATGTGTATATGTGTGTGTGTGTGTATGAAGTTGCATGCACTTAGATTTACACGTTACATGTATGAGCACAGTCAAACACAACGGTTAAAAACATTGTTAACATGGCGAGACAGTACTTAACTTTGGCACAGACATGGGAGGCAATTGGCATGGTTAATGGTGGAAGCTCATTACGACAGGTTGCAACAACTTTTCACAAGTCTGGTAGCGTGATATCCAGACTCTGGAATCTCTAAAGAGCGACTGGTTGCATCAAAATGAGGCGTGGTCGGGGACGGAAAAAGAAAACTACCCACGGGATGACCGGACTCTATGCCTTATTGCTCTGCGATACAGGTTCACAAACTCCTCCAAAATCAATACGAAATTTAGGCGAAGAACAAACAAATTTGTTCACGTACAGTGCGTAATCGTCTTAAATCAGCTGGTCTAAAAAGCCGCCGACCATTGGTTGGAATCAACATAACTGATCAACACAAGCGCTTGAGGTTGCATGTTTAGTGACGAGAGCAGGTACACACTAGACCATAATGACGGTCGAATTCCAGTTTGGAGACGCGTTGGGGAACGTCACAGTGCCTGCACCATCAAACAGCATGATCATTATGAAGGGGGCTCTGTTATGGTGTGGGGCGGGTTTACCTTTAACCACACAACAGATCTTGTGCGTGTTGATGGCAAGATAACAGGTGTACGATATCGTGACGAGATCTTGAACCCGATTGTGGTCCCATTTGCGCGTACAGCAGGTTGAATGTCCGAGTTCCAGCATGACAATGCCCGCCCTCACATCGGTCATGAGGGTTGCAGGTGTCCGGGTGTTGCAATGGCCGGCTAAAAGTCATGACCTTAACCCCATCGAACATCTTTGGGATGTTCTTGGACAGACCCGTTCAACTCAACAACCTGGATGAACTTTTCGTGGCTCTCCAGGAAGAATGGCGTAGAATTCCGATTGATACCATCTATACACTCATTCGCAGCATGCCACGACGATGCCAAGCAGTTCTCCAGAGACATGGGGGACACACCCGATACTGATCGGACATAAGCCTTTTCATCTGTATGAACTTTTCTCTTACTGATTCAAAGATTAAAAGTCACAGCTATTTCATGCGTTCCCTTAAATTTTCCATGAGTATATATACATATATATATGTGTGTGTGTGTGTGTGTGTGTATGTATGTATGTGCGTGCGTGCATGCATGCATGCGTGTATGTATGTATGTATGTATGTGCGTGCGTGCGTGCATGCATGCATGTATCCATGCGTGCATGCATGGATGTATGTTGTTGGATGTTAGATGTTCCAAACTCGGATATTTGCAGACCGTAACTATATATTAAGCTCGAACATTAAACAACAAACAAGCCAGCCATTCCGTTGCAGTCTATTGCAGAGCGTTCTACCTAACTAGCCTTCCTTGTCGTTTCTTCACTATATAGATCTTCCAACATTCCAAATCCAAGAATTATTATGACCAACGTACACAGACATAATCCACTGTGATGTAAGGGGCAACAACCGAAGACTAAAGCTCAAACAATGATTGATGTTCTACCGATGGTGCAAGCATATTTTCACGTCATGGAGGAACATTTCTATATCTACCGAATGGTCAGTAACTGACCTTTAACCCAGGAACCTTTTGTCTAATGAACCCATCTGGCTATCCTCTCTCGACATTGCCGAACTTTACAGAGGCCAGTCTTTGTGTGCTCTTATCTATGTTCATGCATGTGGATGAGGGATTGAAGACGTAATAAATAATTAATTGCTGTTAATCGCAGAAAAATACATTGCCATTTTTTTTAATTAACAGGCACATTGCCAGCGACTGAAAGGGTGGCTGAATCCCAGCTGCAGTAGCACATGTGCATGCAGCAGATATAGTCTAAGCCCCAATGATCCCATCTGTCGTTTACGGGCAGCTGTAAACATTTTCAAACAGTGATGTCAGTGATGCGGGGATTCATTGGATGCTGGTCATTACATAAACCTGAATACAATGTTCAAGTCACATGAATGGAATATTGTAGACATTCAACTGTTATTATCATAATAATAGTTAGTCTCATAATGTCATGTACAACCACGTGTATGCATTGGGTATTTATGCATATAAATTACTTGGTAGTGTGTTTGCATGAAAAGGCAAACGTTCTGGAACACGCATCTTTAAAAACTGTATTAACAGCAAACCACTCATATGACAAAAAGCTGTGCTATGTCCATCAAACCAGTGAATATGGAAAGCGTAAATGGCCCGTGTTTTTTTCAGCAATGACTTCTTCCTCCAGCTCTGCAGCAATCTCCTCTTGTCACTGTACAGTTACGCTTCATCATACTGAATGATCTGTTAGTTCAGTTATGACCCGCCTGTCAGTCATATTACAAGGCATTACTGTACATGTTCATTTCCTAATACTGGTAAGTAAGAACTTCTTGAATTCAAGAATATGTTTTAGATTTAGATGTACGAATAATATCTGTCCTCCGCTTGATCTTGAACGCTCTTCCTTATCTTATCGTGTTCCTCACACTGAACGCACATTGATCTGTTTTGATAAACGGGTTTCTGAATATTGAAATTACCAGCAGTTGGCCACCCTCGATTGTCCGTTGATGTGGATTCCATATAGTTTCATGTTTATAACGGTGAACACACGAGTGGTGATCTGATCTCTGATTCCGTTGTATATGTACATTAGTCTCCGCTTTTTCCGCTATACCATTTCAGTAGGTACATCCTTTGGAGATAAAGTGCATATATACTTTAATTATTTATCGCTTTGATGGTAAAATTAATATCCTGAATCACTTAAGCCATGTAAAAGGCTTAAACGCTCTGGCCTTACTTGTAACACCATACAACATACTTGGTTACTATCAAATTGCAGTCCTGTGCTGATGATGTCCCTTTGCCATCGTGGACACATTTTTAGCCATAGCCTCGCAGAGCTTTCTCTTTAATATAAATGTTACATGTACATCTTTTCAGGGAGTTATTATTGGAACCATAGGACCAATCCTACCTGACCTGAGATGTCTCTTCAAAGCTGGTCTAGACGAGCTGAGCCTTCTCCTCTTGGTATTGGGGATCGGTGGAATCTTCAGTCAACTAATAATATCATTTGTGATGGAGAATGTTCCTATCTATGTCATCCTTGGCGTTCTGATTGTCCTGAAAGCCATCTACTTCTTCTCATTTCCGTATGCTGGAAACATCATTATGGGCGCAATACTCCAGACGTTAGTGGGAGTAATTAGCGCAGCCTGCTTTAATCGTAAGAATACATAAAGCTATCATATGTGAAGTGAATCATCTTTACATGTTACTAAACCAAGTACCATTAGTTTGTAGCCCTGCTTCAGGGGTGTATTGAATGCCAAGTAATGATAGTAATTATCTTTAAGTGGCAAGTCTAGAAAGCCTGAGAGTTCAGCATGTCACTCTGGCGGAACACTAAACTCCAACTAATGATCATGTTAGAGGGCAGAGGGTAATTCAATATTTAGACTACTTAGACTAGATATCTTAAAGTTTTACCTTAAAGACACATGCATGTCTTGCTTATCTAGTTACTTGGCCCTAACGGAAACATGTAGTGAGTGAGCGATCTGATTCAATATCCCTTATTTTATATAGACGTGAAGAACGTTCTGTCTGCATAATGTTAAAGTAGTCCTAACGTGCATTGCTTTAGTGCGTCATAAAACATGATTCCATCCATGTTTCAGCCATCTTGTACAAGTGTGGCCTGCTATGGCCCAGCAACCCACGCCTTGTGCACCTTCTTTTTGGAGTTTCGTCTTTTGGAAGCGTCTTAGCACCGTTGGTGTTCGGACCTTTCCTCAGCGATGGTGCCGTAACGGAGATGTACAAAACAAGGTACAACATCACAACTGACAGGTTTCCAGTCCAACAAAACAACACACAAAACAACTTATCATCCTTAATGAATGATTCATCACTTCAGATTGACCGTATTGATTGTAGTGGTCCTGACGGTATTACACTTCTTCAATACCCTTTCATAATGTTTGGAGTGATCTGTGTTATGTGTGTGCCAGCATACGTCTACTTTCACGTCAAAGAACAATCTTCGTCACAGTCAGACCAATATGAGACACTACATACACCACAAGATAAGCCTGATTCACAGAAACGCAGGAAGAAGGACTACCTATTTATCGTTTTCATGTTCCTGGTGCTCTTGTCTGGTCAGGGCTTCCCGTCTGGATACAGCGGTCTTCTCGCAACGTTTGGCATCGAGAGTCGCCTTCAGATTAGTCTGTCCACCATGACTCTTATGACATCAGTATTTTGGTTGTCGTTTCTGATTGGTAGATTGGTACCCTGCATTCTTCCAACAAGTGTGAAGCAGATTTACATCTTGAGTGCAAGCTTTACGGGACTGCTATGTGGTATCATCGTGTTTTGGTTTTCCTTTGATAATGCTGCCGCACTGTGGGTGGCGTCTGTCATTCTTGGGTTTTTTTCAGCGCCTGTCCTTCCTGCTGGAATAGCATGTTCAAAGCAAATCCTGAACGTTTCGCCGAGAATAGTTTGTGTGTTTATTATTGCTGTTGGTATTGGGTTCTCCTTTCCCTACATATGTGGTGAGCTTATGGATGGATATGGTACCGATGCCTTTGTATACTTCTTTATAGCTTACTATTGTTTTACTGTTTTGAACTTTATAAGCCTGCTTGTGGTCATCAGATGTGTACTATAATAGGTTTCACTTGTCCTAACTTATTATGTATCAGTCGATCAAAAGATCTTTTATTCAATACTCACAGGCCTGTAGTACAATATATAGCAGTGGTATATATAGAAGAATTTTACACATGTATGAAGTATCATATTATATTATGTTTTATATATCTGTGACGTTCAGGCGATGCTCATTGCCGATCCATCTTATCTGAGTTTCATAGCATGATATACAAACATAGCAACATTCTGAATCATATCATAGTAATTGCATTTTATACATTGTAATATCTATGGATGAATGGACATAATGACATAATGAGTTCTTTTGCGTAGTTAATCACATAGTGGACACACGAGCAAAAATTGGTATTCATTTCTAGAAGCCATTAGTATTGCATGATTTACATAACCCATCTTCTCTTTTTGTCTTCATGCATCTACCTTTTTCAATCCCACAAATCATATAATCAGCAGTGGAAACTTGCTAACCCTACTCTAAAGTTTCCTTATTGTGACACACGACTGATAATGTTCAGTATAAATATATTGCTTAAAGGATGCCTAGTAATCAGACAGACAGACAGACAGACAGGTTTATTTCGTAGATATGGCCATGAGGCCAATAGTACAAAATGACATCTTGTGTTAAAGTACTGCAGAGCGCCTGGACAAGATTTTATTTACAAAAATTGCAAGACGGAGCATAATGTTATGGTTCTTAGTATTTAGAAGATGTATAAATTTATGTATATCCGGGTTCATGGAATAGATACTTGGTATATAGTGGGTTCTTTCTGCTGCATAAAGAGGACATTTCATCAGCACATGATACTCATCCTCTGGTGTATATTTGCAATAGTCACACATGGCTAGACTCAGGTCAGTGTCTTTAGATCTTCTATATCCAACTACTTTCAGATTAGTGGAGCCGCATCTAAATTTTGTTAAAGCTCTGCGCAGATGTTGAGAAGAGAGTGCAGTCAAATACAGTTCTGGAGCAATGTCTAATTTGAAAGTAGAGTACATGTGCAGTGATTTGGAGTCCCTTATATCCTGTGCCCATTCCTGGTAGTATATGTCTTTACAACGTTGTTTGAAAATATTTAGAAACAGTTCACAATTCCCAACGTTTTGGTATAGCCATACATAAGCAAAGCCATGTTGAAATAGTATTGACCGTACTGCCGAAGCCCAGTTGCCATCCCCGTTATCGTCTAAACGTTTAAGCATATCGTACACGCGACGCGAGTAACGTGAATCCGGTTGCCGAAGCAGACGTACCCAAAATGAAAGAACTCGTGACATGTAGTTTACACGCAGAGGATGTCTCCCACATTCGGCTAAAGCCGCCTTGTTCGGTGTATGATAACCCACGTGTAGTACGTTTTTACAGAATTTTGAGTGTACTTTTTCTATTTCATGGCGGATAACAGTTCCCCAAATTTCTGCTCCATACAATAATATAGGTTGGATTTTACAATCAAAGATTTTGAAGAGAATATCAAACGGTATTCTTTTGTATATGTACATGAATTTCTTAATAGGAAACAATGCTTTCTCTGCTTGCTTACATAAAACATCGCAAGCTTTTGTGAATACATTTCTACAAGACAGCGTTAATCCCAGATACTTATAATAGGAGACAGTTTCTAGTTTCTCTGTTCCAATTGACCATTTTTCTGTTTTAGCTATTCTGCCACCTTTTTTGAAGACTATAACCTTTGTCTTATTTGTGTTAATTCTGCCACCTTTTTTGAAGACTATAACCTTTGTCTTATTTGTGTTAATTTCCAGTCCTCATTTAGTACAATACTGTTCTAGGACATCAATCTTTTTCTGCAGGTTCACAACGCTGTCAACAAATATAGCTACATCATCCGCAAACAGAAGGATTGATAGTGAATTTATGGTCTCATCAATAAACGCTCCGCTGTACTCGCTATTTATGATGTCGTTGACTAATTCATCAATGTACATAATAAATAGAATTGGTGATAAGATACATCCTTGTCGTACTCCAGTCGTTGGGTTAAATATTTCAGACATACTGTACTTCGTACATCTAACCGCTGCTTTTGTGCGAGTATACATAGAATGTAAAAGAGAGCTAATTTTACCATGTAATCCATTATTGAGGAGTATGTATAAAAGCTTATTTCTGTCAACAGTGTCGAAGGCTTTCTTAAAGTCAACGAAAATACAATAAAACTTTTCCGCGTTTTTTCCTTATATACTTATGGACAATCCCATTTAATACGAATATTTGGTCAATGGTCTGTAGTCTTCTCTAAAGCCTGCTTGAGATTCGGAGATTATGTCCTGTGTTGCAGCCCAGAGTTTTATACGTGTGTCTAGAATACTTGTGAATACTTTGCTAAGTATATCAAGTAGGGCAATACCCCTGTAGTTATTGGGATCCGGTCTATCCCCCGCTTTGTGTAACGGAACGACAAGACCAAGGTTCCAAGAATCTGGAAAATTGCCAGTGTTGAGAATCTCGTTAAAAAGACGTTTATAGAAAGGTAATAATATCGAACAGGTTTCCTTGATGGCCTCCGTTGGAATACCATCGGCCCCAGGAGATTTACCATTTTTCAATTTCTTAACTGCATTCAAAATTTCATCATTTGAGATCTCGTGACCCAAAATATCATCACAATCTCTACATTGTTCACAACTAGATACATCGTGACTTTCAAGAAATGTTCGTACATGTATATCAAACTGTGTGCAATTTGTTTGAGGGTTGAAGAGGTTGCTAAAGTGTTTATACCAATTTTCTGGGGTGATATTTGTTTGTGTGCTGGTGGTGTTACAATACTTCTTGACTGACCTCCAAAACTCTTTGCATGATTTACTTTTTGCTGCAGTTACAATTTCATCTGCTATTTTGTTTTCAAACGTATTTTTTTTTCTGTTTACATAGGGCTTTACATTCCTTTTTGGCCTCGATATATTGCTTACAGTGTGCCGGGTCGTTAGTGACTCTGAAAGTATCAAGAAGTGTATATTTGTTTCGTTTCGATCTTTCACAGTCTTTGTCGAACCATCTGGGTTGCTTGTTTCGTGTGCTTGGTTTTAGTTGTTGGAGTGTGGTAGCCTTGTTATCTGCATACGCAAAGCAATGTCTAAACAAAGTCTGAATAGATTCTAGAGCAGCGTCTATACTTACATGCATACAAAGGTCAAATTGTTGAGAGAAATAAGTAAGGGATTGCTTTAATATATCGGAGAACTTACCCCTATATTCTGTTCGCCACGTGTGCCTGTGTATGTGATGGACGGTGTGAAGCTGGGCGCCTGCTGCACGCGCTGCAGCGGTGTCACGTGATCTAGTCATGTCAACTGCTAGTGGGAGGTGGTCAGAGTCTGTTTTTGTTAATATTTTGAAATTAATAAAATGATGATATATTTCTGTAGGCACAATACAATAGTCGACCACACTATTTCCTTGACCGCCTATAAAAGTGTAATCTCCTAGTCTATCAGAGCCTGAACTCCCATTTAGAACATGTATTTTGAAGTTTCTACACATGTTTAAAAGTTGTTTACCCTGCGTGTTAACGACTCCATCTCGTGAATTTCGTAATATACGAAAACTATCTAAGTCATAATCATCTTCCTCAATTGGAAGATAAGAAACATTATCATTTTCGATAAAGCACTGCTCCCTGCCAATACGAGAGTTCATATCACCGAAAAGTGTAAATACAGCTGTGGGGTATTCTCTGATGAGACAAAATAACTTTTCCTCTAAAAGTTCAATACCCGTACAATCGCAAGAGTTAGCTGCTGTGGTTGTAGCATCTTGTACATACACAAAGCCAAAGATGTTACACTGGGAGGGTACATCGGTCAGGAAGAAGACACAGTCTGTCCACTCACTGTGGATACGGGTGAAAAGTGTTGACAAGGACTTCCTGATGTATACAGCGATACCTCCGCTGTGTCTACCCACTTTGTGCAGCCGCTCCCGTACACATTGGTGGCATATGTGATCTGGAAAAATGTATGCAAAGTCAGTAGCATTTTTGGCCCACGTTTCGATTAGTGCAAAGACATCATAATCATTTAGAAAACTGAGGTCATGGATTTTGGATTATAAACCATTAATATTTCAAGACAAGAATGATAGAGGGATGGTGGTATGTGTTTCATTGACTTGTCCAACAATATTAAGATCGTCATTGTACATAACTTGTGAATGTGTATGGCCTCGGCCACACTCCTATCTGTCGAAGTCCCGCGGTGGGCTGGGTCTCTCACGCGCATCTGCGACTTTGTGTCGTCTGCTCGGGTCGGGACTGTTCCGTCTCCTGGTGGGGCTCGCCTCGGGGCTGTCGGGTGGGGGTCGGCTCTCGGAGGGTAGCATGTGGTGTCTTCTTCCGATTTCCACTAGAGTCTTCCCGGACCAGTCGTATTTAAACACAGAGCCATTAATGATCAATTTATCATATGAGATAAAAACAATCGTCTCCTCTACTACGGTAGTCTCTGACATACTCTCCTAGGACTTTCCTCGTCTGTCTCACAGACTGAGTATAGTCGGGGGACACCCGAAGTGTCTTATTTCCCTTATGACATATTCTAGCTGCCTCAAGAATGTTTTCTCTGCACTTGAAGGAAGACAATTTCACTACAATAGGTCGAGGGGAGCGCTTTGTATTTAACCGGTGTGCCCTTTCAATTCCTACTTTTGCCACGTCACTGTCACTCATATTAAGTTCACCAGCGAGAACGTTTCTGATTTTCTCTTCACTTTCTTTCCATTTTTCGTTTACATTATCCTTTATTCCAAAAAATATCAAATTATCCCTCCTAGACTGGGCTTCCACTTTTTCAAGTTTGGAAGCCATTAGTTTGTTTTCTGCTTCCAGTTTGTCCACTATTTTCCACATCTCATTTTGGTCATATTTAATGTCTTCCAGTGATTTTTCAAATTTGTCGAACTTACTGTGTAGCAGCTGCAAGTCATTTCGTATAGTGTGTAGGATAGAGGTGATGTCATGCTCGCTCTGCTCTGCTGACTCCACGTGTACACCCGAGCTTGACTGTGTGAGTCGACTCTGGCGTGTCCCTCGTGGCCCTGGATTGCTTTCCACATTGCCGCTTAGAATCAATAAAACTCCAATACATAGTAGAATTTGTAACTGTCTTGCACAAAATCCATTTGACAGCTTCAGACCATGCAAGTGTTGTCCTTTTACCTTTCTAGGTTGTACATTCAAACCAATACGCACTCTCCAAAGTTCGATATCTACTCCCATGTTGTTAAACACGTCTGCCCGTCGCCATTGCAGGTGGCGCCCCCCTAGTGCCTAGTAATTATATTTCGCAGAAAAGGTTTTCAAGCCAGTTTTATTGGTATGTATCTTTCAATCGTTGTGTAAATAGACTAATTAACGTTGAGAGAAACTCAACATATTGCTCATACCATGTCATTAATGCCTGTTGTAAATAAAAGACTTTTTACACTCGTTACAATTTGTGTGTCCATTTCTATCATATAAAATCATTATATAACATTCCTTGGTAAACAATGAGAGGGCATACGTAAATGTCTTAGCCAATAGTTGATTATTTCAAACATGATTCATTCACTATTAATCGTTACACTAGGCGTGCTCATCTTTACTCCTAAAAACTCTTTACATGCAAAAAGTAAACTCTTTCTATTTGGCCAAAGTATTGAGCTCACAAAAGTTCAGCCCCGTATTGTAGAATCGGGCTAACTTTAACATCAAATATTCTGGAAAAAAGGACGCTAAATTTAGATCCCCAAGAATTTTTGGATTTTTCAGTATACATATCAACACTTTCTGTGCTTGAATAGATGAGCACTTTGCATGGGTTGGCCAGGGAAGACGATTAGTAAAATATATACCTAGGTATTTATATGAGGTTATTGATTCAGTCTGAATGCCTTTATGATACTATTTTTCGTGCCGAGACAATTTACCTCCTTTCTTGAAAGCAATAAATTATTACTTTTGTTTTACTCATATTCACATTCTGTTGGCAATAGCTTTCTTATTCATTGATTTGCTTCTGGAGACCAACAGTTGTACTTGCAGTAGGAGCAATGTCATCTGCAAAGAATAAGAGAAAAGTTGTAACACATCTGGGTGTAACTGAATACCATTTCCACAATTATTTTCAATTTTCAATTTTTTATTTATTTTTGACCAGTTTTCTATTATTCAAACACCAAAACCTTCCAAAAGTACCGATATATTTTTCTGTAGTGTTTTGCTTTCGTTTGTAGTAATCTGTGCGTTTTTACACAGCATTTTATGTTTCTTGAAAGATTATGCTGATCCTTTTCCTTTCGTTTTCGAAAATTATTCAATGCTCTGCAACGACTTTCTTAAGCTTTTGCATTCATAATCATGCCAGTTGTTATCTCACGTCACTATGACTGTGTTTCATATCTGATGAATTTAATTTAAGAGTGACTGGGAGATGTGATGATTCTGATCGAGAAAAAGTCTTTTACAGTCAAATAAGTGCGAATGAAATAACGTAATCTACGACACCTGCACCGTCATAACCAATACAAGTAAAATTACCAGCTTGCAAATGAGACCCACATCGCCCATTCATAATATGAATGTTGAAAATAGAGTATAAATCAAGTAAACCAAGGGTTTTGATCATTCTGTCGGTGGAAACATGTTTAAGATTAAAATATTCTAACTGGAAATCCCAACAGGAGTTATCACGATTGTTTTCAAATTCAAATAAGTCATCTTCAGCAAAGTCGTGATTTGTTCCAGTTCTGGCATTAAAATCTCAAACCACAGAGTACATAAACGTTTGGTAAACTAGAATTTCTAGAAGTGACTCTTGAAATAATATTATTCCATTTCTACATTCTGTAGATAACTTGTCGCACCATGTGAACCCTTCCTATTGAATATAAACACATGCATGTAGGATATCATATTCTAGCCCAAATAGAGTACGGTCAAATAATATACATACAGCATTAGGTGTAATTTTAAACCATTTCATGTGCCTATAATACTGGCTGCGAATCAACCCTGCTACACCACCAGAAGGTCTGCCACAAGATGATATTTTATCTGCATCTTTAGAGATATATTTGTAATCCTGAAACTTATTTTCTAAATCTAAATCCAACACCATATTCCTGTTATGCCATTGATTTTGAAGCACTTAAGGTAATCTCTGAAGTCACGGCCCTTGATTTTATTTATTTATTTTTTTTGCGATTCCCGAAATGTTCCAGAACAAAATATTTACACACTCATGGTAATGCATGGTGGGATTAATGAAACGTCCTGGTGTAAACTTAGCTGTGTGCATTGGTCACATCGCTAGTGGGACTGTTCTCTGTGAGAGCGCCGCGAGGCGCATCCGAGACCCCTGCGACAGTCACGGACACTGCTCTCCCTGGAAGTGTCCCGAGCTCCTAGTAAGGGGGAGTCCCTTCAACGATCTCGCCCCTAGTTTTGCGCAGGGAGGAGTCCCTACAAGGCAAATCGTCCCTAGTTCGGGGTCGTAGTAAGTCTTGCCGTCCCTACCCATCTCGTAGGAATGAGACTTGTCGTCCTGACCCGTCTCGGGTGGGTAAATCTTGTCCTGGCTCGTCCCAAGTGGGCTGGTCTGTGCTTGACGAACCATTCGTTGTTCTTAGTGTTCTCACAGTGTCCTCACAGTGGTGCATGTATCAGTTTACTACCTTTGTAGTAAAAACGCAATTAGTGTTGTCAACACGATGTCGTTATAGTTCATTACGCTGGTGATCAGATCTTTTGCGACCCCCACGGCTTGCTCCTTCAACACACTCCTCTTCTAGAGCGAGTAGTACTTCTCTTCCCAGTGTGCCATGCCAAGTGTTGGTCTTTACTCCCTATTCCTTCTCGACTTGGATGATAGACTGTGTACCCTTTCTGTATCTAGGGGAACCAGGTGTGGCATCCCCTTTCCTTTTCTAGCTTTGTTCAGAAGTTCCTAGTGCTTAGTTTTTGTTTCTGTATATTATGTCACTTTGTCACTGGTATCAGGTACACCGTACAGCACCAGCTTGTTACGCCTACTGCGTTGGCTCCTGCTCCTCTAGTCTAGGGTCTATGACCTCTGCGTACTTTTCTACATCAAACTGCCTTTGGTCCAGAGCATCAATATCAAGTTTTATTATCTCCTGTTCTTGTTTATCAGAATTGAAATCTGTTTTTAAAACTGTGATGTCTGATTTCATTCTTTTGATATTTTCTTTAACAGAGTATATGTCATTAGAATGCCTCTGTTCTGTATCTCCTAACAGTTTGATAATTGCATTATTTACCTCCACTAGTTCTGATACTGGACAGGGGTTTGACAGGTATAAATATAATTACCAGCTATTTTCACTTGCTGTTCTTTTTTCAATCTCAAGGGGCGGGTAACTCTTTCCGTATCTATACATGCTAGGTATTGTAATGGTAACAAAGGGACGTATTAGCCATAATATACCGCATATATCAAGCCCATAAAAACCTTGGTCCTTCTCGCCATTAACCGTTCATATCTGACAGATAGGTAAGCCGATATATTTAGACATATATTCACATACTGATCACAAGGAAACCCATACATCATATATTGTAATGTTTTATTGGCATCCTATGATTGTCTCAATGTGATAGCCCGTGATAGTACGTGACAGCCGTTTATCAAACGCTTCAATCCATTTTCGTTGTTTTAATACAGTCTCGTGGGGTGAGGGTGGGGTGGCGGGGAGTGGGCTTTTTGGCGCAGAATATCACAATTTCATTATTACCCGGTATTGAACTTCAGACAAACACAAGCTTTCTCTTTGACATGTTTTCTTTGTACATAGAAAATTGATCACCACGTTCAGTACGTTCAAATGAATAATGGATACCGCTCGTCAAAAAATACTTTCTGTGATCCGGTTAAAAGTGATCTTCAGCAACCCTTTTTCTCGAATGAAGCCACAAATTGGATCATGTAGTCAGCACATGCCAGTTGCGTCGATCTATGCCCGTGATGTTTAATAATGCTTATCACATATACGATAGTTTTGCGTTATTGACAAATGGCAAGCCAAACTAAAACATTTGACCACCTTCCAAAATGACAATGAGTAATCTGGGTGTAATGAGGAGTTATTCGCAGTCCTGTTCATCGCAAAACTCCGCATCAGTCAGTTTTTGACCTATGAAGATCCGGGTCTTCAGCAAGCCATACTTGTCGTAAGAGGCCACTAACGGGATCGGGTGATCAGGCTCGCTGGCTTGGTCGACACATGTCATCGTACCTCATTTGGGTAGATCGATGCGCATGTTGCTGTTCACGGGATTGTATGTCCCAAACTCGGATATTTACAGACTATAGCTATATAGCTGGAATATTAAACAACAAACAAGCCAACCATTCCATTGCAGCCTATTGCAGAGCTTTCAAAGTTTTACCTAGCCAGACTTCCTTGTCGTTTCTTCACTATGCAGATCTTCCAACATTCCAAACCCCAAGATTTTTTTGACCAACATATATAGACATAATACACTGTGGTGTCCGCACCGACAGTAAGGGGAAACAACCGAAGATTTAAATTCACACAGTGATTGATGCTCTACTGATGGTGCAAACATACTTTCACGTCATAGAGGAACATTTCTATATCTACCGAATGTTCTGTAATTGAACTTTTACCCAGGAACCTTTTACCAATGAACCCATCTGGCGATCCTCTCTCGACGTGGCCCAACTTTACAAAAGCTAGTCTATGTGTGCCCTTATCTAATAAAGGATCATGTAAGACAAAATTATCAATTACAATGCTAGTGGCTGTGGATGAGGGATTGAAGACGTAATAAATAATGAATTACTGTTAATCAAAGAAAAGGTACATTGCCAATTGTTTTAAGAAACAGCTACATGTTACACTTGCCAACGATCGAAGGGGTGGCTCAATGCCAGCTGCGGTCCCACGTGTGCATGTAGCAGGTGTGGTGTAAGCCCCTATGATCCCATCTTCCGTTTTCGAGCTATTATATTTTCAAACCTGAGAGAACTGATGCAGTGATTCATTTGATACAGGTCTTTACATGAATGCGAATACATTGTTGAAGTCACAGCATTACTGCAATATTGTCGACTTCGAACTGTTATTATCATAATAATAGATAGCCTCATAATGTCATGCACATCCACGTGCATGCATGGCTATTTGTGCATACATTATCAATGGGTAGTGGGTTTACATCAAATGTTAAACGTTCTGGAACAGGCATCTTTATGAATTGTATTTACAGCAAGTTTCCCAAATGACAGAAAGCTTTGCTATATCTATCAAAGTAATGAGCATGGAAAGCGAAACTGACTCATATTATTCCTGCAATGACTTCTTCCGTAACTTTAACACGGTCAGCAGCAGTATCCTCATGTCACTGTACAGTTACATTCCATCATAATCTGTATGTTCAGTTATGACCCGCCTGTCAGTCATATTACAAGGCATTACTGTACATGTTCATTTCCTCATAATGGTAAGTAATGACTTTTAAATTCAAGAAACTGTTTCAGATTTACATGTACGAATAACACGTGTCCTTTGCTTGTTCTTGAACACTCTTCCTAAACTTATCGTGTTCCTTACTCTCGGGTCACTTTTGATAAACGGGTTTCTAATTACCGAAATGGAAGTCATTGCCAGCAGTCGACCAGCCTCGATTGCCCGTTGATAAGGATTCCATATAGTTTCATGTTTATAATATATTTATAATTTGTATGATTATAACGGAGACCACATGAGTGAGTGGTCTCAGATTCAACTGTATATGTACATAATCTGTTATTTTTTCTATTATGACATTTTAATGAGTATATCTGTTTTAGATAAAGTGCATACGTATTTATTTATTTATTATTTATCACTACAACTTATGCTGAATCACTTGAAATCAATGTTGACTCCAGGTGTTCATGTAAAGGGCCAGTAGCTCTTACTTTGCCTGCAACATCATTCCACATACTGGGTCATTATCGAATTGCAGTCAGGTATTGACACTGTCCTTTTGGTGTCCTTGCACATTTTCATCTAAACTCTCGCAGGGGTTTCCTCTTTAACATAAACGTTTACATCTTCTTTCCAGGGAGTTATTATTGGAGTTATTGGACCCATCTTACCTGACCTCAGATGCCTCTTCAACGCTGGTCTAGACGAACTGAGCCTTCTCCTCCTGGTATTAGGGATCGGCGGAATCTTCAGTCAACTAATAATATCATTTGTGATGGAGAATGTTCCTATCTATGTCATCCTCGGCGTTCTGGTTGTCCTGAAATCCATCTTCTTTTTCTCATTTCCGTATGCTGGAAACGTCATCATGGGCACAATGCTCCAGACGTTAGCTGGAGTGATTAGCGGAGGCTGTTTTAATCGTAAGAATACATAAAGCTATACTTTTACTTAACGTTATCATACTGAAATATATTGGATCACTGTTTCCCATAATAAATGGTACTAAACCTGACATATTGCTCCAAGGCTGTACTGAGTTCTAAGACGAAAGGCAGGCCCCGCTAAGTCCATACATAGTTAAGTGGTCGTAATGTAGCATTCACGAGTGTGTGAGTGCTCTCATCCAAGATGACATTTCACACAGAAATGTCGAAAGTTCTCTATATATAATGCCAAATAGTACATTTTTGTAAAACGGAATCAATGTACAAGATTTTTATTTTTCGAAACGGTTTCTAATGATATGGTCAAATATACTACCATGCCATGCATACATTGCTTTAGTGCGTCATAAAACATGATTCCATCCATGTTTCAGCCATCTTGTACAAGTGTGGCCTGCTATGGCCCGGCAACCCACGCCTTGTGCACCTTCATTTTGGAGTTTCCTCTTTTGGAAGCGTCTTAGCACCGTTGGTGTTCGGTCCTTTCCTCAGCGATGGTGCCGTAACGGAGATGTACAAAACAAGGTACAACATCACAACTGACAGGGGCCCTATCCAACAAAACTACACACTTGTTTTCAACGCAGACCATATACAGAACAGACGAAACTTGTCAACCATGATGAATGTTTCATCTCTTCAGATTGACAGTATTGATTGTAGTGGTCCTGACGGTATTACACTTCTTCAATACCCTTTCATAATGTTTGGAGTGATCTGTGTTATGTGTGTGCCAGCATACCTCTACTTCCACGTCAAAGAACAAGCTTTGTCACAGTCAGACCAATATGAGACACTCAATACACCACAAGATAAACCTGAGTCACAGAAACGCAGGAAGAAGGACTACCTTTTTATCGTTTTCATGTTCCTAATACTTTTGTCTGGTCAGGGCTTCCCGTCTGGATACAGCGGTCTTCTCGCAACGTTTGGTATCGAGAGTCGCCTCCAGATTAGTCTGTCCACCATGACTCTTATGACATCAGTATTTTGGTTGTCGTTTCTGATTGGTCGATTGGTACCCTGCATTCTCCCAACAAGAGTGAAGCAGATTTACATCTTGTGTGCATGTTTTACGGGACTGCTATTTGGTATCATCGTGTTTTGGTTTTCCTTTGATAATGCTGCCGCACTGTGGCTGTCGTCTGTCATTCTTGGCCTTTTTTCAGCGCCTGTCCTTCCTGCTGGAATAGCATGTTCAAAGCAAATCCTGAACGTTTCGCCGAGAATAGTTTGTGTGTTTATTATTGCTGTTGGTATTGGGTTCTCCTTTCCCTACATATGTGGTGAGCTTATGGATGGATATGGTACCGATGCCTTTGTATACTTCTTTATAGCTTACTACTGCTTTACTGTTTTGAACTTTATAAGCCTGCTTGTGGTCATCAGATATGTACTATAACAGGTTTCACTTGTCCTAACTTATTATGTATTGCCTTACCTTATTCTGTATCAATACATCACAGATATTGTGATGTTAATGAGTAAAGGGACGGACTTGCCATAATGTGCCACATATAACAAGCCTATTAAAATCATTGACTGTCATTCTCGTCATTTACCGTACATATCTGACTGATGGGTAAGCTAATTAAGACAATTATTCACATATTGATCACAAGCAAACACATAGGGCGTATACTAAAATGTTTGACTGGTGTACTTTTATGGTCTTACCTGTTACTTCCATGAATAAAGTCTGTGATGGCAGTTTATCAAATGTTTCAATATATTTGTGTACAGCATCCTCCTGATATGGTAGGGGTAATTGTAGTGACTGACAATGTAATGTGAAAGCGGTAAGGTGATGTAAAACCATGACATGTACGTTCATGGATATATATGTGTATGGGTGTGTGTACTATTCAGGACTTGTAAAGACAATGTGATGACTCCGAGTTGTCTTGTCCTGGTTTTGTCTCCTAAAGTCAATTACCAAGCAGGGTAACAACATGCACATGTACCAAAATATTTGAAATGAAATTACCAAAACTGGACAGAAACAAAACCAAACACCTTTTCAGTCCCGTAGGACAGTTATTTACGACCAATTACAAAAACTATGTTAATAAGATATGACGGAGTTGCGAGTGGCGTTATCAGTTCGTTGACAAAGCATGTCCATCAATGCCTCGAAAGTTGTTTTGCCTCAAGGGCTTGAGCTGCTGGAATACTGTCCAGAGTATAGGGAAAGTTGAAATCACTATTCTTATCACACAGTCCTTTGTCACTCTGAATTGCTAAGACTACCTCAGTGATATCCTTTATTCCACTTCATATGGATGAATCTCATGACAAGGTAGCCTTACTGGTATCCTCCGTGGAATCAGTGGAAGTAGAGTAGTTATTTGATTCTTCTTGACCGGTGATATAGATATACTTGGAGCTTAACTTTAACTTCTCAGTCAAATTGTCAGAATGTCCCATTTTTATGTTTTATTATTTATATATATTAGAAAGAAGAGATGCCACCTCTTTGCCTCATTAGTGAGTCATTAGCCTATATTGTACGAAGATACCATCAACGTGAAAGTCTTGCGCATCATATTTGGTTTTCTCAATAAACTTCAGATATCAATGCCTTTCATTTTTGGACACATTATTTTCTACCTAGATAATTAGTCACAATTATTAAGTAACAAATACGCCCTTTGGACAATGGGATGAAGCTTATCCTTAGCTTTGTGACATAACAGTATGCTCTCTCCATATATACACACACACATACACACACATACACACACACACACACACACACACACATATATATATATATATAAAACATATATATATATATATATATATATATATATATATATATATATATATATATATATATATATATATATACACACACACACACACATATACATACATACATATATATACATACATACATACATACATATATATATATATATATATATATATATATATATATATATATGTATGTATATATATATATGTATATATATATATGTATATATGTGTATATATGTGTGTGTGTGTATATATATATATATATATATATATATATATATATATATATATATATATATATATATATATATATATATATATATATATATATATATATATATATATATATATATATATATATATATTCTTGATAGTAGTGCAATTGTTAACCATCGTTAAACATGAATGGGACTTGCTTGGGGGCCGTGTATGATTGAGAGATTCCCTCTCCAGAATGTTGCACAGCTGGAAGCCGCTTTGCATGAAGAATGGCGGCAATTGCCACTTGATCTTATCAGTAGGTTTAATAGTAGCATGAGGAGGAGGATTCAAGCTGCCATCCAAGCATGTCAGGGACACACCCGATACTGATTCCAGAAATATCATGTGACTTTCCTTGTGCATAATTTCTTGTAATAGTCAGCCATTGACAATGCTACGACCACACTTGTTCAGTGACAATTTCCATCAAAAATAAAATCACATTGGTTACGCAATTAAAATAATACGAATTTGAATCATTTCCATCTTTTTCATTTGCCAGTAAAGTGTATGTTTCACAATCGCTAAATTTCCACTATCTTTGGAATATTATGCTTCTTATCATCCCGAAAATAGCGCGTGCGTGCGTGCGTGCGTGTGTGCATAATTACTTTCCATGTGTATATAAGCACATGTATTCGTAAAATTGAGATAGGTTCATTTCTGATAAGATTATGCAAATCTGTTGAGGTTTTAAGAATCTTTGAGAATCGACTTGGCATTAATGACATTATCCTAAAATACTTCTGTGATCCGGTCTCAGCATCCCTTTCTTGTCGTGCGAGGGATCATATAGTCATCGTGTGCCAGCAGCGAAAATCTACGCTCGTACTGTTGTTAAGTGGATTGTCTGGTCCAGACTTGATTATTACTATTTAGCTCGAATATTCCCGAGCAAAACAAACCGTTTGACCAGCACGTGTACCTTTTGAACCTTTCTAACAGCTTCTAGATAGCTGACACGTGTACCTTATGACCGTTCCGCTAGCATCACTATAGCTTACACGTGTACCTTGTGACGGTTCCGCTAATATCAGGACACCTTATATGTGACCCTTTGCATCAAGATAGCCGACACGTGTACTTCATGAGCAAACGACCAAAAGTATGTGTTATCGTTTACTTTCACATACAGGTCTTGAAGTGCCGTTGGCAGAAGTGGGAGGTTGTCAGAGGGGAGTATGGAAACCTGAAAAAAAAACGACATTCATGCACAGTTCTCCCTTTTCGCACAGACATGTTAAAACATTGAATAGCCAGATAAAATAAAACAATTTTTTCTATAGCTATATTTGGTAAAGGGTATATGTATTCCCAAACCGTTTCCTTTCGTTAACGAAATCCGTACTGGCCAAATTAAGTTGTGTTCTGTTTTATATGTATATTGTATTGTATTGTAGTATTGTATGCCGGTGTTGACAAAGTGGACAGATACCGGTTTTGACAGCTTCTACTATATATATATGTGGCAAGTTGCCAACACCGGCATACAATCTCAGCTCTATCCATTGAATCACGCATCAAGCACGGAAATTACCGATGTTTTGCGATTGAAAATCGATGGAAGGGAGATAACTCTACATCTGTTTACCTTGTGTCGTCTGCAAAATGGTGATTCGCCTCGCATTGAACAGAAGTGCTTCAAACAGTTCAAAATTAAACTTCAGGTGTTCGGTAAGATATATACGTTGTTCACTGGTCCCCCGGGGGCCATGGGCTCATGTACCCTCGAGGTCTGTTTATGTTCCCTTCGCCCTGCGGGCTCGTGGTGCGTTATGGTGTAAATGTTTGTTAAGAAATCGCCAGTGTTCAGTGAGTTTCATCGTTTAATTATTTATTTAAATGAATGCTTGTATCGAAATTCAAGCGAACTACTAATGTGAACATATGTTATCTGTTCATTCAAACAGGGTATATGCATGTTTATGGCGTGTGACATTTTACTTATTAATTTCCATACACGTTTTTCATCTGCATATTTATTGATATATGATAACCATATTTTTACGACGCAGTATGTCAGTGAACGGTAACAGTTGTCTAATATGGCTTGCAGTAACTGTGTGCAAGGTGCGGTCTTCTACCTTCATTCGATGTGTTTAGTAAGTAGCTCATTTATTTGCTTTCGTTTCTATTGATAGCTTGGTAGCCTAGTGGTTAAGGCGTTCGGTCTTCACGTCTAACACCTGCTTTCGATTCACCACATATGTGCAATGTGTCCATTGTCCATTTCTGGTGTCCACCGCCGTGATATTGCTGGAATATTGTTCAAAGCGGCGTGGAACTAACCTAAACTCACTCACTCATTAATAGTGGGAAAGTCATTGCTGGTACATAAGATGTGCCTGCAATGAAGAACTGTTGTAGTGTTTTCCGAAATGTGATGATTTATAGTTTTGTTCGTACTGTATAGGTTGTAAGATAAATCTGTACTCCTACTTGAATAGTGATGGGGGGGGGGGGGGGGGGGTGGAGAGGAGGGGAAGGGGGTTAGTGGTTGAGGAATTGAGTGGTTCGCTTAACCGAGAACCCGGTTCGATTCCTTACATAGGTACAATATGTGAAGTCCATTTCTGGTGTGATATTGCGGCGTAAAAGCAAACTCACTCAAAACAACAGTGCCTTTTTATTTACATATAAATGGAATATTAGTCACTGAACAAGGTCTCTATATAAACCCCCCGACATAGGAATATTTAATACCTGCCATCACTATCAAATATATTCGGAAACTGAATAAACGTTTGATTCATTTAGGATTTACCTGACTACAGCATGTTCCTCTTATTTGTACAGGGAATACTCTTTGGAGTAATAGGACCGTCAATCCCTGACCTCAGATGTTCATTTGGTGTTAGTCTGCAAGTTGTGACCTCCCTGGTACTTTGGTTTGGGGTAGGAGGTGTATCTGGTCAAGTACTTGTAGTTCTACTATTGAAAAAGATGCCCACTTACCTCCTCCTTGCTTCGCTTGTTGCCCTCTCAAGTCTATCAACAGCCCTGCTGCCTGTTTCCGGGAACGTATATTTCGCCTCACTGCTGCTGTATCTTGCTGGTCTGTCTACTGGACAAGGGATGTCAGGTAAGTCGGGGGTGCTCGGTTGCCCTGTCGTCTAAGGCACGACAAGATCATGAATATGGGTTCGAATCCCAGTGCTCCCCGATTTGATTTTGTTTCAAGGTTTGTCCGCACATTATCCCTGCTCGAGGGGTGACACAAATTGGTAAACGTCTCACGTGGTTCACTTCGATTCTCTTCTCCCTCGTTATAATGACATGTTTGGATATAACTTGACACCTGTTCAGAAAGAGGTCAAACGCATCTCATGCACTCGACGACATCATTGGGTTGGTTTAACGCCACAGAATTTCAGGAAGTGCGCCACAACATTGATGCTGATCTTACAGGGTTTGTGAAGTCCCAGACAAGAGATATGTGGTTGACTGATTAGTTCCACGATTGGAATCAGGATCAGTTTCGCGATTAGTATCACAAATGACAAAACAGTTTTTATAATTGTCAGATGCCGGTGCTGAAAGCATAACTGACGTGTTAAACAAGAGTGTGCAACCAATCATGACACAGGCAAATGAAGATATATGCACTCACGTAAATGCCAAACCTAAAATGAATTTAAGAGTTAAACATAGATATTATGTAAACCTAAAATAAACACCTAAATCTTCAAAGAGAGCTTTTCAGACAATGTTTTATTGATTACCCCAACAACAATACTCTTTGAAAAGGAGGGAACCGTACTTTCAATGTACGATTGTCGAAATTGTGAGATTTATGGGATTGAATCAGTGTTAATGCAATAATATTGGATGTTTTTTTATTCAAAGCAAAGCTGTTCATTCGGTTATCCCCCTTGTAGGTAACTGGAGCACGACATGAAAATTTCAGGTTTACAGTTTTCAGTCAGTAGTGTGTGATTTGACTCTGAAAACCCTGACCATGCACAGATGCAAGACAATTATCGGAAAAAATGGTCTACAGTGATTTATCGACCTGCCTGGTAAACGTCAAGATTCATAATGACACCCCATGCACATGTAGGAGGCTCCTACGTTGTGCGCGTGTTTCCCATGCATTGTGTTTGCGTGTGGTGATAAAGTAAAATTATGCTGCATACACACGATAAATGTCATTATAACAGTCCCTAAAGGGTTTTCTTTCTACCAGACTTCAAAGTTCAGGTCCCCCTACTTTTTTAAGAGTGCATAGGTCGGTATAGTTGTATGTCCTGAAATATTCCTCTGGCCTTCACGGAACCACTGGTTCTGGAGGACATTCCAAACAATTATGATCACAGAGCTTAGTTATTTCGGGCATTAGCCAACAACTGTCTGTACATTCACTAAGGAACTGGTAAGAACATCTCTAACCATTTTCATACCTTTCTTTCATTGACGGGGCACGTATATGGTAAGCCGTTATCATTCATTTCCTTTGATTAATGTTTAGGACAGAATATCACAACTATTTCCATTACATGAACAGGGTTAAAGTCTGTACAGAACGTCCTCACTGTAGGGTTTTGTGTTATATCCTATATACTTCTCATTGCAGTTTTGGTCCACCAGATGAATGTGGTATGGCCAGAGAATGCAAAGATTGTTCACCTACTCTTTGCTACCGCTGCCCTAGGACCAGCGTTTGGGCCTTTGATTTTAGGACCATTTCTCAGTAGTGGTGCTGTCGCCATGTCATTTAGAAAAACGTTTGACGTGAAGAAGTCCGAAGGTTTAGAACACTTGAAGTTTAATACTTCTGATGACTACATGAAAACATCTACGTGGGCTGTTATGGCATCATATGAACCCACGCCAGAAAAACATATCAACACAACAGACCCGTGTCATGATGCTGTTACTCTCATACAGTACCCGTATCTCATGTTCGCTTTTATGGGACTCCCTGCAATGGCTGGGCATATATTTTTCCACTACAAAGAACGACAGTTGCCAGAGTACGAAATCATGCGGAATCAGGACGTCAGACGACGAGCAATAACAGAGTGGTTCTACATAGCTTTGATGTGTCCATATTTCATCCTAGGACAAGGCATTATGGGCACTTACAGTTCACTCCTGACAACATTTGGCCTCGATGGCTCTTTACAGCTGTCTTTGAACCAGATGACATTGATGACGTCAACATTTTGGTTCAGTTTTACAGCCGGTCGGGTTTCTCCTAGTCTCCTGCCAAACAGCTTCAAACATGTACATTTCATCATCGCAGTGTATGTTGTTATGTTTACTGGCCATGTATGTCTTTTCTTTGCACAAACAAACGTTTGGTTCAAGCACCGGTCCTTCATTATCAGCGGGATTAATGTGGTCAAGAGAAACTGTTGCCATGTCACCAAACATAATTACAGCATATATTGCATTTACTTTGGCAGGCTTTGTTCTAACTCCTGTGTGTGGTTACCTAATGGGAGAATATGGTCCAAATGCGTTTGTGTATTTTCTTGTTGGTGTAGTTGCCTTAAACATCATTGTATTAGCATCACTAATTATTTTATCCAAATATATTTGAAAACAGGTGTTCTTAATTTCAGCTTACTTCCCATTTAGAGGTAAGCAGAACAAGCATTTGCTGTGTACACAATATACGAAATGATGAACTTATGATATATCTATATGGTTTCAGAAGTTGACTATTTGAGGTTTCCATGCTGTATTTAAAGGATAGAGATATAATTATGTCTTAAAACTTTCTGCCTGATACAAATATGTGAAAGTTGGAGATAAGAGTTTTAGGCATGAAGTTAGCATTCGATTCTACACAAGGTGTCCTTCCCTTATTGGAATATTTTGATCACATTTAGTATTGTTTAAATTTGACAAATTTTCCAGTGTATTTCTTTTTACGTTATTGTTAATGTTTGACCTGAAGACATTTCTCAGTGTCGTAAGTTCACGTCTCAAATCATCAACAGATGATAGACATGTTATACAATAGTTATGTTTGTGTACGTGCGTGTTTGTGTGTGAGTGTGCGTGTGTGTCGGTGTGTGACTGTGTAACAATACGCTGTATTTGGGAATAAAGAAATTAATTGTATTACGTATTTATGTGTTGAAGATATTATTCATTTATAATAAATTCTCTTCTGTGCGTTATTCAGAATATGAGATTTACATAGCTGTACATGTGTGTTTATGAAAGGTGTTTTAATGGTATTGTATACATTTGCCTCTTGGCATCTGCCAAAGGACGTCAATGCATGGTTAGGCGTCTTCAAAACCACTGTACTGCAATATGCATTGGTCTGCTTGCTACAAAATAGAAAACAACTTTTGTACTCATATAATAAAAACACACATTTATCATTATCCTTTTTAATACAAACGATTCACATCTCTTTGTGCCATTTATAGCAAACAGTTACAAAGTGGAATTGGAACAGACTCATTCTGACCTTGGACAGCTAACAGGCAAAGCCTAATGGATCACAACCATATACGTGAGTCGTAATCTGGTACACAACCCATGAAGCTTCAGAAAAACAGTCTGACTAGAGCCATAAAGCCATAACTACTTCCTGCAGAGAGACCCGTGAATATCCAAGTTAGAAATGGTCTTCAGTTACCCATGCTTGTGATAAAGGCAACCGACTGGGTCGAGTTATCACGGTCGCTGTCATGCTTGACAAATGTCATGGTATCCTAATTGTGTAGATCGATGCTGATATTGTTGATTACGGGGCTGTCTGGTCCAGACTCAAGAATTTACAGCCCGCTGCCATTTTACTGGAATATTCCTGAGTGCGGCGTTATACAAGGATCGAACAAAATCCTGCGAAGGAACGGGGTGCATTCGATAGTATTCAAGTCTTCTTGACTGAGATGCCCATTGCATGCGGGGAGTTGCAATTGGTGTTAACTTGACGACGTACGATGTCTTCCATGAGCAGGAAATTCGGTCCATTTGTACTAGCATGCATATATCTAGAGCGCCTCTCCACCAGCATACAGTCATCTAGAGCGCCACTCCTTCAGTGCAAGCTTGCTATCGTTCTGTAAGGCAGGGATAGAAGTGCTTCAGCCCCAGATCATGACTGAGCCAGGTTGGTGTAGTTGACTTCGCTCATCACGCCGAAGACCTGGGTTCGATTCCCTACACGGGTACTATGTATGCAGGTCATTTTCGATGTCCCCGCCCTGATGTTGCTGGAATATTGCCAAACGTAGCGTAAAACCATGCTCTTTCAATCATGATTGAACCTCTTCCATAAGGGTCATATTCGGAAATATATTTCCTAGTCTGGTCCACACTCTACCTACAACGATCTATGAAATCCTCATTATCCTTAGTCAACAGTGTAGCCAAAGCCTACTGTTTCCTGTCAGAAATGATTATTCTGTGTAAGGCATTAGATCCTAAATAGAGACAAATCTAATATTTATGCGTACATATTTTCGCAGGTTTTATGCAGCCCGATCTCAGATGAAAGTTTTATTAATTTCAAACATTGTCAACTTTATACAGATAGTACAGAAATAAACCAGTGTAGTAGCTGGCATCAGTGTTTTCCTTTTTAGACTTGGTAAGATTAATGAATATATTTAGCAATACAGCTGTAGTAGTTCTTCTATTTTTGTTATAAATACCGCAAACAATTAACTCATGAATAGGAATAGGAATGGCGCCTTGATTTGCAATATGGAAATAACCTTATTTTTTCAATTTCAGTATGTATGATTTCAAAAGCAGTGTTATTATTAGCACATCTGAACTTAGACATAGCAATACTTTAGTGTGTCGGAATATCTTTCAGCATTTCACGTAGTCTCATATTCTTTAAATAATACACTTCCTTGAGATTCATTAACTGGTGAACTCCTTGGATGAACTGTGACCTGAATTCTCCTTGAATATATTTTACATTCCCAATTGATTGACTTAGCAAACAGAACCAAAACCATACGTACAGAGTATCTGCCTAACTTTTGACATCTATCGTATAAACATAGACATGTATGTCACCAAAGATTTTAACATTAAGTAATACTTGTGCGGAAAACTGTTTGAACGTCCGTATGTTCATACCACTATACAGTTACCTGTGGCATATAAACATATGCTAGGCAGTGCCTGCCATACACACCAACAACGATACATGCTGCTCTCTTACCTTTAAGATGGACGGCCATACTTTTCAATATTTCGAAACCACAGCAGAGTAGAGGCAGTATCGTCTAATGTATTTTCAATAAATCAGATCATGTGATGTTACAAATATAGTTTTGAAAATCATACAGAGATACAATAGCTTCATTCGCCTCGGGTGCTTGGCGTGCGTGGACTTGTGGACTTGCCCTACACATGTCCTAGTAGCAGGTACATCTATAGTTTAGAAATTAGTTCCAGGGGCACCATTTATAAAAAGATTTTTGTTTTGTTTTATTTGAATTTATATTCATTATAGAAGTTTACCAGGAGGTCCAGCCTCGTTAGTAGTTAATTACAAGTGTCAGAAATAGTAAACATATCATCAGCAAACATTAGTGCAAAGGAATATGTCTCATTCATTCATTCATTCATTCATTCATTCATTTCCCAAAGGAGTACAATGTGTGAAGCTCGTTTCTGTTGTCTCCCGTCCTGGAGTGCTGGGATATTACTAAAAAGGGCGTAAAACCATACACACTCACTCACTTCTTCACTCTTTCTCAATAAATACTTCTGCCACATGCTTCAGCTTATTACATATTGTATATGAATGGTAATTGAGTGAATAGAGCTCGGGTCTCTTAATTTATCATGCTAAATGAATCAGCATGTATGAATATTATAACGAAGCGGAGACTGGAGTGGAGTCATTGTTTACCCTTCAACGACTATGTGTTTATTCAAAGGAGAAGATGTTATATATTACGTGCATAATTCATGTTCCGTTCATTGTGTTTCCAAAACTGCAAAGTGAAACCGATTTACATAAAGTTGACCAACCAGAGTTAATTTATGCAAAGACACGTGTTTGTGTTCCGATAGCGTCTGTGCCAGGCAATTCAAACTTAAAAACAGGCATTAGTTTACATTCCAGCGACAACTGTGCTTTACCGCTATGCCTTCACGGAGTCTCATCCAAGGTATTATATTCAGCTTGCAGGCAGCATCCGTTGTAAGTACATTTACTTTTTTCAAGAGATATTAGAGAGAGAAAATCCCTACAACAACGTAGTGCTTTAAAGAAAATATATGTGTGTAACTGTGACCGTATCTGTGAACCTCAACATTTCAAGAAGACATTTGAATCATTTGGGCGGCGGTGGGGTGCCCAGTGGGTAAGGCTCGTCACGCCGAAGACCCGGATTCGATTCCCCACATAAGACCAGTGTGTGGAAAGTTTCTGGAAACTACGTCAGAATTCTAGGAGGCACTTTCCAAACATTATGACATCCGTACCTTCCTTTCACGAAATGTGCATGCCGTTACGTATTTCTACCTAATGTGTGATATTTTCCCATTACGCTGATTAGATTGTCAACTTTCAATGAATAAAATGTTAATTATTTCCGTAATGTCACCTAGATACTGCTTACTCAATGAAGAATTGTACTTCACCCACTCACCAACGTTATCTAATCGATTTCCTTTTCATTTCAGGGATTTTTATTCAGCGTATTCGGTCCGAGCCTGCCTGACCTGCAGTGTTTGTTCTCTACAAGTCTCAAAACCTTGAGTCTTCTGTTTGTCTTACTGTCTCTCGGTTTAGTCTTTGGACAAAGTATCTCTGGATGTCTGATCAAGATGTGCTCCCCCTATCTGCTCATGCTTATTGCCGTTATTCTACAAAGTGGAAGTTACATACTGCTGCCTCTATCCCCGGACGTCTATGCAGCAATTGCGGTTGTAACTATGATTGGAATATTTTCTGGACTGGGCATGTGTGGTGAGACGTTGACCGTCATTTGGGGGTGTACCGGGGTCACCGTGGTGTGCCAAAATCGATCGATTACAAAAAATATCCAAGTTTTGCTGGATTTCGCAACGCCTTTTAAAAGATATCCTAAACCCCAAACTACTACACTGGTGCCTGTAATCCCGCTGTTCCACGATCACAAAGTGCACTCAACCATGTGTTTAAAATAATTGTGCTGATGGTTGTTTGTCTAAAGCATATTTCTAAGTACGTTTCATATCTCAGATAAACATGTTATGCCTTACTCAAACTGTAACAGAAAATACGAAAGAACATTTATTATCTACATTTACACAAATATTAGCAGCCGCTGTACGGAGATATACTCGTGGAAATGAATAAGGGAACGCATGAATGTACAATTGTGTTCCTTATCTATTTCCAGACTTCCACTCACAGTACAATTCATACCTTGTGAAGAAACCTGGAAAAGAGCCAAGGAACACTTATACTTGTTTCCTTAGTCATTTCAATGAGTATATAATTCGTATGTGTGTAAATATTAAATATAAAATAGATGTGTATACATATGCGATCGCGTGATCTTTAGTTTCTAACAATGACAGAATATTGCGATCGTCTGATCCGTGTCCATCTGTTGCAGTTATCTTACACATGACGAACCTCGTGTGGCCTGGCAATGTTCGCATCATCCATCTTCTGTTCAGCGTTTCTTCTGCAGGGTGCGTGCTTGGACCCCTCCTGTTAAACCCTTTCCTCAGCGATGGCACAATCACCTCATACTTCGACTGGAAGAATCATACCAACATCGGTCATTCGCTACCACACGTCAACTCTTGTCTCGACATGGATAACCAAACCTATCTAGATGGAAGCATCTGTGGACGTACAAGCTGTCACGGTTTCTTCACAATGATACAGTTCGCATATTTGCTGCTTGGTTTATTTGGAGCTCCTTCCATCATTGGTCAGCTTACGTTCTTCATGAGACTAGAGGTGGAAGAGGTTGTTGGTGAATACTCTACTATCAATAATGAGACAACAAATCTAAATAAACAAAAAGCACCATATTTAGTTCTTATGTTCCTATTCTTCCTTCAAAGTCAAGGATTCCCTTCGGGGTTTTCTGCACTTTTATCAACTTTTGGTGTCCAAAGTTCACATCTAAGTCTAAGCGAAGTGTCTCTAATGACCTCATTCTTCTGGCTGGTATTCACCGCAGGCCGCTTTCTGTCAGCATTCGTTTCGGGAAGAATAACACAGACAAATATTCTCAATGTGTGCATGATAGGAAACGTCACTGGCACAGTAGTGCTGTGCGGAAGCTTTTACTGGGGTAGAATATCGCTGTGGAGTACCTGTGTTATTTATGGATTGTGTTCCGCACCGATATTACCTGCAGGTATAGGCTGGTCAAGGTATGTCATCCAAGTCACACCAAACATCGAGGCGTCTTACATGGTGTCAATGTCTAGTGGATTAATGATGCCATACATCTGCGGATTTCTCATGGACACATTTGGACCTTATTCTTTCATATATTTTTTCATTGCATTTTCCGTTTGTAATTGCTTCATTTATGTATTTGTGCACCTGTATATAAAAATATAATTGTTTGCGAAATGCATACATATTCTCAATGTAATGGATGTTATATTTTCTCTGTAAGGTACAGATTCTGGGTTCCCGTTTCCCAAGCGTAAAATGGCACGGCTCCCACGACCGAGTGCTCTGAATGCACAAAACCATTGAGAAAGTGGTCAGATATAACGCATGATATATCTGTGATTACACGTTCTCAGAAAAATACAAATTATAGAAGTTTTAGTGGGTTGAGCGCCATCTGTGAGTTGATGGTCAGATATCAATCTTTGTATACATGGTGAAAGGAAGAGGCCCAAAACAGACCCCTGAGGGACACCACAAGACAAAGGTGCCTTCTGAGAAACCGAATTTTCACCGCTCGAAATCTATCACATAGGTAAGAGTCACCCCACTGAAGAACAGTACCATCTAAACTCTAATATAATAGGATCAGTTAATATTGTATGATCTAGGAGCACCAACAAGGCGAAGTCACCTTTATCCACAGCACATATGATACTCTTCATTACAGAGGTCAAGGCATTTTCCCTCCCTACTGTATGCTGGCCCATACGTTGACTGATAATCATGCAGCAACTGGAATTGCTTCAGATGGGCCACAATTTGTTTCTTCACTACTTTGTCAAGTCGACTGAACATAAATGGGAGGACAAAAGTAGGACACTGGCCTATAGTTGCACAAAAACTCACAGTCTAGTGAAGGCTGCAGACTTAAAGGTACGGTGGCTGTGGACAGACTAGCACTGATGCGTTTGCACGTATACACAGCTTAGTTCAGAACTCATAGGAACATTCAAACAACACATCTGCAATACCCCTACACAGAAATAGTTTGAAATGAAAGCGTAATCGAACTTATCAGTTTCGAACTTAGAATCATCAGCTCAGATATATTCATCGTCATCAGATGTGCCCTTTGTTAAGTATATAATCAGTTGGCAAATCACAGCCAAAAGGGTTCATTTATAATAAAATCCAATGGTCATGACAGGGCAAATACATGAACACATCACTTCCGTGTAGAGACGACCGATAACTATATTGTGGCTGCTGCTGGAGATATGTATTGCCAGCTGTCTGGTACTCTAGGGACTAAAATAGGTATAGCACATATAAATATAAGCTAACAATGCGTATTCCTGTATTTCATCAATTCATCAAACGAAAAAGCATGTTTAACGATCAACAGTGCTTATGTTTCCCATCAGTAATTATTCATCCAGGTGCGAGGCTCTGGAATTCACTGATTGGCACTCCAATTCTGATTACCCAATGTCATTTAGAAAGTTGTCAAAGGTGGCTTATGTTATGTTTGGGGGCACACTTTCTTAAAAGGCACAGATTCTAGTACTTATGTTGGGTTTTGCCCCACTCGGGATTCGAACCCACACCGTCATGCACCTAATCGCCAGCAGACAAAGTCAGCAACCTCGCCCGTTCAGCCACTGCGACTTCCACAAGTGGAATCTGTGCTTACTAAGAAAGTGCAACCCCAAATATAACATGTTGCACTACAATTCGTTGAGTACCTGGTGATCCCGATTCGCTTTGTTCATGTTTTGTCAGAACAATAGTCATGATAATAGGTTGCATCAAATGTGAAGCGTAAGGTATATACTTACATACACTCACTATCGCACACACTCTCACAATCGATAAATGCCACCATACCATGTGGTTTAGTCATTGCCTAACCTAGCGACAGCTGGATATTACAAAGCGATATTGTTTTACTTCCAGTCCTCTCCTAATAATTAGCCCCTGACTATGCATGTAATGCTTTGTGTACAATCATGTTTGATGTACGACGCGGAATGTACTCTGCAGCTGTTTCAAAGACAGACTAGTGTATTAAAGATTTAATAATAATTATTCTAATTCTTCTTTTAGTGTCCAACAGGAATATCAGAGAAAGGTTTGTCCTTCATAATTCGACTATGTTTCCAGTATTTTTCACTCACGGGGCAAAACGTTTTGAATTGATATTAGGGCATTAAGACTACTTTCCATAAGGTAAAACCACCTTGATTTGATATTAGGGCCCTGAGACTACCTTTCACAGACTAAAACGCCTGTTTTAACTGTATATAGTTTGCTCTCGAAACTCTCCTCGACACGTATCCAGTACATATGCAAACATTCCATACAATTTTATTCATATCCATATGTAATCGTGCTATCGTATTTATTATCACTACTAAAGCGTATATAATGTATGTTCAACGCAAAATGAAGCTTGAATTTCACTTTGCAATAACCTGGTTCTATGCACCAAATACACGTTTTCACAAATGTGTAAGTTGTGGGACGCTACATATGGGAGCGATAAAAGTGATCACAACTCTACAACAACATCGGTTGGAACCACCCTTTACATACCATTGTCTCCCCTGGCAACGATCAATCAGACTGTCTCACACGTTAAATAGTTTCCATATAAGATCAACGAGTTAAAAAATCCGAAAGGTTGAGCGTGGCCGCAGCTTTCACTCAAACCCACAAATATCATACTGACGAAAATATTATATATAATCAGAGAGGAATTTCGAGGTTGAATGTTTGATCAGCGGAGCTTGCCCGACTAGGAGGCTCGTGGGTGGGGCGTATAAGGTTATGCTATGCGAGGCGTTATGTACATGGTTGTTAACGTGTCTTTGGAAGAGACCAAATAGCAACACCATTCAGTATTACAATCACTATAATCTGAATTGAAACCTTACATTGTTATGTGAATATACCCTTCAAAGACACTTCAATCACAGATGAATACAAGATACTGTTGACAATTTCTACTACCACTACCAGTACCACTACCTTTATATGGGCACATAAGTATTCACTGATATACTGGTATTGTTGTATCAATTTTCAGTAACCATGTTATTGCCCCAATGCACACATTCAATATTGCTTCAATTTATAAATTCATATACATTCATTGTTAACAGAAAGTGGAGTGATTGTTGTTAAAGTGTGCTTACAAATTTAAACTAAGTCAATACAGAATGGGAATGCCTCTCCTTATCATAACTAACGTGCATTCCAGGTTATAGAAACACAGGCAGATTCTTTGTTGGGCAGGGTGAGTATGATTGGCATGTACCTCCATGAAATCGGAACACCCCGTATGTTTACCTTTATCCATAGATACTTATCCAAACCTCAGTTTAACCTTCCCTCCTGATAAATTGCCTACCAAGGAATATTTAATGGCAAACGGAAAAATGACGAAAAACTGTAGAAGTAAACATGGTTGAAATTGCCTATGCTGTGCCGAAAACTATGGTCGTGTGTTAATTAATCTCAAGTGTAGTCGTTTTCAAGTGTCTGGCATCCAGTCCTCAAGAAATCACATAGGTATCAATAACCGCGCTCATTTTCAGGTATAACATCCGACAACTGCAACAACATCCCTGACCCTCACTGACTGTGTCACGGGTTGAGGTATTGCCTTCTGTTCGTTATGGCATGCTTGCTCCAATACACCAAAGACTTTGTACTGGATGATCTCCCTGGCGTCATGTCCCAAACACGTTCCATAGGAAAGCGATCTGGCCTTCTGGTGGGCCAAGGTACAGTTGCTCCTGCCTCTTGACGTAAGAAATTATGGCAAACGGCTTGCGCACGATACTCAGCCATCTGTCATAAACAAACGAAACCGACTTTCTTCCGACCATTTAACCCTTCATTATAACGTCAAATTTCATAAACGTCAGGTTTGTCTTAAGCCCTGTTCTTAGACAGGTCGTCTGGCTCTATACACGGACAATTTGCGGTGTTCTGTTGGACAAATGACGATGTGTAGGCATTCGAACACGTCACTTCATGATGACATGAACGGATTAACTGTTGTTAATCTGAGAAGGGTTCTATCTTTCATACGACTGGTCACTCGTAGATGACTCCAACGCTGTCGGTCCTTAACGACGTTAGTCCGTTGGAGTGTTCTGGCCAGTTGAATGAAAGTCAATGGATGACAACCAAAATATTTCGCAGCTGCTCCCAGTGACATGCCATCATTCCACATGTTAATAGCGTGTTATCATTTAGTACGTGTCGGTTGAGGATGCCCAAACAATTACTAACGAATAACACAATCAGTTGATTTATCCATCTGTAATAATAGTTTATTGAAACGTAACTGTCTTGATAAGGTTTACACTTTTCGCACTTGCTACTCGCCTTGATCGAAGCTTATCTAAAGTCAACGTATGGTACGCCCAAAGCGTCAAACTAAACATACAAACACAGAAATTATATAAATATTAATAGATACATAAGTTTAAATCATATTAAATGGGTGGAAAATATTAACTTAAACATCCCTCTCATGGCAGGACGTGTCTGAAGTAGTAAACAGTAGATTTTTTCTGAACGTTGTTATCGCGGTGCCCACAATAACATAACATACTATATTCTGTACTAGGTTCATGAAATAAAGTTAAGTTTGAAATTCAGTTGGCTCCATTTCCACGTTTTGGTAAGATGATTACGATGATTACACGACAACACTCTCCATACATGAGAATGTACTGCAACCAAGCCCAAAAACATCTCAAAGAAACGTGAGAACATTGGAAACAAGCGTGAAAACATTAGAAACAAACGTGAGAACATTGCAAACATGGATGAGAACATTGGAGACATTGATGAGAATATTGGAAACAAACGTGAGAACATTGGAAACATGGATGAGAACTCTGGAACAAGCGTGAGAACATTGGAAACAAGCGTAAAAACATTGGAAACATGGATGAGAACTCTGGAACAAGCGTGAGAACATTGGAAATAAGCGTAAAAACATTGGAAACATGGATGAGAACTCTGGAACAAGCGTGAGAACATTGGAAATAAGCGTAAAAACATTGGAAACATGGATGAGAACATTGGAAACAAGCGTGAGAACATTGCAGACATGGGTGAGAACATTGGAAACAAGCGCGAGAACATTGGAACAAGCGTGAGAACAAAGGAAACAAATGTGAGAACACTGGAAACATGGACGAGAAGATCGGAAACAAGCGTGAGAACACTGGAAACATGGATGAGAACATCGGAAACAAGCGTGAGAAGATTGCTAACATGGATGAGAATACATTTCAAGATTATTGCACATGTATTGTGACAACCACAACCGACATCCTTTGTATGCGTGAGCTGAGGTTGGAACAATGCAGCATCTGTCTGCTGAGTCTTGCAGGCGGAACAACATACGAAGCCGGGATGTCTAAAACCACATCGATCGGACCAAAGTAAGTATACCACCGTGATATGAATACTATCCTAAAACTAATGACAACGACGTTTTGTACTGAATTGATTACCATCAATCGGTGAATGGACTTCTCAGTTACCAGAAGATTGTGTTCTAAATATGGTTAGTTTATGCATTCAAATAATCATACATCAGCTGTTGCGTGGTCTCTTTAAAAACATTGTATTAATCTTCTGGTAACTAATAGAGAACGAATCGACGTTGTTCAGCTCGTAAATAGTAGATGGTACTGGTACCGTGGTTTGGAACAGGAGTGTCGTAGAATAAACAGGATCATTTCCTTCACTGTGCAGAACATAATTATCAATGGAACTATGGATGTATATGCATTATGCAATTATTCTCTTCCACGGATTTGTAATTGTAAGTACATATTTAGAATAGACTGCTTTCCAGTGTGATGTAGAACGGTCACAATGCCATTTCAGCGCAATGTGCTGGAATTGGAACATAGATCATGAACATATCATCTCTGTCTGGCATTACCCCTTCATTCTGTGGGATTCCAGGCTAGAACAGACAGAAACCAATCTATGAAATTCGTAAGAATGTTTTGGGTGAAGCTAGGTAACTTGGTTGATTGGAGTCACCGTTCTACGACAGCATGGCACGTTGCCTGTCACGTCAACCGCCACTTTGTCTGATCCCGATATATATTTAGGGCCACCTATTCAGCATCGGATGTATTTGTTAAGCTATATTTTGCCATAACAGTATGGGGTGTTGCTCACACCGTTAAAACTAGTTTCACGATCAACTAAACGATCCCATTTGCATAGCTACAGGGCGATCTCCGCACTCTTGCATGACGGCATGGGTTAAACATTAGCTCGACGGTTGAAGTACAAATAAAGTAAATGCAAGTGTCAAAAATAGCTCTGTGTGTACCCCAACTTGGAACCTGTAGCAGTTATACTTCACTTCATAGTTTCAACACTGGTTAATATTGATGGAGGAAAGAAGAGTGAAAGTGATTATGACTTCAACCTGGTTTGAGTATGTGGGGAAGGCGATATTACTGCTTAATTACCTTATACATTGTATATATTTTTAAAGCAGCTATAACAACAGTCGATTCATTGTTCCTTCCTCACTCTGACAAAATTTCGGATACGAAGCCTTTGGATTAGACATCGACAATATTCGTTCCTCACTCTGATACACAATGGATTAGACATCGACAATATTCGTTCCTCACTCTGAAACACAATGGATTAGACATCGACAATATTCACTCCTCACTCTGAAACACAATGGTTTAGACATAGACAATATTCGCTCCTCACTCTGATACACAATGGATTAGACATCGACAATATTCGTTCCTCACTCTGAAACACAATGGATTAGACATCGACAATATTCACTCCTCACTCTGAAACACAATGGTTTAGACATAGGCAATATTCGCTCCTCACTCTGATACACAATGGATTAGACATCGACAATATTCACTCCTCACTCTGAAACATAATGGTTTAGACATAGACAATATTCACTCCTCACTCTGAAACATAATGGTTTAGACATAGGCAATATTCGCTCCTCACTCTGATACACAATGGTTTAGACATAGGCAATATTCACTCCTCACTCTGAAACATAATGGTTTAGACATAGGCAATATTCACTCCTCACTCTGAAACATAATGGTTTAGACATAGGCAATATTCACTCCTCACTCTGAAACACAATGGTTTAGACATAGGCAATATTCACTCCTCACTCTGAAACATAATGGTTTAGACATAGGCAATATTCACTCCTCACTCTGAAACATAATGGTTTAGACATAGGCAATATTCGCTCCCCATTCTGTACAATGAATTAGACATAGACAATATTCGTTCCTCACTCTACACAATGAATAAGACATAGACAATATTCGTTCCTCACTCTGAAACACAATGGGTTAGACATAGACAATATTCGTTCCTCACTCTGAAACACAATGGTTTAGACATCGACAATATTCTTTCTTCACTCTTAAACATAATGGATTAGACATCGATTTATATTCTTCTCCACTCTGAAGCGCAATGGATTAGACCTACACAATATTCTTCTCCACTCTGAAGCACAATGTATTAGACATCGACAATATTCTTCTTCACTCTGAAGCACTATGGATTAGACATCAATAACATTCTTTCTCCTCCCTGGATTAGACATCGGTAGAGCTTATTGTTTACCACAGCGTTATGGAGGCACTTCCAAATTTGACGGCATTGACAAAAACTCCGATGTTGACTGTTACTATATTCTTGTGTTTCTTTCTCGAAACAAACTTAGGTTTTTACTAAAAATTTCAAACTGAGTTTGAGATTTTTACTCAGCTGAGTTTTCTCAAAATTGAGTAAAAACTCAGACTTAAGTCTGAAAACAGACTTAAGTTTGTTTCGAGAAATACCTGGTGTCATCACTATCTGGTACCGAGTCATTCACATACACATCAACCTATGACGTACACAGATTCGTAAATGGCTAATTGTTGAGGTTTCTTTTGAATAAGATTTGTTCTAGCTGAATATTTTCCTGAAGAATTATGTTTCGTGACGATATGTGCCGCTGTAATGATATATGATCTTAATATCTTAATGAAAGTCGTTCTTGATTCAGGGCCTCCCGATGGGAGTGATCGGACCGAGCCTCCCGGACTTGCAGTGTTTGCTGGGAACAGATCCGAGAGTTCCGAATTTTCTCTTGCTTTCTCAAGGTGTCGGATGTTGTACTTGTCAGTTTATGTCGTCGCTTTTCTTCACACATATATCTCCATATTTGGTCATCTGCTGCTGCCTGATCTTTGATTGTCTGAGCTTCTTCATTCTCCCAGTCAGTGGAAACTTCTACATTGCTGCAGCCGCCATGTTTGTGATGGGAGCCACGACGGAGGTTGGGTTATGCAGTGAGTAGTTTTTGTATAATTTATCTCATTGATAGTTCTCAAAGACCCCCACCTGATGATTCATAGTCATGTATAGGCCATACCTATGAACTTCAGAGTTTAGTTTCACACCACACTCAGCAATAATCCAGCTATATGGTAAATAATCTGGACCAAACAATCCAGTGATCATCAGCGTGAGCATCGGTCTCCACAACCCGGGACTGATGACAGCGAGTCTGGCCACCCGATCCCGTTAGTCGGCCTCTAGCCCGGACTTTCAAGGGTAGCGTTCCTGGACGTTTTGTCGGAGACAGATGTTTCTGCAGTACACGAAGACACGGTATTACTGAAACATTTTCTAAATCCACACATTTAATAAAAAAGACGTTTTTTTCTTTGAAAATCTGAGAGAAATTTTGCGGGACGGCTATATCAGATTATCCACCCACCCACAAGACAGTGATAACGATAAAAAGATAATAGAATTATTCTGATCTATTGAAGAATACCAATGTATCTAAAACGTGTTCATTTCTTTCAGGTTTGTTGCATCTTTCGGACCTGGTATGGGAGGGGAACGAAAGAATAGTTCACCTGGTGATGACTGTAAGTGCTTCAGGGGCAGTGTTGGGGCCTCTACTGCTGAACCCTTTTCTTCACGACGGTGTCCTCACAATGGCATACTTTCAAAATCACAACACAACTCTCGGGGATATATTTCATACATATCAAAACCTGTCTGACACAGATCAAGTAACAGCAATCGACAAATACAACATGGACCTTCCGGAAATTCTGCCCGAGAACACCTCTCACTCTTTGAATGTATCTGCTGACAATTCACTCAATGGGAATGTTAGTTCCATGTCATGCTCGGACTTCAGGACACTTATAAAATATCCATACTTTATCATGGGGGTAATAGGCGTACCGGCGATCATCCTGGGGCTATATTTCTATATCAGACCATTAACACACTGCCCAAGCACATCCTACGAGACTGTTGCAGATTCAAACACTAGAATTACAAAGCCTGGAAATTTGTACTTCGTATTGGTGTTCCTTTTCCTTCTCTGCAGCCAAGGCATTTCTGTTGCATTTTCGTCTCTCCTCACAACATTTGGTGTGATTAGTTCCCTCAACATCAGCCTTGGCACAATGTCAGTGATGACATCTTTCTTTTGGTTTATTCATTTCATTGGTCGTATGTTAACAGTACTACTCCCAAGAGGAACAAGACAGTTGTACATACTATGCACCTGCCTCGTGGGTAATCTCTTCGGAATACTTACTCTGGCGATGGCTGAGTGGTTAGGAACAGCCGCTCTTTGGACGGCGTGCGCGTTGTTTGGTTTCTTCACTGGCCCTGTGGTGTCTGCTGGGCTTGCGTGGTCAGGTCAAGTCATTGCAATTACACCAAAAATCACATCCTTTTTTGTGGTGGCCATATCTTGTGGATTAATGGCTCAGTTTGTATGTGGCTCGATAATGGATGCTGCTGGACCAAATGGATTCGTGTATTTTTTTGCTGGTATTTCTTTAATGATGATAATACTTCATCTAAGTATATGTGCACTTATTCGATCATTTAATGGGAATTTGTAACTCCTGGAAATGGTCGTCATTTTGCGATTTACCATGATCAAGCAGTTTAAAGTACCTGTTGTGTCTTCAAGTGGAACACTTAAGTTCTAAGCTAAAGGAATAGTGTTTTTTAGCAAATAGTGTATATGATGGGACACGATGACACGGCTTCACCATCCTTTGGCATCACTAGGTTTTAATTTCAGTTTATTATGTATTCTATATAAATAAAAGCAACAAAACCCTTTCCATGTCCTACATATTATAATCTTACGGAATGTATGCCAAAAGCAGAAATCACTAGAGGATCCCCAGTAACAGTGTTCGCGGTAAGTTTTGTGAGAGTGCGTGCAGAAATATAATTATAAATACATCTATGAAGTCCTGATCTTTAGCGCGTATTATTTTAATCACAATCCAGAATAATTTTCAAATTTCTTGTTTTTAATGCTGCTGATTTAAGGTATTTTTACAACTAAGTAGATCAGAATCAATGCGTCCAAAACACGCATTATATTTTGCGTGCTTGTATTATTCTTTGGGTAGAAAACTAGTAGTTTGATTCTCGACAGATATCAGGCATAATGTTCTGTGAGATAAAACTACAAAAAGATTCTACATACACAATCAGAAGATCTCACCTGTTTTTATCAACCATAAACATTAGCCTTGACTACAAACGTTTGTCAGCCAAATGCCAGTCAACTCTAGTGGCCTGTTTTACACGACTGTACATTGTATACATCTGATCCTGTGTACAGATTGAAAACATGGTGGAACATTCAAAATGTGCACTGGATACGAAGTGAATCACGAGAAGTGTTCTTTGCTAATGAGTGTATCAATAGCGTCATCAAACGATTAAACTCTACCAAGTAGTGATACTGATATTGAGTTTTATTGACCTATCTGCATCATTTATTACTGACCATATGTGGGTAAAGGACAAACACAAACGTATTCCCAAACAAGCAAAATAACAACAATAAATCTGAGAACTGAGTCACTTTAATTTTTAAGTTACAAAAACATTCCAACAAACGTAACAGTAACGGGAATGTCTACACATTCTGCATCACACCAGGCAAAACATTGCTTGCTCGTACAAACATCTATATAATTTATAAATTACATGGGTTGAGGAGACAATATGTCACGGTGACTGCAATCACCTGATCCTTCTTCTACCCTAATCAATGAAGGGATTAAATACTGTGACAATAATGAAGCACAACAAAACGTACTTCCTTTCAATAGTTTAGGATCACTTAAACGCTCACTGTATGTTATGGATGTAGGTAGGGTTACCTAGAAGATTAATTTCTCCACGATTTGGAGGAAGCTAACAGCCACCTTATGCAGATGAATGTACGAGGATCATGCATCACATGATTCACATTGCTGAGAAGCAAGAGCAAATCTGGTGCACGTGAAGAGCTGCATTTTGGTGTAAAGTTTTGCAAAGAGTTGACAAATATCCCCTGATATTTACCATGCATTGCAGGGATTGGGAAAGGCAGGGGCCATGGGCCATTTTGCACATTAGAATAAAAAAATGGCCCATTAAAATTTTGAAGTTTACTATTGATGCTAGGGCCATGGCCCATTCTAATTCAGATATTGGCCAGTAATCCTCAAAATGTCCCATTGTCAAAGTTCTCTTTCCCAATCCCTGGTATTGAATTCATGACAATGTTTTCAACATTACGAATTTGTTTTACAACAGATCAGTTCATGTGCAAACAGTACCTTTATAAAGAATGGAATGGGTTTTTAAATTTAGTTTAGAACAGTTGTCTGAAGGAAGTGGCTGTATTTACCTTAGTAAGTCTGAACTTTTGAAAGGAAGTATGTAATGCAATTGCTTTGCAATTCAGGTATCCTTGTACCTAAACATGAATTATTCACATTCAATATCACTACATTTTCATATACCTGTCAGGATCATATTTTAAATCTTTAAATCGTCAAAAGTCTAATTCTAAATCAGCATCATCCACATCTCCTACCGAAAATATTGAAGAAGTTTGTTTGTGGGGTTGGTTTTGCTTTCCTTCAACATGTACATGGCCACGTCTGTCAGTGTTTGCCCTTTGATGTTCTGGGCCTGATTGGTTGTTGTCCCAGGATTTTGCTAATCGTTGTCCATTACTGTCTCCTGGTGACAACTTCCTGTGGCGTGACTGACCAATCACATCATCACCATGGTAACAGGTCATACTGGCACCAGTAACGTTACCATAACTTCTTAATGTTGAATTAGAAGCCTCTGTATTACAGGAGTCCTCTTGTGATGAGGATGGCTCTGCAGGAAGACCATCCAAAAACACTGATGCTCCCTGACCATCTGCCAGTGAACTTAAACTGTCATATTCAGTATTTAAATCTGACTTTTCTAACCTCATTGTACTTTCTGAGGAATCAGAATCTTCACTTTCTTCATTGTCAATAAAACATGACCATTTGCTATTTACTGCATCAGCTTGATCTGATGTTTTTTGTTTTTTTGAAACGGAAGGCATCACCACTTTAACTGATTCAGAACATAATCGAGCAGTTTTACAGCTGCTGTTCTGAAGTCTCTGACAGTTGTTGCCATCAGGTGACTTGAACTTGTGATACAGTTCATCACCTGTGACATTTTCTCTCTCTCTGTGCTCCATATGCGAGTTGTAGGCATCCCAGCTGTGGTTTGTGTAGGTAGAAGGGAATGGATTATCTCCCTTTAAACTGTGCTGACTGCTGAAGGTACCAGTCTGTTGTTTTCTAAAATAAAAAAACAAAATGTTAAGTAGATGCTCACGTGTAACGTGCTACAAATGCAAAATCGCCTAACAATAAAGTAAGATTCTTTATGAAAAACTTTTTTTATTATACTTGATGAGTCGTTTCAGTATGGATTCATATACCATTGTCAAACAAAATCATATACACTAGAAGAAGCTGTTATCCATAAAGACTGTACATAGAGATGTTGGGTTTTGTCCACACATGTTCTCTGAATTTGCATTCAATCCAATCAAAAATCATCTCAGTAGAGAAGGTGAACTACTGAGTGACCTCTAAACTGTCATTCGTCCAAGTACAAAGCAGGACTTGAAACTGACAAGAGTTTGCACCAGTTTCCGTCAGATCCAGTCATCCGAGAAAAATGGATGTTGTTTGTTTGCAAACCACAGACATAAAAACATGTCATGCATATAAGTATCACGCCTGCCTAATTGCAGAGACAGGATTCTGTGCACGAGTCATAAATCAATGTATTTAGTTTATGGCGTATGGCCTGATAGGTGTCAAGTTCAAATTGCATGTGGTCAATGACTGAAGTTGTGTATTGCATACTGCCTTTAGCAGACAGGCAGGAAGACATATAGGTGTCAATAAATCAGACATTCAACTTTTTCTGTGACAGAGGTTGCTTACCACAATCAACAAGTTGGGGTTTTTTTATGTAACGAGTAGATTATTTACTTGTGTATACAACCAAGATTAGACTACTGCTCACGACCTAATACTCCGGGTATGCATACTGGTTCAAGCTCCGTGAACCTATTCACTCCGCATACGTTATGGGCGCAGCGCAGCACCGCTGTTGAAACCACTTTTCCCCCTAGCGCTGGCAGAAATTTAGTGAATCGTTTTAACTCCGATTTCGTGGGCTCTTTTTTCAGCGCGTTTTTTTTTTTCAAATTTATAGGTTGAATTGGCATTTTTAATTATTTGTTTCGGTAAGAGCATATCGAAAGGTATCAGAATCTGCAAAGTTGTGTTTTACGTTGCATGTGACCTTTAACTTAGTTATTCCATGAATAGTGAGAGGACTTTACCTCACTTCAGTGTTAACTGAATGTTTATTCATTAGAGCTTGAAAGAACCCTGTAATTACAAAATTGATGTGATCGAGAGATAACTAGATGCATATATAGGATAAAATAACAATGTGCAACAATTTTCATAGCCTAGCATGGAAAGTGATTGTGTGAGTATGAAGGATTTTAGCAAGCAACAGAAATCATGTTTGAAAGTAAATCTGACTGGGATGGAAGACAGTAATAAAGCTCAAATAAGATGAGCTGCATTTTATTGATACATGCTGTTGACTTACTTCCTCTTCATGCTTCTCTTCATTGATTCTCTGTACATCTTTGAGTCTGTTGTCCAGCGATGATCATTGTTATCATCATCATCATCACCCCCGTCCTCAGTGTGTGGATCATTATCATCAATGAACTGACCCCACCTTGATGTCAGCTGAACAGATAATGCACAGAACATATAATGAGTGCTTTCTTCATTATAAGTATGACCTACAGAGTCACCAGTGAACTTAATTTCATTCACAACCGTTCACTAAATTTACGTACATGAGCAAACAAATTATCACACCTGACAGTCTGTTTGTACTATCATAAAAGCTTGTATGAGGCTAAAAGTAGATTATAACACAGGTAAAAATAACCTGCCTGAATGAGTAAATCACACAAATATTTACTTGGAAACTAAATTCCTATCAAGTCTATTGCAAACAGGTACTCTTGAACTTTCGTAAAAAGTCAATAAATTTGATAATACAAGCATACACTCAAACAGATAAAGTAACTGAGGCATATTGAGAGCTTCAATCTCAGTATATGAACTTGGCAACTTGCAGTCTGGTCACAATTTTTGAGTACAACAAACCCGGTTTTCTTCCCTGGGCTGCGGGTCAGGGTGACCTAGGTCAAGGTGACCCAGTTCATGCTCCCTTTGGGAAGTGTAATGCATGACCAACTGCTGACTGTGGTCCAACTCCCCTCTAAAGGTGTTCAGTTTCTGTACGTGAACTCTGCAGTCAGCACCACTGCCTTCTCCATACACCTACAGCACAGGAATATCATTGTACAACACAAAGTCTCTTCAAATGGTTTCCTAGTCCATATTTCCAGACACTGATGGGTACATTTAATCCAAAACGTACGTGCACAATTGTAAAACCTCAAAATCCTTCTCTTTCCTTCTTTATTTCCTGTTATGTATCAGTTATCTCTTCAAAGCAATAACATTGGTTATTATTGTAAATAGTGGCTTGGGAAAATATATATTTCAGCTTTGGAAATTTATCTTACATTGCTACACAGTTGTGACATGAATATTGCCCTCTGAGAAGATAGTTAAATTGGTGGCTTGTCAGTTTAAAAATATCATTTAACACAGTTTGAGAACATCCATCAATTTAACACATTTTTGTTATTAACAGTATATACTTTATACAGAGCACAGGACTGTAGGACAGTTATTGCCTGGTATGAAAGCCACTCTAAAAATGATGTATCTATGAGCTGTCATCTACAGTACCCTTAATACAAGCCACATCCGTACAATTTTAAATATACCTATGACAGGCAACAAACATGCCATGAGATGACCAAACTCACGCGAGCCCAAAATACAACATAGTAACTTTTACCATGGTACATGTAGGTTGATGCTGAACATCTATGTCTTTCACATTCTACATGATTATCCTTTGTATGCATCATCCCACCAAATGATCCCGTTAATGTCCCAACCGAGCTTTTTACACTAAATATAAACAGAAACAGCTTTGGGAACAGGTTCAAATAAACCAAAGTAACGTTTGTTTTAAGGTTCAAAACTCCTTCGTACGGTGAAACAGATTGTTTATGATAGTTTCAGAAATTACTTTTTTGATAGACTGTTTCTCTCCGCACATCTTGCAAACCCACTTGTTCACCTTCTTCCTCTGTTGCACTTGGAAGGTGTGGCAGCTGTAGCATTGGACCACCTGAAACACCTGGCCTGGCATCGTCACACTTGAGAATAGCCAGTATTTACAAGGATGCTGTGCAGTACGTTGCCAAATGATCAGACCTTCCGAAGCCTGTAGCCAATTGAATATGGCGCGTCCAGTGAAGGGGGCGTAACTCTAATGTCACAATGTTTCTTGAAAATTCGACCTCCATTGATTCTAACATTACAGGATCGAGGCCATAATTCTAGGAATTATTTTTATTAGTCATGTATAACTTTCTACTTTCTTTTCTTAAAATGTATGTAATTTAAAACTTTAAAAGTCAAGCTGTACATTCCGAATGTGTACAATATGTATGGTTTCTGGTACCATCTTATATTAGAATAATTGCTAAAATATTTTATACCGATTTCAAACATTAACAAGAAATTATACTGAAATATAACATTGTAAATTTCTGAGAGGTTTGGCATGGACAGCATGTTAACTGTGGTGATTGAATAATTTGTTGTTAGAATGTACCACAGAATGATTAATTTGGGTAATGCGTTTGCAATTTCACGTGTTCCTCCAAAATGTATAAATGTTCAATACGCTTTAAAAGGTGTTGCAGTTAAAGGTCACATATACTCTAATAGGGCACAAACGCAAAATCACTTGCTGACATCATTATAAATGAAAACCCGTCATCAAAACTGATCATTTCGATCTTTAATTACCTTAAATCGACCTTTTTTGACAACAGTGCACATTTCTCAGCCGCAAACGAAATTTCAACCAATCTGAGCGGCGCGTCTCCGTGAAATGAGGGTCTGTGCAGAATTCATCTACATTTCAGGAAGTAAATTATTTCGTTTACAGGTTTGTGCAAACCTGAAATCGCGAAAGCTGTTGTAAAAAATCTACTATGACTTAGTTTTGTCTCCTGCTTTGCCTAGTTTTCGAGTTACAACTCTTGTTTTCATAGACGATTCTGTCAAAATCACTTGGTGTCGCTAGGTTGTAATCCGTGTTAGGTGGTATAAACCTACATGCTATTTGTCATCATTCACTTGATGCTCAGTTAATGAATTTATAACAGGTGGTAATTAGTGGTAACGCCACTTAGATTACCCGACAAAGGTCCCCATTTGGCATTTCTTGTGTCTGGATCGATCAAAGGATTAACCGATAACCCGCTGATTGATTAATTCGTTTTATGCGGATTTAAATGGGGGAATTGTCAAAAGGTAGTGTTTATGTATGTACATTTACTAATCTATACTGAATACACTCCACTGTATCTGTGTCTGTGTAAAAACAACACCCTTCTTTCAAAGGATTAACCGCCAATACATTGATTGACTATTGGCTAACTAATTACTTTTTTAAAAGAATGACGCACATTATGCAATTAGATGCCAGGTGTGCTATCTTGGGTGACCAATGAGACATCATTCAAAGATATGTTAAACTGACCGAACAAACAATGGCTGGCTGAATCGTGAGCTTCTGTCTGCCAAAGCGCAGTAAAGTATCCTTTTGCTGAAGAGGCTATCACGGATAAAATGCACAGACGGACGAATGTTGTTTTGGTAGGTGGAGTATGTTTATGTTTTATAGCCATATGAAAACGCCACCGACCTCGAAGTATCTGTACAATGACATACGACAAAAACAAACGTCTTGTTACATTTTTACTTCAGAACAATCACAGACATTGGGTGTTCATAAAAGAAAGATCGATGAGAGTCAGGTCGATTCTTCCACTACACACATCTTTAATAACTACACGAGTCAGAGAATGGGGCGTTATCATGACGAGCTCGTGTAATGGGCTGTGTCATTTGGAAACAATGCCATCATTCTGTCTTCCCCACCCCCTCCCCCACCCCTATCCTCTATGACCGTCTTCTTCACCTTTTACGGAGTCAGAGAATGGGGCGTTATCATGACGAGCTCGTGTAATGGGCTGTGTCATTTGGAAACAATGCCATTATTCTGTCTTCCCCACCCCCTCCCCCACCCCTATCCTCTATGACCGTCTTCTTCATCTTTTACGGAATGAACAAGACAGAATCCAAACTTAATTATCTTCACTATATTTGCACGATTTCTATTTTAGATAAACTTCAGCACTAATGGTCCCCGCAATCAGATGTTTTAGTCTCCCCTTATTTCACTGTAATGTTAACAAGCTTTGATACGAAAAGGATAAACATGAAATTATATGTGATTAAATGAAAGTGTACGCGGATGAATTTGCAACAGTTACGACTAGATCATACCACCAATGCTTTGCTCATTATGTAGATCAAGAAACACATGCTAACTCTAGATTTATAACGTCTCATTGTCGTGCACGGCATCTGCCCCACTTAGGTAAATGACGAAGAGACTGCCTCCCTACAGAGGAATGATGAATGTTATATCTATGCGTCACTCAGCAGAAAATGGGTACCCGGTGGGATAAGCAAATGACAATAACCTTCCATCTCAATACAGGCAGCTTGGGTTGTCCGGGGTAATACTGAATTGTTTGTATGCGCTTCGAGCATGCACTGGGTATATGGATTTACCGCTATAGAAGTAAACAGTGTTATTGTCAATACAATTATACTTCTCAAAAGAAATTTTAGAAAAAGCCTACTTGGATAATACTATCGTGACTTTGTCATGGTCCAACAGAGAAGGTATAGTAATTTGAACGACTCGGTGTTCTTAATCTTCTTTCGATTTGTATTCGTTATCTGTATTAATAGACGCTTGTCTTATAAGCTGACCAGAATTACCCAAGGCTGCTAATTCTCAGTATCATATTCCTAAAACACAGGAGTGAGTGAGTGAGTTACGTTTTACGCCGCACTCAGCAATATTCCATCTATATTGTCTTTAAATAATCGAATCTGGACCAGACAATCAAGGCATCAAAAGCAGGGCCATCAATCTACACAAATGGGACTCGATGATATGTCAACCCACTCAGCGAGCTTGACAAGCTGGTCGCTTTAGACGCCTCTTACGACAAGCATGGGCTGCTCAAGATCAATTCCCACCCGGATTTTCACAGGCCTAAAATACAGTCGCAAGATGGCATTGTAGCAAAAGCACTGATCACTTAAACAATGTCAACATGTATTCGTAGGGCTGAACGAAGATGTTACAGTAAGACTGGCGATCTCTGATTCCACCTGATCCCGTTAGTCGCCTCTAACGACAAGCATGGGGTACTGAAGATCACTTCCAGCCCGGATCTTAAGAGTCCTGAAAGACAGTGAGTGAGTATGTTTTTACGCCGCTTTTAGGAATATTCCAGCAATATCACGGCTAGGGACATAAGAAATGGGCTTCACAGATTGCCTGAACTACAGAAGCAAGATGGCATTGTAGCAGCAGCACTGATTATCGACACAATCTAAACATGTATTCGTCGTTCTAAATGAAGACTGGTGATATCTGAACCAACCGGCGGGAAGTAACCATAGTAGTAGTACAACGCATATGTCCCTTATTATCTCTTGCAAACAATTCGCAGCCACGCGGAGATATTTCTGATGTCCGCTGTCTTCATCTCGCAAACTCTGAATCCACAGGAAACCACACACATACAGATAAACAAAGCACTTTCCAGGTTAATGATGAGTAAAGTTCACCACAGGTAAACCACAGGTAATCCACAGGTAATCCTTTGACATTTACTGCACTTAACAGTAAATCTAACCAATGCTCCCAAAGCATGATAATCACACCATTTCTCCCTTCTCTGGAACAGCCACAGGGTCGGTGATAATGTAGTATGTACACATGATATGACAGATGTGAGGATGATATATTTAGTAAAAATGTATATTTCGTGTGACAGTCTGTTTCGTCACCAGTCAATCACTGTCCAGCTCAGACTTACAATAATTCACTCGTGAAGACCGTCGGTTGAGATCGTCATGTAGCGTGACTGATTCATGAACCACATTTCATCTATCACACACAGCCAACCACTTTACGGCAGTTGGTAAGGAGGTAGTAGCATCTTCATATACACATCTGTAAAAGTCAGGTAATCCTCGGGAGAATACTTAAGTAACCAAGCCGATTGTTCATCGTCTGGGAGTCTTTTACTGGGTGTTCGGCACTGCTTGTCATAGACAGCTGAAACTACCAGCAAAATACTCTGAAAGACAAACACAAAGAATTAGGAATAGATTTGGCCTTAAGTATTCCATGCTTGTCGTAATTAAGACGCCACTAAACTATCGGGTGGTCAGGCTTGCTGGCTTGCTTAACACACGTCCTTGTGCCCCATCATCATGGATGCCCATGATGTTGATCACTGGATTATGTGGTCCAGAATCGAGTATTCACATACCGTCGCCATATGCCTGCCAGATCAGTAAATAAGCGTATGTGACGTTACAACACGGGAGTAATTCTGATTGCGTGTTTACAAATGTGCATGGGGACCGTGACATCAGAGGTTATAGAACTGTGTTCAAGTACTCACGACTAAAACACACGCCAGTCCCGTATACGTGACGGTCCATCCAAAACCACCAACACCAACCATCCAGCCGCCAAAGATGGGACCTATGAAGTCTCTGAATTGAAGAAAACATTCGTATAGATAATTTAATTTTCCGTAAAACGAACCGTAACCGATGAGGAACTTTCCCTGAGGTGCACCCTAGATCCAAAACCTTATACCCATTCCCACCCCCTTCTCCCACCCAAATCCGGGATTCGCCCCTGGGGTGTCACCGTGTACAGTCCTTCGTGAATGCGAGACACGAGTATGAGTAGAAGAAACTAATTATTCCGCTTCATTTAAAAATGATTTTTTTATGCAATTCATATATCAGTTCCTCTTTATCTTGTCTTATTCTTTAGTGGGAGGATGTAATTCAGTTGCCCTCTAATTTTGACTGAAACGCTGATTTTTTAAAAAAAAAAACAACCCTTATGTTGTTTAAGTCTACGCTATTCAACGGAGTAGTAAGCGGTGACCAGCCTTACAAGTTTAGTCATTCCAATCATCAAGTTAATATAGACACCCCAGGAGCCCCTTTCACAAAACTCTCGTAAGCCTAAGGTCTCGTAACTTTTCTCGTAGCATTCCTACTTCCTATGTTACAGTATAGCAGGTACGAATGCTACGAGAAAAGTTACGAGATCTTAGGCTTACGAGAGCTTCGTGAAAGGGGCCCCAGGTCCGTAAGGAGCCTAGGGGACAGGGGGCAGCACCCCTCCCTAGAATCCTTTTGCAGTTTAATTTGTATATCAAACCATTGGTATAACACTGTTCTAACGTGGATGGTCCCTTTACGTAAAAAGACATTAACTACGGCCCTGCATCTTCAGTCAGTCGATGCAATTTCCCTTGGTGTACTGACAATTGAACATGATTGCATTAGAAATCCTGGAAAGACGTACCCCATAGCATACATAGAGCACCAGATGCCGGCAACAGCCCCGTTTGTCTCCATGTTGTCATCCAGACCGCTGTCCCTGAAACACAGAAGCGCAGACCCGTGAAGATCCGGGGTAGAATATTGATCTTCAGTAACCAATGCTTGTCGTAAGAGGCGACTAACGGGATCGGGTGGTCAGACTCGCTGACTTGGTTGACACATGTGATCGGTTTCCAATTGCGCAGATCGATAATGAGTATCGCGTATGAGTATGAGTGTTGATTACTGTTTTTTTCATGGCTCGATTTTATCCAAACCTCAGCCATATAGCTGGAATATTGCTGAGTGCTGCGTAAAACTCACTCACTCACTCACCTGTTGGATACACCTCTGGATTGTTTTGTCGGGCACTGGTGAGGCCAGAACATGTATATGAGTATGAGTGTTGATTACTGCTTTTTCATGGCTCGATTTCATCCAAACCTCAGCCATATAGCTGGAATATTGTTGAGTGCTGCGTAAAACTCACTCACTCACTCACTTGTTGGATACACCTCTGGATTGTTTTGTCGGGCACTGGTGAGGCCAGAACATGTATATGAGTATGAGTGTTGATTACTGTTTTTTTATGGCTCGATTTTATCCAAACCTCAGCCATATAGCTGGAATATTGCTGAGTGCTGCGTAAAACTCACTCACTCACTCACTCACTTGTTGGATACACCTCTGGAATGTTTTGTCGTTCACTGGTGAGGCCAGAACATGTATATGAGTATGAGTGTTGATTACTGTTTTTTCATGGCTCGATTTCATCCAAACCTCAGCCATATAGCTGGAATATTGCTGAGTGCTGCGTAAAACTCACTCACTCACTCACTTGTTGGATACACCTCTGGATTGTTTTGTCGGGCACTGGTGAGGCCAGAACATCGTATATTCAAGCGTGAAAGTATATCTATGTGGTATAAAAGCATATTATACAGCATGCGCGTAGCATGTCAGTTGTTTCGTGTAAGCCCGATCGGTTTCAAAGCTTTATATTTTGGTAGTATTCTGGGTTTGCCCAACTTTCATTTTTTCTGAGACCTGAAGTTTCACGTTTTATGATTTCAGTAACTTCAAAATGTTGTTTTCTCAGCAACATTTGAAATCATAAGCAGAACGTAGTGTAGCCTACCATTAATTCAGACAGAATGATCATTTGATTAAAATGTTACTTGTGTTTAACGTATGTTTACTCCATTAATACAATGTCATGCACCGAGTATTAGGGTTTTCTTTAAAATCAAATGATAAACAAACGATCATGAAGAATAAACAAAAAAAGGATCATTATAAATACCTGCATTTCAGTTATGATTCACAAAAAATCATGAATGTAACAAAACATTCACATTCGTATCGGTAGAAAAACAATCATTACTGAAAGAAAGACATCGTTCAAATTTAGAATATGGAGAATAACATGACGATTGTATACTATGCATGGTGACTGTATTGGTAATTCTTTGTTAACAAAGAATATTGTAGTCAATATGGTTCAACGAGGGTTCTCCACATTTTAGATTGCACTGATAATGTATTTGTAGGCAAAAAAGTAGAACAAAAAATGCCCTTAGCAAAAGTAATGAGTAATTAAGTCCGTGTCTTTTTAGTAATGGTAGCAACGCCCCTTTACAACATATTATTTACACAGTTGCACGTGATGAAACACTGTGAGTGAGTGAGTTTAGTTTTAAGCCGCCTTTAGCAACATTCCAGCAATATCACTACAGAGTACACCTTAATTGGTCTTCACACATTGCACTCATGTGGGGAATCGAACCCGGTTCGTATGCACCAGCGAACGCCTTACCCACTGGGCAACAGAACTGCCCTGTAAATGGGCGGAAGACACCACAGGTGGAGACACCAGTAATGGGATTAAGTTTGAAGAGTGAATGCTTTAACCACAAGGCTACATCCCAAGAATCCGACAAAGACAGGTTTATGTACTGACTGACATAATTATACTAACAACTGTTATATTATTCTTTTCATGTCGACGACAGCAAGCATATTCGACATAAATCGAGAAATTTATAAGTCGTATAGTTTTGCGTGACATGACACAGGTTGTTGTTTAAATACGTTGTGTGATACTTGTATCCGTGTACAACATGTACAGATACTACCACAGGGGTTCGAATCTCTGTTTGGACAATAATTTTCAAAAGTATAAATCTAGACTTTTGCAATCGTATAATGTTTGTAGATGCTATAATTTACATACATTTCACATTTTAACGAAATCGGTGAAGAAATGAATTTTCTAGGAAATTCTACCGCTACACTCATTACAACAACTGCAAAAGTCTAGATTTATATTTTTGAAATTATTGTCCAAAGAGAGATTCGAACCCCTGTAGATAGTGCACACGAGAGTAAACATGACTTACGTTGCGACGTCCAACACTATCTGGTAGGAGGGAATGACGGCCATGCTGATGGCAAATCCCAGTGTTATCAACGACAAGATCGTCAACCAGATTTCCCTGTTGATAAATCACAATCAATACAGGTAATAAATTATACCCACAACCATGGGTTAAAGCAAACTTCTGGCTGACGTTTAAAGGTCTCATCATGGTCTTATAGATTTCTATGCATATATTGGTTTGTTGATGGATTTTTACTCTACCGGGGCAAACCTGACACAGCGCAAAGCGACGTATTTCGGTTATATCACTTTTTTTATTGTGGTTGAGGATTCTGAGCCTATTATGAGCTTCTTTTACAAGGTCTGTGAGCGCCATAACCTTGGTTATGGGTTTGCTTAAAATAATGTCCCACTCACTCATGCAAGCGCGTACACACACTCGCAAACACGCACGCACGCACGCACGCACGCACGCACGCTCGCTTGATCACCTACCTGTAATCTGGATCAAAGCCAAGCAGCGGAGAACCGCCGAGCAGTAAGTGAGATATTGCACATACCAAGAAACCAGGAATCATCAGAATACGGTTGTCTGGCTGCAAGTATACACAGTCTCCGGTCAGTACTGGGTCTCATTTTAGAAAGCACTAATGTGATCGTAAGTCACTAAGATAACTTCAGAGCAGTATTTTATAAGGGGAGTTATAGTTAACCTTAGTCAAGGTTGCTTCGTGAAAGAAGCCCCTGGTCATCAGCAATAACAAAGAGGACAGACTTGACCGTGAAGATACATGCATATTATTACATAACTACACATTCCGGTAGCAGAGTAACACAAACTGTTTCTCCGCAACTTCAAAGAGGTTTCACACTGTTATTTATATATCCCCGCGTCTTCAACTCGCCATATTTAAGCAACATATCTCTTGGAATCATAAAATGTCGGTTTGCAAGCAATTAAGTATTTAGCATGACATAAGGAGGTACACAACCCATTGCTAGTTTCTCATTAATGCTACTTTGGATTGGAACAAAACGTCTGTCCCGGCTGAAGTTCACTTTGTACTCCTGATATTGTCCTCATGGTGGGACTAGAACTGACCAGTCTGTCTGCAACCCAGCTGCTGATGGGAGAACCCAGGGCATAGGATGCAGAGAGTATGAGGAAGACAACTCCACTCATTTCAGGAGTTAAGCCGAACTGAAAGTGAAAACATGGTGTCAACCTTAATAACTTGAAACACGTCTTAACACATTATTGTTGATTCATACACGTACTGAAATACACAAGGTGGGGGATTGTAGGGTGGCCTGGTGGTCAAGCCATTTGCCTGTCACGCCTAAGTGTCGTTCCTCACATGGGTATAAGGAAACTCATGTTTGGTGTCCGTAGAATCTGCAGTATTGCAGGGGGCGGCGTAATACCTCATCCATTCACCCAGTGACACATTAAAGCTGTTTATATGTTAACAAAGAGTTGTTTTGTGGTACGGTTTTTATATGGATTGAATTATACGCTACGTTTCACTGTATCCAGAAATACAACCGCGTTTCTTACAAATTGCAACTACGAAGAAAAACAAACCCAGTCTTCAATGAGCCAACACTTCAATCTCTATAAGACCTTGGTTAAGGCCACCAAAATAGCTGTAGAACATCTCGTTTTAACATCAATGAAGCAGAACTTATGGCGGTTATTAATTATCACTTACGTATCAGTGCCTATACGATCACTTCAGGCCAACTTACGTCTGTGAGCCGTGGTTCGAGTATGGGGTCCAGCACCGCCCATACCCCTGCCCCCAGCATCACTGACAGTAGAGTGACCAGAGACGTTGGGTCCTTCAGTATTGTTCGGGTGGCAGAGATTCCTTTTGGTTTTGAAAGTTCCCGGTCGTCATTGGTGGACACAAAGCGCGGGGTATCTACAAAGTATCATGCATCATAAAAAATGTTCACAAAAGAAGAGGGTATTCTGCAATCGCACCGCCTGAGAAACTTTGTCAAATCATGATAATACTTGTTAATTCTGGAAACCTTCCTACGTTAAGTTTCCTTCCCAAATAAAATATTCGGGAATGCTACAAATATATATTTAAGAAAATTATGAAAATAATTATAATATATGTATACAAATGTGAATAAGGTTCTGATATAATATCACAGTAATATAAGTCTATAGAGTGAGTAAGTGAGTTTAGTTTTACGCCCCATTCAGCAATATTCCAGCTATATGGCGGCGGTCTGTAAATAATCAAATCTGGACCAGACATTCTGGTGATCAACAGCATGAGCATTTGCACAAGAATGAACTGATGATATGTGGCACTCAGGTCAGCGAGCCTGAGCATCCGATCCCATTTGAAGTCTCTTAAGGCAAGGATAGTTGCCTTTTATGGGAAGCATGGTTTGGAAGGCCTATTCACGGTCATAAATTTATTGATTGTTTGACCACGCGTTCAGACAACAAAGCAATTAACTCAATATAATGACACTAATACTGAACTGCAAAAGAATCACAAGTTTCGAAACAGTGAAATCTCATAAAGGAAGTGTTCATGTTTATGTCTTCTATTTGAAAAACTTGACAAAAGCAAAAAAAGCGTTCCTTTTATTGTTCAGTATATATCCAACATACAGTGGTGATTAACTAATCAACAGAGATCGTACCTCGCACAGCTGGAATGAGGAAGTAGTTGAAGGGAAGACTAAGGACAATGAGACACCCGACAACCACGAACGGCAGGTGAAAGCCACCCAACTGCAGCAGAGAACATACTGGTCACCGTTCTGAACTGAATAGAGGTGGGGTGCAATAGGATGTTCTGCTCATATGAAGACGTGCATGCGTATATATGTAAAATGCTACAGTTAAAGGTCACATGCAACGTAAAACACAACTTTGCAGATTCTGGTACCTTTCGGTATGCACTTACCGAAACAAATCATAAACAATGCCAATTCAACCTATAAAGTTGAAAAAAAACGCGATGAAAAAAAAGCCCGTGAAATCGGAGTTCAAACGTTTCACTAAATTCCCCCCAGCGCTGGGGGAAAAACTGGTTTCAACAGCTGTGCTGCGTTCATAACGCATGCGCAGTGAATAGGTTCGCAGAGCTTGAAACAGTATGCATGCTCGGAGTCTGAGGTCGTGAGCAGTAGTCTAATCTCGGTTGTGTACACAATCAAGTAAATAATCTACTCGTTACGTAAAATAACTTGTTGATTGTGGTAAGCAGTGACTGTCTCTGTCACAGAGAAAGCTCAGTGTCTGGGTTTATTCACACCTATATGTCTGTCTGCCTGTCTGCTAAAGACAACATGCAATACACAGCTTCAATCATTGACCACGTGCAATTTGAACCTAACACCTTTCAGACTATACGACATAAAGAAAATAAGTTGATTTATGACTCGTGCACCCGAGTCCCGTGTCTGCCACATTATGTAACTAGGCACGTGTGATACACATGACATGTTTTTATGTCTGTGGGTTGCAAACAAACTACATTCATTTTTTTCGGATGACTGGATCTGACGGAAACTTGTGCAAACTCTTATCAGTTTCAAGTCCTGCTTTGTACTTGGACGAATGACAGATTCCAACCACGCAGTAGTTTACCATCTCTACTGACATGATTTTTTATTGGATCGGGCGCAAATTCAGAGAACATGTATTTTCCTAACCCAACATCTCTATATACATTCTTCATGGATAACGACTTCTTTTCGTGTATATGACTTTGTTTGACAACAGTCGGCATTGATCTCAAGGTGAACTGCTCTCCGAAATAATTTGAACCCAGCAGTGCAGTTACCACTCAACACATGGATGAGAGCAGAAACCTTCAACATATGATAAATTGCAAGATACCTTATTTTTCACTCTAATAACACACCTAGAACATATTTGTTACGACACGTGAGCCTAACGATTATTCTCTGAAAATGTAACATTTTGATAGTACTAAACATTTACTGTAAAGAGGAGCTCAATTAAGGTGTGGGAATTACGGCTCCTTTCAGAGCTACAGCGTTAGAGTATGAGCTGGGCGGAAGGGTTAGTATGATTCAGAGACAGTACTACAGTCCAGAGAGCCCCGATGGTGTTTAAATTGAATCTCATATACGTCTATTCTAAGTTCAATAATTTAATCAACGTGAATTTGGTGTAAGACATCTTTGAGAAACACCCAATTCCACCATAACTATCAGTTTGTTTGATATGCGAAAAAGGCGATGCGGGTCTCTGACGTCTACCGCTATGAAACCAACGAACCCTGGTAAGGTGCAGTCAAAAAAGAAACATAATCTCGGAATTCGAACACACAGTTCTACAGTCTGTTTTTGTTGTTGTTGTAGTTTTTGTTTTGTTTGGGGTTTTTTTTTGGGGGGGGGGGTTGTTTGTTTTTTGTTTGTTTGTTTGGGGGGGGGGTTGTTGTTTTTTACTGTGTGTGTGTGGTTTTTGTTGTTGTTGTTGTTTTGGTAGTTGCATTATGCCCAGGGGATGCAACTCTGCACAGCTTCTTGCGGTGCCTTAGACGCCTGGCCATTATTTTCCCGGGAGCAGTATTTCGCCAGGGCCACCTCGCAGTCGGAAGCGATTTCAGGTAGTAAGGTATCATTTTGTAATCGGACAATACAGGCACGACTGTTACAGGTCACTTGTATCTTATGATAACAACCCGATAACGCCTCCACGTGACCCTGCACATGACGTAGAAGCACTATCGCATATTTGTACAATACATCCGACATCAATGACGTATATAGTCACTGCTACCAGACAGGGCTACATTGTACACACCGTATCGACTGATATGATGAAACACTATGAGTCCTTATGACATACAAGTAGTAGCCAAGTAGTCAAAGCGTTCGATCGTCACGCCGAAGACCCGGGGTCGATTCCCCACATGGGTACAATGTGTGAAACCCATTTCTGGTGTCCCCCTCAGTGATATTGCTGAAATGTTGCTAAAAGCGGTGTAAAATTAAACTCACACGTAAGACACACTCACATGGTGAACTGGAAAGTAAGACGGTACCGTTTAAAGGCAGTGGAAAATATATATTCATACTTGAAAGCATAATATGTCGATATTCGTGTTCTAAGTGAATATGGGATAAGCAAATCGTCACAAGTCACAGCTGGAGAGTATCTGACGTAAAGATGTTACACCTCAGCGTAAACCTGTCAGATCTCAAGTCGATCTAAGATATGTGTCAAATTAAAATGACAGGATTCAGAGGGGATCATGGTTGATGGAGGGTCAGGTTTAAGAGAGGATCGGGATTAACAGAGGGTTAGGACTGAGACTAAGATAGGGTAAGGGTTAAGACAGGGGCGGGGTTAACGGAGGGTTTGGACTGAAGGTAAGGGTTAAGAGACGGTCGGGGTTAAAAAAGGGGTGGGGCTGGCAGGGTCGGAATTAAGAGGAGGTAAGGGCTAAGAGAGAGTCGGAGGGTTAGGACTGAGAAAGTATAATTTAAAGGGTTAAAAGAGGGTAGACACCCATAACTCCATAAAATCCTCACCGTGTACAGAAATCCGCCTATTGCAGGTCCAACCGTCATCCCTAGCCCTACAAACACCTCTGTCAATCCCTGCAACATTGACTGGAGTGTTAGCGAAGTAACATGTATAAATGATACGCAGACATATGTTTGTTTCAGGTGAAGTCTGGCCTATGAACTCCACCTTGGCCGCTGTGCACATAATTTGAGATTTACAGGACAAATATATATAAAGTAGAACACACTATGCAAAACACACGGAAAGTGTTCTCATATGACCATTAATCAAACAACACACACCTTTCACAAGTAAGAAAACACACATTGTTGTGTTTAATTTGAAATTCAAATTCCGCATATTAAAACCGTAGCTGTAACACACTTGGCATTAGAACTTACACTTATTGAAATTTGATAATTTACTTGCAAACCGAAAAGAAAACAAACCATGTGTTAACAATGTCTGATCACCAAGAGTACACCGTCAATCTGACTGTTCTCAAGTAATGCTAGCTGGGATTGTATGAATCGCCACTGGCGACCCACGAGTACCCTGTGTTGTACATGATTGGCAATCAAGAGCAGAATTCTAAGAATCGCCAATGTCAACGGCTTTTGAACAGGGGGTCTCCCTCCCGAATAGTGCCACAGATGTTCGATGGCGTCGATGTTAGGGCTCAGGGCTCATTGCTGGCCACGGACACGCTTCAGATGCGGTATACTGCAATATGCGATGGCGGCTCGAAAACGGTTAGATCTAGCTTTGTCATGGATATCGGACGACTCAGCATCCAATACTTCCTGTGGATCACGTTGCCCATTGCGTGTCCAAGGCACTCTAATGAGATCTACATGCAGTCACCACCACTGACCCACCACTACAGGGTTGAGCTGCATGGACCATCGCTTGGGTGCAGTTGTACAAAGCTACCTTAGGGGTAAATTGATCCAACTCCTATAACTGGCTGTTGTAGCGCTAAGATTGTTTTTTTAAGCCAACCTCGTTAAAACGCCTCCACACCCACAACCGCCGTCGGTAATGTGTAGAGTGAAAGTGACTTCCACCATCAGACCAATAAACACCTTGTCGTCAAATAGGGGATTTCTCGGAGCTTGCTCCACGCAAGACGCTCCTGTCGGTGCCATTTGCAAGGAAGAGGGTATCGGACGACATCCAATCCAGCTGCCCACAGCCTCCTTTGTATGTTGGAGTTTCGGGTCCCAAATATCCATTGCTATCGCATGGGGCATTTTGTATGTACATTCCTGTACGCTAGGGTATATTCGCCTGAATGGACCAAAATTAATGCCTCGGGATTCGGGGGGTGCTTAAATAATGCTCATTAGATAATAAGGAACGTCATGCAAGAGAGTACAACGGCTGAATATGTATTAACGTTCAACGGCATATGATGACATACTTACAAACACGGTTGTGAAGTGAGACCCAAATGTTTTTGAGGCCATAGTGAATGTGGCAGTTTGTTGAGCAGTGACGCCTAAAGACAGGACGATCTGCATTAGGAAGCAGTAGACGACGAACACTGTCTGACCGTCAGCTACTGGGATGTACTCCAGTATACTGTAATACAGGATTAAAGGCAAAACAGTGAACATTAAAATACGGATTGATTTAACTAGACTCGATTATTTAGACCACGGCCATATAGGTGGAATGTTGCTGAGAGCGTCTTATAACTTAACGCATTCCTACACTCGAATTAACCGAGGTTCGAAACAATCAGTGTACGAAAAGTGTGAAAGCCAGCCGGGTTAGCTATGCCTGAAACATATTTCATTATTAAGCTGCTAATATGATGATCAGGCCTTATCCTTGCAAGTTTTATAAATGTATTATAACTTAACGAGTCGGAGAGAGTGATATATTTAAAAAATCACCCCATGAACATTCACTGGCCAATCAGGCCAATAACTGGAGATTTACTGGCCCGACTGGATTTTTACTAGCCAGGGACTAGCGGGCGATTGGCTATTTCGCAGTAAGCATAGGTTGGAGCCATGTGTTTACACCAAACACCATACAACCGTGTTTCTTGTATACAGACAGATATGTTTGTGAACTTACCCAAAGAGTAACGTACACCCGCCAGCGAAAAATACTCCGGACAGGTAAACGAATCTGGATCCAATAGTTGGGATCTGTGGTAAACCGTTAGAAAAAGAAAAAGAATATAGATAATACAAATATAGCAAAGTAAAAGCTTCAAATAATCTACTGGAACAGAGATACAAACTGAAGGTTACTCTTGTTAATACAATGATACATTCACCTGCACACAGACAGACAAACTAACAAATCACCAGTACTTACATATTTACCAATAAGTGGAGAGAAGACAACCTGTCCAAGAGCGTAAGCCGCAAACACCCACCCCGACACCAAGGAACTGATTCCACGTACCTCAGTCTGTAACATGTAACATGTAACATGTAGCGTGTAACTACCATAGGAACGGAACACAGGATGCAGTCTTGCTTCAGGGAAGTACGTAAACTTATAAATCACGTGTTTAAGAAGAATAATTACAACGTGTAGTGAGTAATGCTTTTACGCCGTTTTTAGCAATATTCAACTTCAAGGAGGCGGACACCAGAAATGCGCATCAGACACAATGCACCTATGTGGGGAATCGGCGCTCTAACGTCTTGGCTCCCCACTCCTCGAGAATTCAAGGAAAAGTCATATCAGTTCGATATTCACATTTATTTCCGTTCAGTTTCTTTATTTGACTCAAATTCATCACGAGTTGTTAATCAGCTGGTTGTTGTATTTTGGGGGAGTATACTACCTGTATGACACAGACCCCCAAAATGGCGAAAATGCGGGGCAGTTCTGGCGACGCAGTGGGACATGATTTTTCACAATCAGGAATGATTTAACTTTGATTTAAACACGGTTGTCATCAGATACCGTGCGTGACTATCGTCATCAAATCCTATAAAGTGAAACATATCATTTCGGGTTATAATAATAATATGTTAACCGATAACTGGATGGTTTAATTTAATAACTCTGTTTTGGACGGACCGATTTTCAGCAAATTAGTGGTTTAGGAGTGCTCAGGTCAGGATCTGCAACTAAGTCAAAGATATAATAATTCCATAAAATGTTCATCCCCAAGATACTTTAGTAATGTCAACAATCAATTCCATTTTAAAAGAAGGTGTATCTGATGAGAAAAACATGAGTTAAACTTTACAAATTAAAGATAGTTTAACCAAAAATATGTTTTTCTAATTCAGCTATATCATTTGAAAATCGCACATACATTTGGTTGGCATTGAAATAAAATAACATTACAAGTAAACAAAAGTTAGTACTTGGTATTTAGATATCACACATATTGTGTATATCACACAACATAACAGATAGCTCTTAAATGTGCACTGCACTACACCGACATGGTGTAAAACCCTTAAAGCTGATGAAAAAATTGGAAGGCTTGTAAATAGATAATGAAACATTTGTGCTTTTATATGTTCCCTTATTTACATTTGCCGAAGCCTTTAAAATCAAGGCTCCAACCGATGATGGCCTGGCTGTGCAAACCTTTGTTTTGCAAGCGGAAATGTTTCCATCAGATCACCAGTCACTTCGCTTCAACCAATTGCCAGTTCTTTTGGCAAATGTGAGTGGGAGAATAGGGATACAGCTGTTAAAACCTTATATACACCTGGAAATTAATCAAGCAACACCCCAATTTTTTCTATTGGAGCAACTTTGAAGTGTTCTGACAATCAAAATATGCCGGGTTGATATAGTTTGACACTTTTTTATTCAACAGACGATCTCTGACAAACAACTTAAAGGGAAAAAGTATCAAGACTTTGCTTTATTGCAACGAAATCCAAATTCTTAAAACTGTCTTAAATTCATGAAAAAATGGACACAATTTACTATTCATCCACAGACGTTGTTGTCAGGTGTATTAACACAAATGTCACATGGAAAGAAAGAACAGTCATCTGAGAGTCTGCACACCGACTTTCATCAATATCTAGTGTGTCCTCCCTGCGCACGCACCACCGATTCCAGACGCCTCCTCATTCCTTGGATGAGTCTCCGGATCTGATTCTGGGGGATCCTGTTCCACTCCTCATGCAGGGCAGCCGTCAATTCGTTGAGATTATGGACTGGTGGGTCTCTCTGCCTCACACGACGGCCAATAAAGTCCCACAAATGTTCAATGGGGTTGAGGTCAGGGCTCATGGCAGGCCATGGAATTCTGTCAATTGCATTTTGCCGCAAAAAATCATTTACAGCATGCGCCCTGTGAGGTCTAGCATTGTCGTCCATAAATATGGGTCTCGTTGCCAGAGGATGGTTCTCAAAATGAGGTACCACAGCCCTGTCAAGAACCTCCTGTTGGTAACGAACACCGTTAAGGTTGCCACGGATGGTAATGATATCCAACTTGCAGTTCATGGAAATGCACCCCCATACCATAACGGAACCTCCCCCAAAGGCCACAGTCTCCTGGATGTTCCGTGGAGCCATTGCTGTGTTCCTCTGCCTCCAGACCCGAGTACGACCGTCCACCATGTGCAGCAAGAACCGGCTCTCATCTGAGAAATGGACCTTCCTCCAAGAGGCAATGTTCCAGTGCAAACGGTCATTACACCAGGCCAGTCGGGCTGCCTTATGGGCTGGAGACAGTCTGGGTCGCTTGATTGGCCTCCTTGCCCGGTATCCTGCAGCTTTCAGACGATTCCGAACAGTCCTGTTCGAGATGGGTCTCCCTGGAAGCCACTCCTGTCTCAACCGAGAGCTCGAGTCGAAGGACCTGCGCCGTACAAGTCTCAGTAAAGCTCTGTCCTCCCGGACTGTGGTCTTCCTGGGTCTTCCTGGGTCTTCCTGGTCTAGGCAGGTCTTTAACTTCATTAGTGGCCCGGTATTTTTTCAAAAGTTTTGAAATTATGGAATGATGTCGTCCGATTTGAGTCCCGATTTGTCTTAGAGACATACCAGCATTCCTCATGCCGATTATTTGCCAACGAGTGGCCTCTGATAATTTCCTACGTGCCATGACATTGAAATGAATGAAAAACCGAATGCAATCGACAACCTGCGCTTGTAAACACCCCAGGGAAAAAGTGCATTTTTCGAAAGTGGAGGTTAAAGCAATGCACGTGCGCTGTGCAAGCTTCACGCGCGTCATATCAACCCATGAAAAGCTCATGCTGTATGTCAATACATCAAAATTGAATAATCAATCATCAAAATTACTTCGTTAAACTTTGTTAAGTTTTTATGTGTCTTTGAATTTGGTGTTGCTTAATTAATTTCCATATGTATATATTGTCATTCCGATTGAGGTAGAGATAAGTTGTCATTCAGTTGTTTAGAATTTGCACTATGTAATTACTTTCCTCTGGTTAATCGGTTTCGCATCCGTGCATTATACAATGAAATTCTTCTTTCATGATTCCTGCATTCAATCAATAACAAAATATCTGTGAAAATACTTGTGACGAAAATCTGCTTATAGCTGCTTTACTCGCGTGTGTTTGAGACTTTTCAAAGTTCTTGGAGGATATAACCATGCTAATTAACAAACAGAGAAAGAACATGATACATACACAGTACTTGGATGCGCCTTTCATATTCCATAGAACAAAGCAAATATTTAATATCATAAATACATGTTGATCAGTCGACAGTGCCGACATAAAAATTTAACTATGATTAAATGTGGTGATTAGAATGCAGTTGTGTACCATTTCATCAATATGGAGAGATATCAAGAAGACACCCATCCTCATTCAAAATGAGTTTGCGTAAAACGTTAGCACATTTAGTACCCGCTACAAACACCACGCACAATCATGCCACCAGAAACAAATTATGAGATTGTGGTACAAACAGAAAATAGGTCACTTCATTTGCAACGTCTGAGTTCGTGAGAAACGTTATTCTGCTTAGACGGATTTCTTCTTGAATAGCCCCAGACCATAGATATACAACAAACAAACAAACAAAGAACACACAGAGATACAGAGCGAATGTGGTTCTTACAAGGAGTGAAAAGCATTTTGAAAACCCTTATCTCCTAGTAATATTAGCGTTCGGTTTTTTTCCGAAAATACATTTTGATTTATGAAATCAGGAGATTTCCTTCATTTAAAACATGCTCTGCTGACCAGAGCTGTTGGCTTCACAATGCTGGGACCACGTAGCTGACTACAGTGACTTGGTAGTGTCCATGTCGCTGAGGTATGCCAATATCTTAGGACTGACGTAGTATTGCTGACGTTAATTAGCTGATGGAGATAGTGATTAAGATGAGCAAATATCATTATGCGCACGCTATTGTCAGTTGATAAACTCCCTGCTTGGCTGACAACTTAGCCATGCGACAAAATGTAATAGGAAAATATACGACAGATGGTCTTTTAGTACCCTAAAAGGCGAGGTCACCCACTACTCTCAATATGTATATACGATTTCCACGTTTTCAGAGAAATCTAATTTTGAAGCTTTTAACTTGTTTGCAAATGTTTATACCATCTTCTGTGAGTGTATTGAATGGCTGATAGTGATTAAATATAACTTGACAATTCCCTCTGTGAGGTATGGCAGAGACCAGTTGATACACTGTGTTGTATATCATAGCATTTGGTATAGCATCCAATATGATTCATGTGACTGACAAAGCATATATTCATTAACTATTCTTCTCAAATATGTTTGATCTGTAAAACAATCTGAGTCAAAATTGATCTTCAAAGTGTGGTAAGAGGGAACTAGTGTGATCGGGGGCTCGTTCTCATGTACTAGTTTGCCGTCGTATCACACTTGCGAAAATCAATGCTCCTAGTGTCACGACCATGTTATGTGTGTGTGTCACTTGATATTACTAAACCTAACAAAGGCCTGCACATTTTTATTAAGGTCATAGTAGAAGCGAAATGAATGAGTGAGTCAGTCAGTTAGAATTTAAAGTCTCTTTGGCAATATTTCAACCAGACCGTGCCTAAAGTAGTTTATGCTATATATTTCATTGTATAAAATGTCAGCAAAGGAAAGCGGTTACACACAAGCACGCACTCACGCACGCTCACACACACGCACGCACACGCACACGCGCACACACATACATACATATGTATGTACATGTGAAGGTAGATCACCATACTGTGCTACCTAGAAGTAAAATGTTTTCATACACAATATCTTTGAGCTGTCCGTAAAAATGCTAAATCCTTCCTAGGTGTGACATCATACATCACATTCGGTCGCCAGAACTGCTTCTGAACCAGTATCCATGGTTTGTTTATAAGAGTATGGACTCCTACCTCCTCGGGGTAGAGGGGACTCATAATGGACTCGCTCATCATGATGATGAAGCTCGTGGAGCAGATGCTGACGAGGACGCACTTTTGGTGCCTTGACAACCGTCGAAAAGAAAAGCTGCCCTCATTTTCGACCTCCTCCGAGGAATGTTCATCGGTTTCATCGGTGTCCAAACTTTCACTGCACGACATGATCTGTTGGAAAAAGTGTACAGTGCACGCTGAGTGTGTATGGCTTTACGTCACTTTTAGCAATATTCCAGCAATAGCACGGGGGGACAACAGAAACAGGCTTCACACACTGTGCACTTGTAGGGAATCGAACCCGGGGTTTCGGCGTGACGAGCAAACGCTTTAACCGCTAGTCTACCCCACCGCCCCTCAGTGCAAGGTGAATACATAGTACAGCTACATGTACAGGCCCCGATTTCTAGAAAACAATTAAATCTTTACTCAAATCTCAAACTGAGTTTCACAATTCGAAACAGCCGAATTTTAACTCAACTGTCTTTTTTTCAAAAAAAAAGATGAACGCTCAAACAACTTTCTAATCTATCCACCAATGTCAAATTGTCTGCTGCAGTTTCAGTTAAATAATTCAGTTCACTGTGTGAAATGAATTTTTTTGCATTTTCTCAAATTTGGGCCAAAGCTCGAACTTAAGTCAAAACTCAGACGTATGTTTGTTTCGAGAAATCGACACCAGGACTCGTTGTCCTCAAGGATATTACAGATGTATACCTCCTGGTTTGTACTCCGTAACACGTACACAATGTGCTCACCGTTTTGTACTCTTCATGTAGATGGTATGTACTCCGAAATACGTACGTACACAATGTGCTCATCGTTTGTTCTCATTACATACAGTGTGATTACCGTCTAATTTGTACTACCTACGTACGCAGTTTGCACTCCGTTATACATACACCACATGCACGCTGTTTGCGCGATTACAAAACATGCATGTATTCCACATGACCAGTTCACATAGAATCATCAGTAAACAGTAAACAGTAAACAGCCTCCACACCATCCTCCAGCATGTACGTACCTCACTACTGCCGCCATAACTGTTCTGACGGGAAGCGGCCTCTTGTTTGGTCTCCATTTCCGAGCAGCCATTTGGGTATCACATCACTTCCTCCTGGAAGAAAGCATTTCTGTGAATAGTAGTTTCTTTCAGAACATATATCTCGTACAAGTACTCATCAATAAAACAGCGTTCATAGCCAGGGTCGTGCTACAATGATATTTATCAGACACGCTGTAATATTCATGGAATATGAGGTGTTAATCAACCCTGACACACGCGTTACACACACACACACACACACACACACACACACACACACACACACACACACACACACACACACACACACACACACACACACACACACACACACACACACACACACACACACACACACACACACACACACACACACACACACACACACACACACACACACACACACACAGCGGTGTTTCGTACTTGTTACCATCATGTATACAGCCATAGCGGAAAAAGAGAAGTTACACGGAAACCAAATATTATAGTTGTCATGCCATGAACGTCGTTTTAATGTTTTAATTCTGCAATGGTATCGGTGAAGATCCGGGTTAGAATTGATCATCACTAATCCATGCTTGTCGTTAAAGGCGACTAACGGAATTAGGAGGTCAAGGTTGCTGTCTTGGTTGATGTATGTAATCCTATCCTAATTGCGTAGATCGGTGTTCATGCTGATAATCACTGGATGTTCTGTTCCAGACTCGATTATTTACACACCGCCGACATATAGCTGAGTGTCATCCTGTGGAATCCGATCAGTACATGGTGAGACCACATGCACATTCTTAAAAATCTACAGTCTACAGATGCCATCCTGTGGAATCCGATCAGTATCCGTTGAAACCACATGCAGAGGCTTAAAAGTCTACAGTCTACCGGTGCCATCGTGTGCAGTCCGATCAGCACATTTTGAGACCATATATACAGTCTGAAAAGTCTGCAGTTTGCAGATGCCATTCTGTGGAATCCGACCAGTACCAGTACCTCAGGCAAAAAAGATCTACAGTTTACGGGTGGTATCTGGTGGAATCCGATCAGCACATGGTGAGGCCATATGCACAGTCTGAAGAGTCTCCAGTTTACAGGTGCCATCCTGTGGAATTCTCGTCTATGTCTTTCGGCAACGCGTCTGTCAATTGTGTTTTTGGAGCATGTTGCAGTTGATGTACTCGTCTCTCGACTTCATCCCAAAAGATGATCTAACGGGTTCAAGTCAGGAAGTCCATGGTTAAGCTTTGACGTTTGAGATATTGGGGACTTGGTCTATCACTTCTCAGACTACCTTGGCATGGATTTAGGTTGCTATGCAAATCCCACAAACGAGATATGGTGTCCATGGTTTGTCACTTCTCAGTCGACCTTGGCTTGGATTGAGGCTGGTATACAGATACCACAAACGAAATATGGTGACTCTTGGTACCCTTCTCAAATCAGTAGCCTGAAGTCACGGTGGCAGTTGCATGTCGATGAAAGACCTGGACGTGACAATTTGTGCATGGGCAATGACTCTTGGTTAATCACTTCTCGGACGATCTTGGGTTGGACTGATCCTACAAACGATGTATGGTGCAGACTCGGACTCAAAATGGACTGACATTAAAAAAAATGTGAGCTGACGCTCGCCACCTTTTCTAGTCACTGTGATTACAGATTGTTGTCACAACATTTGCGAGCAGTCTGCTTTTGAATTCCATTCTACGACAATTCGTGCATATATTGCTAAATAGTCCATGGCGTTTTCGTGCATACATGTTAAATGATGCGTTAGCGCTTTGAGCGTCCACAAGTGCGTGGAAACAGGCGCTTTATACAAAGCTATTATCATTATCATTATCTATGAGATATTTGCGTATACATTGTTAAATGATCGATAACATTTTTGTGCATATATTTACATTGTTGAGAGATCTTTGCCAGTGTCGTGCATACATCGTGAAATGATCTTGACATTTCTGTCCATATATTTACTAAATGATCTATGACAATTTCGAGCATACATTGTCAAATGATCCACGACAATGTCGCACATTTGTTTTTTTTATCTTTGATATTTTTATCTTTGATATTTTTGTGCTTTCATTGTTAAATGATCTATGACAATCTCATGCATACAGTGTCAATTGGTCGTTGATAGTTTACTGTAGATCTTACCTTGGAGTGCATAACTTAAATTACAGGAAATATATCTGAATGTATACCCCATTAACTACGATACAAACACGACGTTTGAATCGTCAGAGCAAATCTACGTTCGTCTACGTCATGTTTCAGGTCGAGGACGCTAGTACTACGACGACAAATGACAAGTTGTATTGCTAAAATTGACAAGATCAAGCATACTCACACATCATGATGTTTAGAAAAATGTCAAGCGAGCACCACCTTGAAGATGCATAAGTCGCCCTGTGGTCACGTGATAGCCCCTGATAACATAGCCGTGTTATTTACCTGTCGGTATAATCTTATGTAGGCTATTGTTATACTGGTACCAGATAACATTCCTCAAGTAGCTACCTGATTTATCAAATGTATACTGATCAGAAAAGGAAACTGTACACATAGGAAATAATAAAGACCATACATCTGGACTATAGGCGTACACAAATTAAGATGTAAACCGAATTGAAAATATATGCACGCACGTGGACTGAAGTGGTTCCGGCCTGGTTCATACAACACGTTATGCGCGCGAATTTTGATGAACTGCATGGAACGCATGAATGTCAACAACTACTGTCGAACTGGGAAGCTAATTGTTTGACCTTTGATGGTTCAAAAGTTAAAACGGCTGATGAACTGACAACGTCATAAGAATAATGAGGTAGTCAGTTGGGTGTGGATGGGGTGGGGGTCTTGTACTGACCACTGCTAAAGGTGGTTCCAAGACTAGGAGCCGCTTGCGCCAGTGCGGGATACGATTATATCGTCCTACAGTAAGGCCTATTCTGGCACGACGTCATCGAACAAAAAACGTCAAAGACGTTGCCGAAACCATGTCCATCAAACGCGTTTGTGAGGGAGGAAAGTTGGTTACACAGAAGAATCCAGTTGATTTTTCTACATTAGAAGCGCTATGTTCATGTCTGCGGAGAGTACGTACTTGGTGGTACGGTGATGATTTGGGATGGGACACGTATCCGTCAATTCTCTTTCCACAGAGGTTACTTGTCATTTCTTTCTACGAACCTCTGTTCTAATACGGTTCTCTCATGGCGCGAGTGTTTAAGATTCGTTATTGGCTGCCATCTGGATTAGTTGTGCAATCAGTGGCTTTCTTTCAAAAGTAATCATTCGTAAGGCCTCCGTAATTCCCTTAAGCATCGGGAAAACTAGAACATCTTTCCCAACACGAGGCGCAAACGTTTCTTCCAGACAGAGCAGATCCATGAAATTGCGATTCAATGGTGTGTCCATCGCCCTCGTCGACAACAGACAAGCTAGCTATTAAACGTGTGTGTCACATCAACACAAGTCTCCAACTTGCTTAGGTTAGTCAAGCTGGATGTAAGTCGATGTATCACGCATTCTGATTGGATAGAAAGAACAGGGATACTTCGAGTTGCGATTATTTGCCGCTAGGGGATTTTATGAGAACCAGCACATACGGCCGTATTAGAACAGAGGTTTGACCGAAGATATGACAAGTAACCTCTGTGGGAAGAGAATGGTACCCGTCAGGGAACTTCTGAAATTGTTGTACAGAGCAATATGACAAGTGTGGGCTATGGCATCGGATTGTCGCACTTTCGGAATTCTAACACAATGCCTCAGACAACTTAGGTGCTTGTGGTTTTTCTTCAACAGCACAATATTCAAGTACAGCCTCTGTCTGGTCTTACCCGTATCTCTCCCCTAAAGAGCATTTCTGGGATGACATCTAGTGACGTCTACCCCATGTGCTCAATCCGTCAGATATTGGAGAGAATGTGGCAAAGAATTCGATAATACTTCCACGATCATTTGAGTGACTATGTGTTGACGATACACTATTCTGCTCACTGCTCACCTTGGCCCTTCAGGATATGGTAACATGGAAACTTTTCACTGTTGCCATACTTCCAAATTTAATAATGAATGCTAACAATATACAGGTTCTTTTGGTGGCTAGTATATAAATCATTCACTAGAATATACAGGATCGATTCAGTGCACGATACTGGCTTTAACCTACCACTGCTAATACCTGTCCGCCATTTAGCCGTCTTATTTCTGAGAAACATCATCATCAGAACTAACAAGGTTTGGGCAGAGGTCATTTGTCTACTTTCCTGCAGGTTTGCGGGACCATCTGGCTTCTCGTGTGAAAAAAATCTCACGTTCCCTATGCCTGGTCTAGAGACCTTCATCAAATCTATAACCATTACATATGTGCTTCTTGTATCTCTAACGTAGTACCAGCACCTGTGTCTCACGTCTGTGCAGCATTCTGGGCATTTATCCATTATACAAGTCGGGCAGTTAGTTATATTTTTAAGGTTTAGTTGAGGCTTCTGGATATCATGACTGTGTATACCGAGTTACTTTGACAGTTTCCCGATTAGCAAAGCGTTCGTAACGTTACGGTCTATCGTAACTCTATAGTCTATCGTAAATCTAAAGTCTATCGTAACTCCATAGTCTATCGTAACTCTATAGTCTATCGTAACTCTATGGTCTATCGTAGGCTTACGATTATCGTAATACTGCAAACGTTTTGTGAATGGGGGCCGAGGCCCCAACTCGCTTCATATGACTGCCAGCACATGTATACTGGAATAGTGAAACTAGATCGGCTATATACTGCTTGGAATGAATTAAGGCACGTCCCATTTCACATGAATATAGTAACGTTATTTTGTTAATATGACGGATCAACCGTCATGGGAAGTACTCACCAGTTCGCTAACTCTTGAGTTGTATGTGTCTCATGTCAGATATACCATTGGTTGTACGCTTCAAGTTGAGAGAAGTTGACCTCCTATGTTAAATAACAATGCGTCACGCACACGTGTTATACAAGCGAGCTGGCGTGATAGCTGATAACACAATCACTTCCAACAGGTTCAGACGCTACTCGTGGCTCCCAATGAGACCGTTTTGGGGAGAGTGACTCTGAGGGTATATCAACGGATGACCTGTTGCACGTGTCAGTAATGATATCGTGGCAAATGGGACTAGCGATGTGAGTGGACGTTTAATAGTAATGACACTTCCACAAACATGACACAACGTACCTGTACCGACTGAAAGGAGATAGGTTTAAGGGAATTATGATACAGAAAAATACAGAGTGCAGTTACAGAAAAGACGTTTGTAATTTGTTAGAACAGCAATTTGTTAGGACAACAATACAAGTGTCGAGGTAGGTCAACCTGGCCAATGCCCCTGATCAATATCAGATCTCACCCGCTAAGGTCCAATGTTTACAATAACGATGTTCGTGTGTTTTTTTTTTAAAAAAAGCAACTGGGATACCATTATCAGCAGAATGGTGAGGAGTCAAGGCTGGACCTCCACACTCAGGAACACCGTCAGTGACGTCACAGCACGAAGTCAAGGCACTGTTGCATTTAGTTCCATGATCAACATTTCCATTGAATCTAGTCCTGAAGTGACAACAACGACCCGACTGATATCTGTCTGATGTAATGTGCCATCAAACGAACGTTGCTACGCAGTGTTCTGTGAAATAAACTCCAAACAATGTCTCTCGTATCCACAGTTAAGCTGCCAGGACTGTTCCTGTCCTGACATAAGTATAGATCTGGTTCCATAGCAGCACGTTTGAAACATCCTTGTGCTTCATACTGTGACAAGCCGTGAAGATCCGGAGTAGAATTGGTACACCATAGGAAGCTTGACGACGTTTGAGGAACACTCCTGTTAATCACGATGTAGCAGCTTAATGAGGCAGGGAAGGTATGTAGATCTCAGACATTTACCACCTAATTAAAATAAAAATTTTTGGTGCTACTAACCACCATGATTTAAATGTCGCGATTTACATGTGTGCATTAGCTCTCGCATCTGTATCATAAATGATAACAGTAGTTGGCATCATAACAAAAGCAGAGATGGAATTCAATAATTTCGACATTTGTTTCACTTCATCTTCTGTTGTGAATTCCGTAAACAGTCCTAAGATTGGATTGGATTGGATCGACTGCGTTCGATCAACACTGCTGGCTGCAGTTGTCATTGGTGACCAACTCAACAGGGACAAGCCGAACACAGACTCGCGTCCCACCGTTGTCATGCAGGGGTTGTGGGGTAGCCTAGTGGTTAAAGCGTTCGTTCGTTTCGCAGAAGGGACGGGTTCGATAGCCCACACGAGTAAATTGTAAAATAGGAGTTTTTTCCTAGTCAAACTTAGTACTTCTTACCGGTATTTTTCCGAGAACTTTTTGCCGAGCCCCCATGGGTACAACGCGTGAAGCCTATTTCTGGTGTCCCCCGCCGCGATATTGCTGGAATATTGCTAAAAGCGGCGTAAAACCACATTCACTCACTCAGGCGCTCTTTGCCCTGCGACTTGGTTCAGTCTCAGCGCTGTTGTAGTTAAAACCATTATCAACTTGTGCGCAATGAATTGTTCACGTACATTTATAGATATCATACACTACGTAAATGCTGCTTAAAACAAATCATACGTAAGTTGATATACAGCATCATTAGAAACAGTTGACTGAATCCAGAGTGTATTATAAAAACATGCGGACATAAAATCAAACATTATTACATTATGCGACTAAATCACTTGACGTCATACGAGCAATCTGCTTGGTTTATCGTATTTTCGAGGGTGGGGAGGGGGGACGACTCTTGTTGCAGGTGTATGCTGTTCACATCAAACAGTGGACAGGGCAGAGGGCGCTCTACTGAGGTGAGTGACACCAAAGGTAGGTTGCCATTACACAACTACAGCCGTGCTTTCTATAGCCCGGCAAGTCGACTAACAAAGATGTATCACCCCAAATCAGTGTCGACACGATGGACTTCACCAACTATTATTGTGCGGGCGGGCAGACACCGTGGGAAGCATCCCTTGAGAGAGAACACACAGCACGTCACTCAACACAATATCAGGCTGCGCAGGATTACGTAACTCAGATTACACACGGATTACCCGCCTGTCACTCTCTGTCTGTCTCCACTACATGTGCTCTTTTAAGCAAACTATATACCTGGCGAAGGTCACTCGTGCCTGACGGGCGGATTATACAGTGAAATATGAAACTTCTAGGCTAGTCTCAGTTTCCTTGCGAAACATTCCATTTGGCATAAAAGTCCACACAGCTTTGGAAACCACTTGAGTGAATCGTTGAAATGCAGTTATAATTCGCATTTACATTACATCGTATCCTTGTTTACCCGGACAACTGTAAATGTAGACGCATTCACTGGGAAGGCCAGCTCAGGTTCAACTGGGCCATACTATATATCTGAACATATATATTCAATAACGGTGCTGGAATACGTACCAGTGCAAACCACTGTTTTCGCTGATAAGCTTCTGCCTGTATTTATTGCGAAAAGGAAAGGTAACAGAATGAATATATGTTGTTTTAAGCCGCACCAGTGCTTTGGTAGTACTGTGTAACCTTCAAGAAATGTGTAGTTAGGTTCTACAGGTCTTATATATAAGTATATCAAATTCACATTGATCTTTTACTCACTTTAAAGTACAGAATGTATATGATTTAGCTTGGTAATGGACTGCGGCCTCTGGTAAGCCTTCCAACCATGTCCTCCTGCCCTAAAGCGATGATGCTATAACGCACCCGCCCACGCACGCGCACGCACACACAAAACATCCATACCTAATTTTAAAAAAACACGCACACGCACAAATTTAAAGCGAAACCCCGGTACATTTGGACTCGTATACACAGGAACATGCTTGTCATCACTCGCACATACCCCAGTATCCACACTTGTAGCTGATCACCCACAATGACAAGGCATTACTCGCTAACAGGGTTACCAGGCTGGTTTAGCACACCGCTTACACTTGTTAAGTCCATGAGGGACGTAACTCTCCATAACCAGCAGCAGCCCCGGTACTTCTTGACTCAGCATTTATCGTGTACATGTAATTGCGTCATCTGGGCAGCAGACTTTGCCTGATTTGTCATTATCTGATGTAATGCTACACAGTTTCTCACTCAGTAATTAAACTTAACTTACTTTTCATTGAATCTCCGTCTTCATCTAAATCTTCCACGTCAATTAATAATAATAATAGCAGTCCATTTATTATGCACACTTCTCCAAAACGCCTGAAGTGCTCAAAACGCCCATTATTATTGCCCCGGACAACCCAAACTGCTTGTGAGGCACTAAAAGGAAAAAGTCACATAACCTGCGCCACAGGGTACCAATTTTTCTCCGAAATTTGAAACCTTATGTATCACGTGTACTTCGTTGTTGGTGGGGGCAGGACTGAAGTGTTGGAAACTCTCGGGAGCTGAGCTGCAGAACACGGTCAACCATTCAATGACTCTCAACGTTCCTTAACTGATTTTGTGACCTGGGCTCTATGCACAGCACCACACATCATTGAAACTTGAAAAAATCGGTAGCCTTTAGTTCGGTTGGAAGCATTTCCGTGCTAACCCTACCTCGGCCATACTGGCATCTTCAGTTATAAAGAATTCATTATACAAATAGCAATCGCCGGACTCGTCATTCAAACTTGCTGATTTTAATTGACGTTTCAACTGAATCAAGAGTACAGAAAATTATACAATCCTAGAAGGCGATGGGAGGTGGTGATGCAATAAACCAGATGCTCATATCAGTTACAGTATCAACATAACAGTGGTTGTCTGCGGTTCCTTTTACTAAACATCTACATCAGATGGTGGAAAATATACAAACAGCTGTCCACTGCTTGAGCGTGCATGAGACATGCAAACCGGGTTTAACCGATCAGTTGGACGTTTACTGCTATGACACATGTACAACTGGATATGTCTTCATTCATTTCAAGCGTTCGCGTGATCGATTAGCCAAAAAATATTATGAACTTGCTACATTGAGTACAAAGAACACTAAACGGTACTTGCCTAGTCATCTGAATCATCGTGGTCAGTATGTTGCCTTAGTGGTCAAGGTCCAAGTGTGCGTCCAGTGTGGACTTACATGCTGGAGTAAACGGGCCGACCTCCGGGTTAAGGCTGTCACAATCTGTCATATGTACACAGGTATGGGAAGCCAGGCGTAAATAACTCCGGCTGTATTTGGGCGACCATGACCAAAGACGTGTCACTGACCAATGATCTAAAACAATTTGGAACAGTTCCTTATTAAATTAAGTTTTCTTTTATAAATATTAGACTGTTCATTTCTGAAGACTTCATGCCGCACTCTCATCTTGTATTATATCGAGTGATATCTTATAACACACGTTGTTTGATTATTTCCCACTAAATGGATATTTGTTGATGTGATACCAATAAGTGCCGGTATGATTACACTATATAGGTCATACCAGCTGATGCCAATATTATTGGACGATGGGGCAGTTCTACCAGTTGGTGGCGGTGTATATGTTACATCTTTTCACGAAGTGGTACCGGTCAATGCGATATATATGACAGCTCCAAACTGAATGGTGCAGGTGTTTATGTGACATAAGACACGTTCAAAGCAAATGGTCCCAGCACCTGTGTGACATATGGCAATTTCAAACCACATTGTGCATCGACAACAGAAATCTTCGGGGGAAAATCTCGGCAATTTCCAGTGAAGTGTTGCGCCCCTTAATCCTGAAAGGAACCTTTTCTTTCAATTTCTTTATTCGTTCTGATTATGTTTATATTTCTTTCACAATTGCTGAGTGCGGCTTAAAATAAACCTCATTCACTATTTGTTTCACACCGGTGATTGTGGTTTTGAATTTTCTCTCCCTCATACAAACATTGGATTGTTTGTTTAGATTTTGTACACATCGTACTAAATATGTTTACTTCGCATTTAACTCCGAACAACCGGCAAGAAACCTGGTCCTCAACGCGCGAGTTTACGAGTGGTTTTGCAGTCACGACTAAAACATTTGCTAAAACACAACCGGGTGTATTCCATACACGCGACGTACCTACGTTCCGTATGAATTGACCCTACTCAAAACAACCCTCACTGCTGTTCCATGTGTTTGTCGGTCGGACTGTAGTACTTGCTGATAAAGCGGCTTGGCCATAGTTGGGGCACATGACAAGTTAAAGGAAACCCGCACAATGGGCAATACAAATACCCCAATCGCCTTGTACAAACGGTAAACGATACCAGAGCGCGTGGTTGTGAGAGGAAGAGGTTAAAATCTGGGACGCGGGGTATACGATCTACTGGTTTAAGATTAGGTAATCCTCAATGGGCTTATTTCAGACTGATATAGTTAAGTTGACTATCCCGTGACTGGTGTTGTTTATTTAAGCCCAAGGAGGAGTATATTTATAAGTCTGGGATGGGAGATAGTCTCAGGGTATCCTGCTCAAAGTAGGTAATGCAAATATATCGAGGTTGAACTATGCATGACCAAATGTAAATTAATTAGGACGAATGTGCCCTCTCAGAAATGTAAAATCTGATACAAGTAATTACCGGGTATGTTTATACCGAACAAGCTTATGACGAACTGGCTGTCCAGAGATCAGTTCTGGCAGAAGATCCACAGTAGAGGAAAGACATCACCAAACTCTGCTCATGAACAAAAGTAACATGTTAAATCTGATGTGTTGGAATGCAAGAGGCATCATGTCTAGTGCACCATACCTGAACAGGTGCTTAGAAGAACACTGCATTGACATATGCGCTAGAGCAGATCACCAACTCAGAGGGTATAACCTGACTTTTATTGATGTCCTGAATGAAAACTACCACGCCACTGCTAGCCCTGCCCCAGAACCAGCTCACAACATACTTAGTGCATGTGCAAGTGGAGGGACAGCATTACTGATCCACAGAAAGCTGCAGCGGTATGTCTCTGATTTAAAACTGGACTGTGAAAGTGGCCGTATATCAGTAATAGAAATCGACAATCAAGACAACACTTATACATACTTCATTTGTGTTTACTTACCTCCGTCCAACCGATCACGTGATGTGTTCATATATTATCTCCAACAGTTACAAGATACACATGATGCCTACTCACTCAGAGGACGAGTTTAGTTCCTTGGGGATTTCAACACAGGTCTCTGTGGACCCAGACACAGCAGAACACTAGACAGTAGAGGAGTTGCTCTCACTGCATTCATTCAGAAGAACAGACTAATCCCGGTTAACATGCTGAACAATTGCAGAGGACCAACATCTACTTTCCAAGCTTATGAAGGTGGTCCTAGAACAGTTTTAGACTATATTCTAGTCCCAGAAGACATAGCCAGTGTTACCCAAAGTATTCAGGTAAAGGACGACAACCCATACAACATATCAGACCACCACCCAGTTATATGTTCAGTACCCAACGTCATCAATGGAGATGTTCCTCCAGAGTACAACTTCTCCAGACCATCCTGGGACAAGGCCATACGTGATGGCACACTGACTGACTACACCTGCAGTGTTCCAATCTACTCGAAGACATCGAAATGTTCTACACTGAAATTGTTAGCTGCTTAAAGAGATCGTCCGACGAATTCATCCCACAATCCCACTTCTCAAAACATTTAAAGCCATATTGGAAAGGCGTGGTTAAAGATCATCATCGCACTATGATGAGGGCAAGAGACACGTGGATCAAGAGTGGGCGTCCTCGGGGAATGCACCTCGAAGTGTTTCGTCAGTATAAGAGGAACAAGGATGCTTTTAGAACTGCTCTCAAGACGGCGGCCCAGCAGTTTGAGACTGATGAGTACAGCAAGCTGGACAAGCTTAGCGATGTCGACCCTAAACTCTTCTGGTCCCTGCTGCGGCGAGGTAGCACAAGACACCAAATAACATGTTTAAAGTCCAAGGATAAGCATGTTCGTAATCCAAAAGAGATATGCAACGTCCTTGCAGATCACCTTAAAAACGTCTTCATGGACAAGTCAGAACCACATTTCTGTGAAACCTTCAAACTAAACATTGTAAAAGAAGTCGAAGCTATACGTCAGAAAATAGAGACAGAAAAGAATCTGTCAGACATTGTTCTCACCACTCAAGAGGAGATAACTCAACTATCCCGATCCCTTAAAAACAACAAGGCTGCTGGAGAAGATGGAGTTACATATGAACACTTAAAGTATGGCGGTAAATACTTATCCAAATGTCTCTCGGTACTTTTTAACCTTCTCTTGCAAACAGGCTATATACCGACGGCTTGGAAGAATGGAGTAATAGTACCAATTTACAAAGGAGGAGATAAATCTAGAATGAACCCAGACTCTTAGAGGGGTATCACTCTGCTACCAGCGATACTTAAGCTTTTTGAACTCGTCATCTCTAGAAGACTTCCACAAATAACTGAATCAGACAGCTTTCTTTCCAATCAACAGTTTGGATTCCAGAAAGGCATGTCATCTATTCACACATCGTTTGTAGTACAGGAAACTGCACACCACTATTCAGAGCGCTCGGACATGTAGTCTTTCTGGATAGTTCTAAGGCTTTTGACACTGTGTACCAGCCTGGTCTCCTGCTGAAGCTCCATCGGATGAACGTACCTCATCACTTATGGTCAGTTTTAGATCACATCTACCAGAACATGAAGAGTTGTGTCCTAGCAAACAACGAGACATCTGACTGGTTTCAGCTTCATAGAGGAGTCCGCCAAGGAAGCGTTTTATCTGCCAAATTGTATCTACTGTATATAGATGAACTTCTGAGAAACCTCCACAAGAGCGGAAAAGGATCAATCATAATGGACATCAGCGTAACAGCTCCAACCCAGGCAGATGATATAACCCTGATATCACCAATCAAATCCCATCTACAAGACATGGTATCTATGTGCGAATCATACAGTAGACAGTGGCGATTTACATTTTCTCCATCAAAAAGCAGAGTTCTAACTTTTGGACCAGTCAGCCATTCGAACCTGGACATTAAGTTATATGGTCAAAACATCCCAATTACCAGAGAAATAAAACACGTTGGAATAACTCTTTCAGCAGAATACAACTCCTGGAATAGAACCATCGATGCCTGCTCGAAGATGATATCAACAACAATGTCACTGTTAAAAACAGGGCTACACGTCAGAAGATTAAATCCTTTAGTCAGCTCTAAAATCATTAAATCTATCTGTGTCCCAAGATCCCTTTTTGGGTGTGAACTGTGGAACAACTTAAGCAAAGCACAAGTGTTGGCGCTGGAACGCTCCCAGAGAGCAGCCCTCAAGATAGCACAAGGCCTACCTCGTTCTACGAGAACAGATATCTGCAACGCACTGCTCGGCTGGACATCACTGGAGTCTGAAATAGACAAGCGAAAGCTGCTGTTCCTTGGAAACCTGTGTAAAGGCAAAACAGACTTCCTCCCCAGGCGTATCTTGTCAACAAGACTGGTTCTGTCTAAGTACAAGTATTCAAACAATCCTCTTGGCTTGTCCCGGACATCAAACGGATTGCAGAGAAATACAACCTCACAAGTTTCCTTAACGCCTTCAGTAGCCATGGAACATTCCCTAATAGACTTACTTGGTAGAGGATTGTAAAAGATGCTATTAAAGGGAGAGAGCTCGATACATGGAAAAAAACGAATAGAAACCAACCCAGACCTGAGACACCTCCTACAGATTCATCCAGTTATCTCCCCCCACAAAGCGTTGGTAACGGAGAAGAGAGTTCCAGGTATGAAGGAAGCTGCAGTCTTTGTGATCCAGATGTGCGCCATGTGGAGGCCAGGAAACCTCCAGGGTGTGTGCAGGCTATGCAGGAACAGTCACACAGACTTACTGGTACACATTGTGTGCATGTGTCATGAAACAGAAAAACAGAAAGACAGCATCTGGTGCAACATAGTGGACAGGTGTTCTGTGGAGGTCAGTGCAGCTCTACAACAGAAGCCTGATGTGGAATTAGTATGCTGTTTACTATCCTGCCATTCTCCTGTGCCAAATCCGGACATTGAACACACATTCTCTGAAGTAGTAATGAAAGGCTTACTCGAGTTTAAAAAAATAACTGTCCTCGAAAAGGAGTATTATAATCACCGTTTTTAAATCTACAAGTTACTAAAATTTCAGATGCCGATATAATGTAAAGCTGTTATAACTTACTTCCCTTGTAACTCTCCTCTGGAGGAATAAAGAATATATATATGCATGACCAAATGTAAATTAATTAGGACGAATGTGTCCTCTCAGAAATATAAAATCTGATACAAGAAATTACCGGGTATGTTTATACCGAACAAGCTTATGACGAACTGGTTTTCTCCACGTGTTGTATATTGCATGTGATGACCACTGAGTGAGTGAGGGAGTGTGTTTAGTTTCACGCAGCAAATTCCACCTATATGGCGGCGGTCTGTAAATAACCGAATCTGGACCAGACATTCAAGTGATCAAGAGCATGAGTATCGATCTGCGCAACTGGGAACTGATGACATGTGTCAACCAAGTCAGTTAGCCTGACCAGCTGATCCTGCTACTTGTCTCTTAGTCTTACAAGCATGGATTACTCAAGACCATTTCTAACACGGATCTTCACAGGTTTGATTCCCCGAATGAACACAATATATGATGTCCACATCTGGTGTTTCCCTGCTGTGGTATTGGGGGAACACTGCAAAAAGGGGCATAAAATTCAACTCACTCCAGATGTCTAAAGAGAAAGTGACGGCTGTGGTATAAAAAAAATCATGTCTGAAAATTAAATGATCAGATCCTTGAAATACCGTGGATTCTAAGGGGTGGGGGTTACCCATTTTGTTCTGGTGAGGTAGAGGATGGGTCCTAAAGTTTGTACACATGTTCTAGTGGGGTTATCAGTTTGGTACATAGAAATGTTTTTAAAATTATGCTTATCGTGCCGTGCAGTGTTTTCGGGGGAACCATGTTTTCGGGGTATTTCTTTTCCCCGTAATTTCTTGCGTACAGTAAGATGCCTTTAGTCGCCATTTATGGCAAGCATAGTCGCCTTTTATGGCTGTTGTAAATTGTACCAATACAGCGTTCATATTTTCACGACTCACTGACAATGAGAATTCAATAAACGTACCATTGCTGTGATATTGTCTTCATCTGTACATAAAACAAAGACGGGTACTATGTTTAACGAGGGGTAGTGGGGGTATCCAAGTGATAAAACGTTCGCTTGCAACGACTCAAACCCAGGTTCGATTCCCATGGGTACGATGTGTGAAGGCCAGTTATAATGTCCTCGCCCCTCCGCGGTATTGCTGGAATAGTGCTAATAGCGGCATAAAACCATATTTCCTCAGTGAGTCAGTCTGCTTAACGAGAGGACGCCATCCAATCAGCCTCCACAAACAGTGTGAAACGCCGGTTTAGTCGGTCCCGTTTAGCCATATGACGGCGGAGGACATCTGACGTGGGATTCACACATTGAAACCAAGTTGTGGAACAGAATCCATTGTCTGGAGCGACGACGGGACGATCTTACCTCTGGGCTACCTCACCGCCCCTCACAGAATATAGTCACGCATACATATGACATTTAAAAAGAGATCAAAAGATACCACATCATAAATTTTATCTTTATGTCAATATATGAACACCTGATATCACTATTTACAACTACTGTATCTACGTCACAAGTACATTAGCGTGCTCTACAGATAACGCCAATGGTCTGGGACTCGCTGTAGAGTTACGTCACTTTGTTGTAGGGATAAGCTGATCGCGGGTGAAAATTTCCAATTTACCCCGTTTATGAGCTTTGTTCTGTAAAGGCGATCTACTTTCTAGGTGATTGCATTAAGACAGGAAGCAGTGACATTTGATCTAGTGCACAGAATGGCTGTGGGACATGAATGGGATAACGTTGTTATCAAAATCAGAAGAAAACACGGTTAATGAGACACAAGTAAACCTGGATAAAACAAGTGGTTTCAAAGGCATTTAGAAGTTGGAGGAATCAAACTAAAATGCTTTATGGTTCAACTTCTTTATTATACAAGATCACAACGTTTCGAAACAGATCCTAGTCTCTTCTTCAGGTGAAGTGAGGGTAAAACTAAAGGGTTGTAGTATATATACACATACCAGTAGACCGATAACAATGGGCAAAAAAGATATACAGGTTTCTACTAATCGATGTACAGGCTTCGACTGATTGATATACAGGTTTCAACTTATGTACAGGCTTCAACTCATTGGTGGGCAGGCTTCGATGTTTGGATAAAGATTAGTCACTGAGGGTAAGGTGGTTCCATGCATTGGGTAAGTAAACACCTCCGTCTCTGTTGATTGAGGCCCTGTTCCGTTTGATTGCAATGGCTTCTAGGAGCTTCCGTTTTTTTAAGTCATTGGCGTTCTTTTGAAATTTTGAACTGATGTTTTGTGTTCTTAATTTCAATTGTATATTGAAAACTGGAATGGACCCCCCAAATTACACACTTTATTAAAAATAGATAGTCCTCGAAATATCGTAAACTTAAGGTTCAGTGCTCAACATTGCCCACCACTGAAATCAATAGTTACCATTTATGGATGTAAACTTTCTTAAATGTGAATTTCACGACGTTTCGGAGAGTATACTTGCTCCTTCACCATATCGGTTTAGCGTGTGCTTTCTCCGTCATCATTGGGTTCGAAGCATATGCTTGCTCCTTCATCATCATGGAGGCATATGCGTGAATAGGTTTAAATTTTATTAAAAGAAATCGAAGATATTTTACATAATAACCACTGTTGGTCTGGAATATCAACATGGATGAATGAGTGAGTAAGATTGTACGCCGCTTTTAGCAATATAATGATATTAACATGGATCAGAATATACTGTTTAAGTCCGGAGACCGTTAGAATGTGCTGATCATTGAAATTATTTAGGTAAATAGATTTAAGTAAATGTAAACAGATGTAAAAGCAGCGCAAGGTTAGTATGTATACATTCGTAGCCGTGAATGATATTAGTTTTACGCCACCTATATGGCGACGGTCTGTACATAATAATCGAGATTGGACCAGACAATCCAGTGATCAACAGCATGAGCGTCCAAATGGGAACCGATGACATATGTCAGCCAAGTCAGCGAGTATGACCACCCGATCCCGTTAGTAGCCTCCTACAACATAGACGCCTTCTGCGGCAAGCACTGGTTGCTGAAGGGCTATTCTACCCCGGGAGCTTCACGGGTAGACACGATTTCCACTTTGCGACTCCAACGAATACAGTTCCATCATCTGGCGTTTAGAACTGAAATATCAAAATCAGCTGAAGGTTTGAGTCGGACACTGCTATATGGTGTTGTTGAGGTTGGTGAACTTACATAACTTGCTGATATTAGGTTTGTTGGCTGGCCCAAAGGAACTGACATGGTCAAGAAGCCAGACCCTAAAATGGTGAAAATGTGATGCAGTTCTAGCGACCGCATGGGATGGGATTTTTCATGAGTGACTGAAAAATTGTGGACATCGCAAATATATTTTGGTGAGGTCAAAAGTCAATTGTAAAAAAATTTATTTATTTATTTATTTATTTATTTATTTATTTATTTATTTATTTATTTATTTATTTATTTATTTATTTATTTATGGGGCAGGTGGGGGGGGGTCTTTAATGTCTGCTCAACAGTAACAGGTCCATGATTTTCACAGTATCAAAGATACCAAATATGTCGACGCTGCAGCTGAACTATCATTAAAGTCACACAACATCACAGAAAGCTCTTAAATGTATTGTTCTGTTATTCCAAGTGTCTTTCTTTGCTCATCAAAAATGATTAGTGAGTCATGTCATCATTACGCCTTTTCCTGGATATCATTTGTATGTATGTTCCTATGTCTAATACTTATAGTCTGTTCCCAGTTGACACACTAGTCCTGGGAACATATTTTAAGTCCACATCCACATAATGAGGTACAGAATGGGTTCAACACATTACAGCTACACCTTCCTGTATACTGGCGTCTGCTACTCTCGCCGTGCTTACGAATATCAGCTAAAAAATAATATAAACAGTTCTTTTCGTATGTATGCTTGTTATTTTTAAATGAAGAGATTCCCACTCTAACATCTGCATTCATCAACTGCTTGATCCATCAAGTGAATTATCTCACTTGAGTTTGAAGGAAAACACGGTAGTCCGCCGTTGACTTTTCGAGGCGTCTCCTATTCTCGCGCTACGAGAAAGTAACGGTATTAGGTGTAAGAAAGGGGAATCTTATCGGGAAGGGAGGGGGAAAGTTACGATTTTTCCAAGTTGGTTAAAACTCACGAATATTCGTTACATTGCACAATTTTGATAATTCACAGACTTGGGCCACTTCCTAGTTACTGGTCAATGATGTAAACAACCGCTAAGTATCATGCTTCGGAGATCTCGGCAGAAAATGTGTTTACCGCGAGAATAGGAAACCCATCCACTTTTACTTGCACCGATATGAAGTTAATGAAGGTCCACGGAAACGATTTAGTCTTAACAATTTTGCAACTTTATCAATTTTACAAATTTAGGGTAATTTTACCAAAATAATGCTTTTCCAATTCAGCATTAAAAACCATTACAAGTAAACGAACATTCAGTTTGGTACTTTGTATTTTGATCAGCTATACATACTCTTTAAAAAAGTAGGAGAACTTTGTTGTTTTTTTATTTACGATTAAAAATATTTAGGAGATTTATCAGAGTCAGTCAATGTTGATATGATTTTATTGAATGTTTTGAGAGTGCATCACCATTTGCACTTCCTTACAACCATAGCTATTTGGAATGTAGTCGCTTTTGAAAGATGATTGGTGTATCGCATGTAATTTGCACATGTGCGATTTTCATCTTAAACAAACGACTAGATACAAACACTAACAAATGTGCGATGCAAGATGAGTGTCAAAATTAATGTTCGAAAGTGATTTCTCCACCTTCTTGAAAATCGTCAAAATCAAGAATGGAACCCCATGCACGTGTATGGGGCAACTGCGTTGTGCACGTGCATATCATGCGTTGTGTTTGGGGGTCGTAATAGAGGGAATCGGTAGTGCGTTCATAAGATGTCTGTCTGTATGTGAAACGTTTGTCAGCGTTTACACTTCCTGTCCAAATTGAAAGTTCAGGTTCCCATACTTTTTTGGAAGAGTATATAAGATAATTTCTGCTCCATGTTTTACAAAGTATCAACAATACCATCTCTGAGAGATATTGTTGAACTATTACACACATTTATTGACATTCTGGCAGAAAAAACAATTCAGCTGATGTCAGAAGGAGGTATGTTTCAATATCGTTTGAGTTACTTCAAGCCCCATGTTCCATAAAATCCAGCAGATATTCAATATCATAACTACACGGCCTTCCTGGGCTAGTTCCTGCCCATTCATCAGGTGACAGAACAAGAAGAGGCTCAGAAAGTTATAAATCTATACCATGCGATGTTATGTCACTTTCCAGTTTACAGTGCAAATATAATGAAAAGTTACCGATGATCAAAGTATACTGTGTGTGATTTCACCAACGAGAACAAGATCAAGAAGATTTTCATGTTTTTTCAAGTGTGTTTGCGGGAAAGATTAGCACAATTAGCCCTACCTTTCGTGTCCGTTATTCACGCACGCACGCACGCACGCACGCACGCACGCGCGCACACACACTCTGAGAGGACAAACCTGGAGCTTATGGTACAATCAATACGTATGTCACTTAATTCACTACCTCTGTGTTGGTCACAAAATAATCAATTAATCTTGCTTAGATGGATTTCATCTTTCAACACACTCACGCATAAAATCCAGTGCCACAAAAAGACTACACAACGCGCAAGGTTAATACTGTATCTCACAACAGTTGTATAATGTGGGAGAAATTCAGAAATATAGATATGCTATTGAAGAAATAATAAGCATATCCGCGGCATGCTTGGTCCATAATTACGGGGTCCTTGCACGTTACAGAAAGCGTCAACTTTTGATAGAAATACATAGCTCCGTATTATACTGAATTAGCCTCATTGAGCTCGGGGATTCAGAGCCGGTTTGAGACAGACAACCTGCATGTGTAAGGTCCAAGCGATATAGAGAGAGCGAATGTTGTTCTTACAAGGAAGGAAACGCATTTAAGAAACCTAATCTCCTGGCAATATTAGCACCCGTGTTTCGGAAAATATACTATATATTTGTGTTTTGTAAACATAATGTTATGCATGAAATGTAAACATGACATTAATATGGATTGGCACAACAAACCAAAAGGTTATGTAAGTGCAGCCCCATTAAATATTATAGAATACAATTAATAATTAATGCAGTACAGAAGCAAAGAATTTCAGAAACAGTTACTTCCACAAAGGCATGAGATCTGTAATAATCGAAAAAAAAGTCTGCGCAAATTAGATGAAATGGTTCATACCAACTATATACATAAGAATTTAAAATAATATGAGTCTATTTGAAAGAAGTAAGGTTATTAAGATAAGGTCATTATTCATTTTGTAGAACAAAGTAAGTTTCTTCGTTAATCTTCGCTTAACTAATCGGTCTCATTGTAAAGTTTTTAATTACTAGTTCCTCTCACGGCTCCACAAACCGTTCTTATAGCGTCTTATTATAAATTTTCCAGAATCAAAGAATTGTTCTTTCGTACAGTTGTCCCATATGTGGCAACACTAGTCGAGGTGTGGAAGTATATAACAGATATACATACATTCTAATGTGTGTCTAAATAAATATAGATCTGGGTAAGCAGAAGATGCCCTTCATTTGAAACACGCTCTGCTGATCACAGCTGGTGGCTTCAAAATATAACCTGAAACTATACAGTTTACTACACCCGACTGGGTAGTGTTCATCAAGGTGAGGTCTGTCAATATTTGGTGATGGCCTTGTATTGTTCATCAACTGACGAGGATAGTGTCATGATGTGAATTCATTAACTCTGCTTCAATGCCCATGTAGCCATGCGACATACTGAAATCGGGAAATGATGGTCTTCAGTGTCCACTTAGACGAGGTCACCCAATACTGTCAATATGCATTTGCGATTTCAAGGTTTTCTGCGCAAATCTAATTCTAAAGTGTCTGTCAAAGTATATCCAAACTCGTGCTTGTATTGAATAGCTGATAGTAATTAAAAGCAACTTGACAAATAGCTCTCTGAGGTATGTATTATGCAGAGAACAGTTGATATTGGCGACATTGATTGTGTTGTCAATATAATCATTTCAAATGTTCTGCAATCCCTATCACGAGACTGAGTAAGCATTTGTTCACTGTCTCTTCCCATAGGTTCACAAAATTGAGTTTCAGCAACCCATGTTGGACCCAATGTCATCAGAATATTTTTACCACGAGCGTATATGTAACATTATTGTCTACAATTTTAAATCATGATCCCAACATTCCAAGCCTACTATCTGGATGAAATTCGGCCAATCTAAGTTAGAGTTATTAAATTAAAACATCCAGCTGTCGGTTAAAATATTATCAAAACTGGCACGATATGTTTCACCTTGAACGGGTAGTCACTAACGGTAGCCGATGACAACCGCCTTTATATCAAAGCTTAATCCTTCACTGGTTGTGAAGAATCACATCCCATGCGGTCGCCAGAACTGGACCACATTTTCACCATTTTGGGGGTTTCGCTTCTAGAACAATATTCTTGGTCATAAAGTAAGAATACGTATTCCCTGCTAAACAGTTACAGTACTTGTTAACAATACATTATCGTCTGTTTTATTTTATTTTTTGCATATATAGAATAAGATTATAACTGTACACATATGGCGAGTGGGTACAAAATACAGAGAGTGGTGATCGTGACTAACACATTAGCGTCATCTTAAGCAAAAGGGATACGATGGCATGTGTCAACCTAGTCAGTGAGCGTGATCACCCGATCCCATTAGTCGCCTTATACGACAAGTATTCGTTACCGAAGACCAGTTTTCATCCGGATCATCCCGGGTAGTACTTGAGTGAGTGAGTTTAGTTTACGCCGCACTCAGCAGTATTCCAGCAATCTGTAAATAATCGAGTCTGGACCAGACATTCCAATGACCAAGAGCACGAGCGGCGATCTGCGCAATTGGGAAACGATGAAAAGTGTCAACCAAGTCAGCGAGCCTGACCACCCGATCCCGTTAGTCGCCTTTTGCGACAAGTATAGTCACCTTTTATGGCAAGCATGGGTTGAGTATTCTACCCCGGACCTTCACGGGTCGTCTAGTACTTGAATGTGTGAGATACGGTAGATTTTTGGATGCCTCACTTAATTGTAGAAATAGTTTTGCAAGTCCACAGATATCCAAAGGATAGATGTTTCTATTTCAATCTAAATGTTCTAATCATGTCAATAATGGAATAATAATCAGACGTGTATTCTTCATGCGCTGAAGTTGACACACAACGTATTCTACAAGAAGTGAAATAAAAGCAAGCATTTGCCAAGTTCATGAAATAAATAATATTAGGAATTTCAAGTTATATATAGGTTGTAATATGTATCTGTAATATATCGTAATCAGAGACCGAAAATATAAAACGTCTTGTTCATCATATGGTCTTCAAGGAACTACGTAAGACAATGGTGATACTATTTTATTTCCAAATCACTTTGTACACAAATTAAACGAATATAATCAACTTGCATTGTGAATCAAGTAACGTGTGTCAGTAACAGAACCATCTAGCAGCTGAGTATTATGTGTCTACATCAATGAAAGATATGACGGACGATATCATACAGTTGATCAATTGTGTCAACTGTGAATACTAGGAACATGACGAGAACCCTTCCGCTATAATCGACTGCATAACGGTAAATACTAGGAACATTACAAGACTCACTCCGTTATAGTCGACTGTATAAGCTGTAAATACTAGGAACATTACAAGACTCACCCCGTTATAGTCGACTGTATAAGCTGTGAATACTAGGAACATTACAAGACTCACCCCGTTATAGTCGACTGTATAAGCTGTGAATACTAGGAACATTACAAGACTCACTCCGTTATAGTCGACTGTATAAGCTGTAAATACTAGGAACATTACAAGACCCACTCCGTTATAGTCGACTGTATAAGCTGTAAATACTAGGAACATTACAAGACCCACTCCGTTATAGTCGACTGTATAAGCTGTGAATACTGGGAACATTACAAGACCCACTCCGCTATAGTCGACTGTATAAGCTGTAAATACTAGGAACATTACAAGACCCACTACGTTATAGTCGACTGTATAAGCTGTGAATACTAGGAACATTACAAGACTCACTCCGTTATAGTCGACTGTATAAGCAGTGAATACTGGGAACATTACAAGACTCACCCCGTTATAGTCGACTGTATAAGCTGTGAATACTGGGAACATTACAAGACCCACTCCGCTATAGTCGACTGTATAAGCTGTGAATACTGGGAACATTACAAGACCCACTCCGCTATAGTCGACTGTATAAGCTGTAAATACTAGGAACATTACAAGACCCACTACGTTATAGTCGACTGTATAAGCTGTGAATACTAGGAACATTACAAGACTCACTCCGTTATAGTCGACTGTATAAGCAGTGAATACTGGGAACATTACAAGACCCACTACGTTATAGTCGACTGTATAAGCAGTGAATACTGGGAACATTACAAGACTCACCCCGTTATAGTCGACTGTATAAGCTGTAAATACTATGAACATTACAAGACTCACTCCGTTATAGTCGACTGTATAAGCAGTGAATACTGGGAACATTACAAGACCCACTCCGCTATAGTCGACTGTATAAGCTGTAAATACTAGGAACATTACAAGACTCACTCCGTTATAGTCGACTGTATAAGCAGTGAATACTAGGAACATAACGAAAACCAAACTGCTGTAAATCAACTGTGTATACTGTGATTATGTGCAATATGATAAGAATCACTACTAGAAACATAACGTGAAATATCGACTGGATAAATATACTCCTTGGCCAAAAGCAGAGATAACGCCAAAATCAGGCAATGTTATACACCAGACCTTATCACCCATTCTGTATATCCTGACCATTGTGAACACCAGTGCGTGTTAATGTCCATTAGACCATGTGGCTAATACGCATACAGATGATCTATGTACATGTGCACACTGTTTCAACATAGGGGTAGACCTTGTTTGTTTATAGCAACCTGTGGCTAGTTCCATGTCAACAAAAATGTTGAAGGGAGTGAAATGTCACACTAAATACACACTTTGGCCTAGGGCTAGATAGTGAAACCATCGTTATTTGGTGAATGTATATTTGACTGACTGACAGTGATTAACTGTAAAAAGCTATGTTTGTCAGTTTGAACGTTTGTGTTGGTTACTGCATTAAGGTTTTGTTACGACATATATATATATATAATGTCACATCTTTGTCTAAGAAATGAATCCCAACTCTGCTGAGATGTGATCAGTCTTTCAAGGTGTTCTTCGCTTCAAGTCTGAAATTCAAGGAGCAAATTTCAGTTTGCTTGAGTATGATTTTATGACGCTTCGCCCAGTTACGCGCTGCGCTGCCGTTTGTTATACTATCATGGTAAGTGATTTCATCAAAGGCATGCTCGTTTTACACCTAGGTAATTTTATAAACGGTATTCTAAATACAAACAAATGTTTAATGTTTTGCATGAATTGGTTTGTTGTTTATTAGTTAACGCCGCACTAAGCAATATTCCAGGCATATGATAACTGTCGTTTAATAATCGAACCTGGAACAGACAATCCAGTGATCAATAGTATGAGCATCGGTCTTCGCAATTAGGATTCGATGCCACGTGTTAAAAAAGGCAGCAGTCCTTAGCACCCGATCCCGTTAGTCGCCCTTTACTACAAGCATGGGTTACTGCAGTCTAACCCGGATTTTCACAGGCAGTGTTAGATGGAAAAAAATCAACGTCCCCTGTTGCACCGCCATATTGGAAGAGGGTTAGTACCAGCAATCGTTATTGTTCTCTCACCTCATGACGGATCTTCTCAAACGCCTCCAACAGTTCCAGAATAACGCGTTGTTGAAAAGTGTGTACTTGCAGCAGTTCTTCCTGGAAGAGCAATATATTGATATGATCAGGCACTCTTACTACCCAGAGTTCCATGCAACCAGCATAGTACGTCTGCCACAAGCCAGAAAGATGTGTGACGATTCGGCGCATCTTACACAGTTCAGTCAGTGTAATATACATATACTTTAACTCTTTTTGACAAGTTAATCCAACATTTAATCCAACATCTTTGATAGACTGGTTTAGTTTCACTGAAAAAAAACATTGTACCATCATTTCGATTTGTGTAGCGATCCTATTTTTACATAGGTTGTAAGACTCTACGTCCTGTCATCGAAGCCGACGGGGAACAACCGATGCAGCGTGTGTGATACATAGATATGTATTGTCATAACCCTTACTGTCGCAGATATAGAAGGATATTTATGTAACAAATTATGAAAAGCCCATCGAACGTCTTGCGTTATGTCAGTCTATTCTTATTTACGAATATGCGCGTTCGTCTACAAACAGAAGAAAGGTCCGGTCACGTGGTATACAGATTGGCCTGTGGCAATTACGTTCTGACGGTCTCGGTGTAAATCGTGACAACACTGCGTCGGAGTGATGATTAGGGTTACAGAAACGATATGTGAGTTCGCCATGTACGCCGTTACTCTCTTGCAACACCCATCTGTTCTATAATTCGCCTTTCCATGTGACACACTCACCTGCGTGCTAATGATTTGGGGGATATATGTAATACTGTTGTATTAATTATATAACAATGCTACAGTGCTACCAATCCGGGTGGAATAGTATATAAAAATATTACACGTGATGCCAAAATATGCTAAAAGTCAGTAAATCGCTCATGCCTTCATATATGTACCTGAATGTGTCTGTCATTTGTAACTGCCCCTACAGACAAGGTCGCTTGGCCTCTTTCCTGCATCCCACGTGATCTGATACTATGGTAACTTTGTGCAAGGGAGGACATCGGAGGAGCCGATGGCCCAATGGCATCTCGTGTCTGTGCTTGTGGTGGGCATGGTTGAGACAGCTGGCGTCCTTCAAGGCCTCCGGTAAGAAAAACACTGCCACTGTGGCGGCTTGTGGTTTGAGTATCAGTTGATCGAAGGGTGTGGCCAGGAGCTGAACTTGTTGTTGGGTGGTAGTCCTCTAGACATGACATGCAGAAAGACATCTCACACTCAATACATGTGGTGACTGAGGAAGAGCTGCAGATGGCGCAGTTAGTAGTCTGTGAACAGAATAGACACGTTGAGAACCATCACCGTGTTTAAAGGACTGGATAATACCGTTAGTTTAAAATACAGACAGACCCTTATGTAATACTTCATTCAAATATCCCCTACGTTGCATGGTCCTGTGCACGCATTGACATGTAATGTCATAGATAAAAAGGTGAATAGTGCCATGTGTGACGACCCCAGAGTAAATAGTGTCATGTGTGACTGTCCAGAGTAAATTGTGTCATGTGTGACGACCCCAGAGTAAATAGTGTCATGTGAGACTGTCCGGAGTAAATAGCGTCATGTGTGACTGTCCAGAGTAAATAGTGTCACGTGTGACTGTCCAGAGTAAATAGTGTCATGTGTGACGACCCCAGACTAAATAGTGTCATGTGTGACTGTCCAGAGTAAATAGTGTCATGTGTGACTGTCCAGAGTAAATAGTGTCATGTGTGACGACCCCAGAGTAAATAGTGTCATGTGTGACTGTCCAGAGTAAATAGCGTCATGTGTGACTGTACAGAGTAAATAGTGTCACGTGTGACTGTCCAGAGTAAATAGTGTCATGTGTGACGACCCCAGAGTAAATAGTGTCACGTGTGACAGTCCAGAGTAAATAGTGTCATGTGGGGCGACCCCAGAGTAAATAGTGTCATGTCTGACTGTACAGAGTAAATAGTGTCATGTCTGACTGTACAGAGTAAATAGTGTTATGTGTGACTGTCCAGAGTAAATAGTGTTATGTGTGACGACCCCAGAGTAAATAGTGTCATGTGTGACTGTCCAGAGTAAATAGTGTCATGTGTGACTGTCCAGAGTAAATAGTGTCATGCGTGACTGTCCAGAGTAAAAAGTGTCATGTGTGACTGTACAGAGTAAATAGCGTCGTGTGTGACTGTCCAGAGTAAACAGTGTCATGTGTGACGACCCCAGAGTAAATAGTGTCATGTGTGACTGTCCAGAGTAAAGAGTGTCATGTGGGGCGACCCCAGAGTAAATAGTGTCATGTGTGACTGTCCACAGTAAATAGTGTCATGTGTGACTGTCCAGAGTAAAAAGTGTCATGTGTGACTGTCCAGAGTAAATAGTGTCATGTGTGACTGTCCAGAGTAAACAGTGTCATGTGTGACTGTCCAGAGTAAATAGTGTCATGTGTGACTGTCCAGAGTAAATAGTGTCATGTGTTACTGTTCAGAGTACATAGTGTCATGTGTGACTGTCCAGAGTAAATAGTGTCATGTGTGACTGTCCAGAGTAAAAAGTGTCATGTGTGACTGTCCAGAGTAAAAAGTGTTATGTGTGACTGTCCAGAGTAAATAGTGTTATGTGTGACGACCCCAGAGTAAATAGTGTCATGTGTGACTGTCCAGAGTAAATAGTGTCATGTGTGACTGTCCAGAGTAAATAGTGTCATGCGTGACTGTCCAGAGTAAAAAGTGTCATGTGTGACTGTCCAGAGTAAATAGTGTCATGCGTGACTGTCCAGAGTAAAAAGTGTCATGTGTGACTGTACAGAGTAAATAGCGTCGTGTGTGACTGTCCAGAGTAAACAGTGTCATGTGTGACGACCCCAGAGTAAATAGTGTCATGTGTGACTGTCCAGAGTAAAGAGTGTCATGTGGGGCGACCCCAGAGTAAATAGTGTCATGTGTGACTGTCCACAGTAAATAGTGTCATGTGTGACTGTCCAGAGTAAAAAGTGTCATGTGTGACTGTGCAGAGTAAATAGTGTCATGTGTGACTGTCCAGAGTAAAAAGTGTCATGTGTGACTGTCCAGAGTAAATAGTGTCATGTGTGACTGTCCAGAGTAAATAGTGTCATGTGTTACTGTTCAGAGTACATAGTGTCATGTGTGACTGTCCAGAGTAAATAGTGTCATGTGTGACTGTCCAGAGTAAAAAGTGTCATGTGTGACTGTCCAGAGTAAAAAGTGTCATATGTGATTGTACAGAGTAAATAGTGTCATGTGTGACTGTCCAGAGTAAATAGTGTCATGTGTGACTGTCCAGTGTAAATAGTGTCATGTGTGACTGTCCAGAGTAAATAGTGTCATGTGTGACTGTCCAGAGTAAATAGTGTCATGTGTGACTGTCCAGAGTAAATAGTGTCATGTGTGACGACCCCAGAGTAAATAGTGTCATGTGTGACTGTCCAGAGTAAATAGCGTCACGTGTGACTGTACAGAGTAAATAGTGTCACGTGTGACTGTCCAGAGTAAATAGTGTCATGTGTTACTGTTCAGAGTACATAGTGTCATGTGTGACTGTCCAGAGTAAATAGTGTCATGTGTGACTGTCCAGAGTAAAAAGTGTCATGTGTGACTGTCCAGAGTAAAAAGTGTCATATGTGATTGTACAGAGTAAATAGTGTCATGTGTGACTGTCCAGAGTAAATAGTGTCATGTGTGACTGTACAGAGTAAATAGTGTCATGTGTGACTGTCCAGAGTAAATAGTGTCATGTGTTACTGTTCAGAGTACATAGTGTCATGTGTGACTGTCCAGAGTAAATAGTGTCATGTGTGACTGTCCAGAGTAAAAAGTGTCATGTGTGACTGTCCAGAGTAAAAAGTGTCATATGTGATTGTACAGAGTAAATAGTGTCATGTGTGACTGTCCAGAGTAAATAGTGTCATGTGTGACTGTCCAGTGTAAATAGTGTCATGTGTGACTGTCCAGAGTAAATAGTGTCATGTGTGACTGTCCAGAGTAAATAGTGTCATGTGTGACTGTCCAGAGTAAATAGTGTCATGTGTGACTGTCCAGAGTAAATAGCGTCATGTGTGACTGTACAGAGTAAATAGTGTCACGTGTGACTGTCCAGAGTAAATAGTGTCATGTGTGACGACCCCAGAGTAAATAGTGTCATGTGTGACTGTCCAGAGTAAATAGCGTCATGTGTGACTGTCCAGAGTAAATAGTGTCATGTGTGACTGTCCAGAGTAAAAAGTGTCATATGTGATTGTACAGAGTAAATAGTGTCATGTGTGACTGTCCAGAGTAAATAGTGTCATGTGTGACTGTCCAGTGTAAATAGTGTCATGTGTGACTGTCCAGAGTAAATAGTGTCATGTGTGACTGTCCAGAGTAAATAGTGTCATGTGTGACTGTACAGAGTAAATAGTGTCATGTGTGACTGTCCAGAGTAAATAGTGTCATGTGTGACTGTCCAGAGTAAAAAGTGTCATATGTGATTGTACAGAGTAAATAGTGTCATGTGTGACTGTCCAGAGTAAATAGTGTCATGTGTGACTGTCCAGTGTAAATAGTGTCATGTGTGACTGTCCAGAGTAAATAGTGTCATGTGTGACTGTCCAGAGTAAATAGTGTCATGTGTGACTGTCCAGAGTAAATAGTGTCATGTGTGACTGTCCAGAGTAAATAGTGTCATGTGTGACGACCCCAGAGTAAATAGTGTCATGTGTGACTGTCCAGAGTAAATAGCGTCATGTGTGACTGTACAGAGTAAATAGTGTCACGTGTGACTGTCCAGAGTAAATAGTGTCATGTGTGACGACCCCAGAGTAAATAGTGTCATGTCTGACTGTACAGAGTAAATAGTGTCATGTCTGACTGTACAGAGTAAATAGTGTTATGTGTGACTGTCCAGAGTAAATAGTGTTATGTGTGACGACCCCAGAGTAAATAGTGTCATGTGTGACTGTCCAGAGTAAATAGTGTCATGTGTGACTGTCCAGAGTAAATAGTGTCATGCGTGACTGTCCAGAGTAAAAAGTGTCATGTGTGACTGTACAGAGTAAATAGCGTCGTGTGTGACTGTCCAGAGTAAACAGTGTCATGTGTGACGACCCCAGAGTAAATAGTGTCATGTGTGACTGTCCAGAGTAAAGAGTGTCATGTGGGGCGACCCCAGAATAAATAGTGTCATGTGTGACTGTCCACAGTAAATAGTGTCATGTGTGACTGTCCAGAGTAAAAAGTGTCATGTGTGACTGTCCAGAGTAAATAGTGTCATGTGTGACTGTCCAGAGTAAAAAGTGTCATGTGTGACTGTCCAGAGTAAATAGTGTCATGTGTGACTGTCCAGAGTAAATAGTGTCATGTGTTACTGTTCAGAGTACATAGTGTCATGTGTGACTGTCCAGAGTAAATAGTGTCATGTGTGACTGTCCAGAGTAAAAAGTGTCATGTGTGACTGTACAGAGTAAATAGTGTCATGTGTGACTGTCCAGAGTAAATAGTGTCATGTGTGACTGTCCAGAGTAAAAAGTGTCATATGTGATTGTACAGAGTAAATAGTGTCATGTGTGACTGTCCAGAGTAAATAGTGTCATGTGTGACTGTCCAGTGTAAATAGTGTCATGTGTGACTGTCCAGAGTAAATAGTGTCATGTGTGACTGTCCAGAGTAAATAGTGTCATGTGAGACTGTCCAGAGTAAGTAGCGCCATGTGTGACTGTCCAGAGTAAATAGTGTCACGTGTGACTGTACAAAGTAAATAGTGTCATGTGTGACTGTCCAGAGTAAATAGTGTCATGTGTGACGACCCCAGAGTCAGTTGTGTCATGTGTGACTGTCCAGAGAAAATAGTGGCGTGTGTGACTGTCCAGAGTAAATAGTGTCATGTGTGACTGTCCAGAGTAAATAGTGTCATGTGTGACGACCCCAGAGTAAATAGTGTCATGTGTGACTGTCCAGAGTAAAAAGTGTCATGTGTGACTGTACAGAGTAAATAGTGTCATGCGTGACTGTACAGAGTAAATAGTGTCATGTGTGACGACCCCAGAGTAAATAGTGTCATGTATGACGGTCCCAGTGTAAATAGTATCATATGAGACCATCCCGGCGTACATAGTGGCATGTATGATGATACTGCTATAAATAGTGGCATGTATGACGATCCCGTTGTAAATAGTGGCATGTATGACTATACCAGTGCAATGGCATGTTTGACGATTCCGATGTAAATAGTCTCTTATGTGACGATCCAACAGTATGTAGTGACTTGTATGATGATCCCAGTGTAAATAGTGTCTTAAGTGACAATCAGAGTGTAAATAGTGTCATGTAGGACCATCCCAGTGTAAATAGTGTCATGTATGACGATCGCAGTGTAAATAGTGTCATGTGTGACGATCCTATTCTAAGCAGTGACACTTATGACAATCCCAGTATGAAAAGTGTTATGGATGACGATACCAATGTAAGCAGTGACCTGTATGACGATCCCGATGTAGTGTCATGTGTGAAAGGCCCGTCGTAACCTGACCTTGGGTTATCACCATGCAGTTGCAAACCAAGGGAGTAGAAATCGATCTCGGACAAATGTGTGATACCAGTTTTCACCCACGGGTGTATAAGATATGTACTCAATGGTATTAACTGACACGTATCCACCACAGCTCCAAGAACACAATTGCGCATTGTGTCTGAGCTGATACAGCTATACAGCTTATTTTAAGCCTTCGCCAGATGTGATACCATACTGAAACAGTGACATTACCGTTTCCACTTCTTCAAGAGAAACAAGAGCATGGCTGTTGTCTTTCGGGTGATATTCTTCCAAACATGGCGCACAGAAGGCGATGCTGCCTGTTAGACATGCGATCTCTGAAGGGGTATTATTGCCTGGGTCACAAGTGCTGCACTGTCTGTTGAAGCTGGGCTCATAAGAAGACCACGACCTCTGACCTGATGACGTCACTGTGTTTCCTGTCGTCTGCTCCTGTTCTCCGGAAACACGTGTCGATACATTGTCGGCAGGAGATCGGGAAGAATGGGTCATCGACTGTTTGTAAATGGCAACCATGCTGCTCAATGGAAAGTTTTTTGGCAGTGTGCTTAGATTTCGTGGTATCTCATTTTTGCATTCTGGACACTCTGTGATTAAGGAAGACACCAGACTGTGCACACATTGCCGACATAGAGAGTGAAGACACGGAAGTAAAAGGGGTTCTGTATACAAGTCCAGGCACACGGAGCATGACAACTGTCTTCTCATGTCATCATCCATCTCACCTGCACATCAGAAATAAATTGAAGGACAACCAAGGCTGTTATCACTAGATTGTCAATCAACGGTTAATAGAGCGCAGCCATATAGCTGGGATATTGTTGAGTGCGCCTTTAATATGTTTCTTAGGGGGTTGGGGGTGTTTATTTTCTGAGGGTTTTTTTTGTTTGCTTGCCTGCTTGCTTGCTTGCTTGCTTTTTCTTTGTTTTGTTTGATTGTTTTATTTTTATTTCGCTATGAAATGCCGCTGAAACCAGGACTTCTCTGAATGGGAGCTTATCTTGTTCCACCCGCGAGACTGACTTACTACATACATCGTCTCGGCAGAACCTGTGGTCATCGATATGACACATGTAACATGTTGGAGACATGTAACATGAATTCCTTAAGTGTAGTTAAAACTACTGTATACAATAGGTTTACGTATACTACCTAAAATAATGATAACTGGACTCAGTTTTAACAAGAACAGATGAACCTGACGCACGCAGGAATGCACGCAATCACGCGTGTGTGTATAGCACACACACATATACACTCTCATACTCTCTCTCTCTCTCTCTCTCTCACACACACACGCTTTCTCACTCACACACCTACACACACATACACTCTCATTCTCCCACTATCTCCCACATAGGCACAAACATATACTCTCTCTCCCTCTCTCCCTCTCTCTCTCTGTCTCTCTCTCTGTCTCTCTCTCTCTCTCTTACACACACAGACACACGCATGCATATACAACATACATTACAGTGTAAGTAAACATGTTAAGAAGTGGAACGCAGTGTGCGATGGACATTAGGTGCATGTATCCACGTGACTACCAACACCGCCATTGTAACAGTTGTACAAGCTACATACGCAGTCGTATGTGTCTATTGTCTTAGATTATCACGTGGAATGTTCAAGGATAGAACATGAACCAGATGAAGAAGAATATTACAGCTGAATTCAGTAAATCGGTAAACTGTTTGTATTAATAATGTTTTTATAATTTCACATCTATTATGAATATATTAGCTTCCATACATGTCTAAAACTAAACTCCATTCGCATCTTATTGTCATACACGAAACAACCAATCTATCAGTAAATTACAGTTAAACAGTCTTTGAGCTATGCAACGTCAATCGATCTGTCGCAGTTCTCATACAGAATGTCGTCTCTGATAATGTAAATTGGGTATGAATTTACCTTGTATGCAGTGCTGATCTGTGACTACAGCGCGTCGTCCCTTGTATGTTTTGTCTTCCTGGTTGAGTTGATCGCTTGGTGCATGTGAGATAACGTGAGGTCAGTGGTTATCATGTTCAGCTGGGTTTTCCATCACTTTCTTGCTTGGAAGAGATAGGTAATTTCAGTCAAAAGTTCATTTCGCTCGTCAGTGACAGTTTGACTTTAATAGGGTTACTTTGGTGCATTGTATTATAACTGTTATATGTTTCATTAAGCAGCCAAGACAAGGAAGATCTTGGGTGTGTGGGGGGGGGGGGGGTGGGGGGTGGGTGGGGTGGGGGGGGTTTGTTGTTGTATACTGTAGAGGAGACGAACTCTTTCCATAATCCTCAGAGTTCGTTCGAATCCCGGCTGAACACACACACGCGCGCGCGCCTTTGATCGTAGCAAGTGCATCAACTAATCAAACAAACATATACATGTATGCACTATGATGTGAATATTATAAGTTATTATATGTCGAGGGGACACGATGTGATAACGCATTTATCTAGCTGAATGTTTTCACTAAATCAAAACAAAACAACACGCATCGAATCGACTTGCTGCCATGTTGACACGACCCGTGAAGGTCCCGGGGTAGAATAGGCCTTCAGCAACCCATGCTTGCTATAAATGGTGACTATGCTTGTCGTAAGAGGCGACTAACGGGATCGGGAGGTCAGACTAGCTGACTTGGTTGACACATGTCATCGGTTCCCAAGTACGCAGATCGATGCTCATGTTGTTGATCACTGGATTGTCTGGTCCAGACTCGATTATTTACAGACCGTCGCCATATAGCTGGAATATTGCTAAGTGCGACGTAAAACTAAACTCACTCACTCACTCACTCACCCATGTTGACACCAGCTGATCGTTTGACCTCGATGCACGCTTTTCTCACTTCGCGTCGTCACCAAGGCGTAGCGGGGTGATATGACTTCCGCTGCGGGAGTATACGACTTTTATACTCCCGCTGGCGGATCGTGATGGATGGACATGGTATTTTATTAGAGTCACGTGGAACAATCAAAACCCGACATTCTTACACGAGGCTAGATAAAGATGGGTATGTTTTTATTGTTTATATTTGGTATTCGCGAAAGCTTGTTGGTGAGTGTCTTCTGTGGTTTTGATGTCATTTTTTATGAACATCATGAAAATAAAAGGCTATTTGCCTATGTTAGACTTAAACTGTTTCATCATCCTTTTACCTCCTTATTCTAGGACTTGGCGAAGAGCTTTAACACAAAACCGAATAGCAGTAAACTAGTCTCTGAGCAAGAACTTGAGGAATAACAAACTATCTGTCCCATGCCGAGGCTCTGAATTTACAAGTTTACGTTTGGCAGATATTTCGTTATCCCTCGTTACTCATACATGATGATCGTGTCTGTAAAACATTACAATCGATTATACAAATAATACAACATAGTAAATAAAGACAATATCATAAGATATCCTTAACACGAGTGCATGCTTATCTTTTTATTGGATATAGTTGCACACACACGACATAAGAACACAGTGTGAAGTTTAAATATTATATAGTTAGAATATACAACCAACATTTGGTACAGACATCAAGAATTAGGGATTGAGACTTATTACAACTAAGGTACAAACAAGAACAATATCATAGGAGAGAACATGAAACGTAAGTAAATAAATAGTTGTACCAAGGTGTGTAAACCATGTGTATCATTGACCAGGCAGGTGGATGTTATCCCAAACACAAAGCAAAGCACTAATGTTAATAAAACATTGCTGCAAATGACTGACCAGATTTTATTTGCAGTTAACTTGACATCGTCTACCGAAAATAGTGAAGCAATTCAAGAACAAACTTAAGTTTATTCTCAAAGATCAGAATGTGAAACCATCAACAGAGTTCAAATCAAAACCGAGTGTTCTGATAGGCATGTTGAAAAGGTGTCTTACACCAATTTGACAGGTCAGCTAAAGTATGACCATGATGGCGTATATGGTGGCGTATATAGAAAGTGTGTAGTGACACCCGTCATTATGCCGTTCATTATCTATTTGGTTTGATTAAAAAGCATGGAGCAACAGGTTACCAGATTTAATGTATTTTGTCACTTGTGGCAAACGAGAGTTTAAAGCTTTAGAAGAATCAGTCATACTGAATGATGACATTGAATCATTCAGTCTCCTTCAGGGAATGTTAGTGTGGGCATGACATAGGTTGTCTATGCATCCAAAAAGGAGACAGTAGCATTTTGTGATGGGACTACTCTGAAATCTCTGTAGTGTGTGAGCGAGTGAGTTTAGTTTTACGCCACACTCAGCAGTATTCCAGCTACATGGCGGCGATCTGTAAATCATCGAGTCTGGACCAGACAATCCAGTGATCAACAGCATCGATCTACGCATTTGGGAACTAATGACATGTGTCAACCAAGTCAGGGAACCTGACCACCCGATGCTGTTAGTCGCCTCTTACTACAAGTATAGTCGCCTTTTATGGCAAACATTGGTTGCTTAAGGCCTAGTCTACCCTGGAGCTACACGGGTGAAATCTCTGTAAATCTTTCTAAATGCCTCTTTGAAATGAAACATTCTGAAAGCATATACCCAAACGTTCGACACGGGACTGATGAGCATAAATAACATAGTAGCCTCCACCAATCTATCTATGTTCACATGTCTGCCTACCATCCAAATACCAAGAGGACCTATCCAGGATATGCCATACACAAATCCCATCAGAACAGCTGCTTGAGATTGACTTGTTGTTCTGATCTTATACCGCTTATCGTGTTGCAAATGGGCTCTGCTGGTGACGTACACATAGACATAGAAAGCTAAAGTCAGGATCAGCAATACGATCAAGACAAAACCAGTCAAGTACAAGTAAATGTTTTGGGAACCATATACACGTCTAACAAACCTTCCTGCAGTAATATGACACAGACACAGTATCCAAGACAAAATCACAACAAGAGACATTTTTCTCACTGTGACAAATTCGCAGTATACAAAGGGAAACCGAATTGCAAAGAAACGTTCGAAAGAAATTAATGAAATACAAACAAAAGACATCATGAAAATGTAAGCCAGAAAAGGTGTTCTAAACTCAACAAATAATGAATTACATCGCAAATCAGGTACGATGTCTAAAACTAAATAGATGGGGAACCCAAGTGTGCAACATACTGCGTCTACAACAGCCACATTAATAAGAGGAATATTGCCTGGAACTGCTCTCAAAGATTTGGTTTTGATATACACCAAGATTATCATGCAATTGCCAATGGTTCCAAGAATAGCCATGACGGAACCCACAGAAGTAACAATTAAGAATATGGCTCCTTCAAGGCGCCTTGGAACATCACAGGTCAGAGAAACATTGTCTGATTCGTTATACATGTTGAACTGATGTACTGATTAAACAAATTGCTTATCTTGTGTGTCTGATTAACCAGAACCTATGTAAAATCACACTGTTGCATAATTCCTTGAGGTTCGCTCTCTGAAGTGATCTAAGAATCAGAATAATCTGCGTCAGTTATCTCCAAAAGGGATTCAGTTCGGTACGAAAGCCAACACTAATGAAAGATACACTTATAAGTGAACAATTAATTATTTGCATGATTTCTGCAAGTTCAAGTAATGAAAGAAAACATCAAACGCGAGAAAATAATCTGTCTCGATTTTCTCGAGAAAGGGATGCCATTCGGAACATAAAGGCTAGGAACACGCATAACCGGACAGTTAATTCTTCAAGATGGATGAAAAAGGTAAAGACGGGATGAAAAATTACGTAGGACCAATGGGCCCTGATATGAATTAAAGTGATACCTGGAGAAACGTATCGGAATCCCCGAAAAAGGCGACAGGATAAACGGGCTTTGTTTGTCAGACTTGTAAAGTTTCACACAGTTCACATGTTCTTCTGGACGTTTTACTTGAACCATGGCAGTCACACACAAATTCCTGGGTCAATACAAAGAGTTATGTAAGAATCCTGCGCAGTATGTCCCCTTAGAAGAGATGTTGTCTATGTGCCATATTGCAGATTTTCCAAGGAAACCCGCGGAGATTATGGCTATGGCGCCAAGAGGCTTTGCACATCACCACTGTAGGAGTGACGTTGAGTAACTCTACTTGTAGGATGATCAGTCAGTCATATTTCTGTTCAAATACTTCTGTTTCTTGAACTGTGTTTTGTCTTATACACATATGTACAAACGTTGTTACTCGTTGATGTAGTTTTTGGTAAGCACGTTCTTTTTTCCTGATCAAGTAAGACTGCAAACGCCGTTACTGTCGCCAAGAAGACACTCCACAACGAGCCACACTCCTGGTCATGGGCCTCGATAGCTGGCAAGGTTCACAGGATGTGTGTTGCATGCGTGTCTGTTTCTATACGACATTGCCGTCTAGGTGCTAATTGGGATCTGAGTAACTACGACATCTCAGTTTGTGTTATTAGCCTTGCTGTCAGCCGACTCTTAATTATCCGTAACAATACTTGAAGCAACATCATTGGGTTTTATCGAATATGTACTAGCTTCACATTATCGCCAGATATCACGTTTCAACTTTTCATGTAGTTTCATGGTTTTCCTTTGTCGTACTAGCTAATGAATTGTGGTGGGTTAATTTTGTAAATATATCACTTTCTTCGACTTGTTAAGTTATAATTAGGCGATAAACATACTGGGTGGGAAGTTAAGAGGTATATAACGAAATTATAAAAGCTCTTAATTTATAATTTAAGAGAGATATTATAATTTCGTTTTATGCCTCTAGTATTCCAACACTGTAGGTTTATCTCCATTCTACCATAGCCACGTTATTCAGATTGTAAACAAAATGCATACTGTTTTGGAAAATCGGAGGTATCACACTTGATTATATACCTCTGAATGACTTTGATTAACCAAACACAATCCAGTAATTACAGAAGTCATGGTTGAATATATTTTAAAGCATGCAAAGTTATGTCCTGATGAAAATGCTGCAGCTCAATTATGAAAACCGTCTCATACCGACCATGTCTATTCTCATCTATTTTCGTAACATCTAGTCTCTACACCCAGTCTATTGAATTATTTTGTGGGCTGGTAACCTCGAGGGAAAACTAGCCCTACTGGTTTGCAACTTTGGAATCTATTTCGCAGACTGGTCCAGTATTGTGAGGATTGTACAATTCTTCAAGACTGCACATTTTGGGGTTTTGTAAATCTGAGGACTCAGATCTTTTACGTATGTCCAACTACCAACGTGTTGATGGCGGTGCTGCGTAACCTAACCGTGGTGTTGAGTTCTGTATAGTCCCCCTACAATATTGCTTGTAATTTTACCTGTTTTCAAAACGTACTTACATATTTGACTTTGTACATCCCTAGGTTGTTACACAAATGGCACCTTTCGGCAGCCAATGAACAACCCTGCATATTCCCAGTCCTATTGTGTTTGTGGCACCGTGGTTTCCAGAATAATAGTTGTTGCCTATTACTATTCACTCTTCACCATTTATGGAGAAGTGGGTTTAAAACAGTGTTACGTTTTATAGAACTATGTCTTATGAAATGAATTTTAGTACGTTCGGCCTTGGACATCGTTTATTTGGGAATATATAACCCTTGGCCTTGGTATTAGATGGTCGACCACAGGCATAATTGTTGTCGTCACGTGTGACGTGTCACGTGTGAAATCCAGGTTAGAATTGCCCTTATCGTCTAATGAAGGTGACCTGAAATCAGTTGAGAAATGGTATTATAGGGGATCTGAAATGCAGGTTGTAACTTACTATAAAAATCTTGGTATTGTGAAACCTTAGCTCTACAAGCCAATAAAGCGCTTTTTCCAATGCAGAAAATTTGGCGAAAATACCGAACTATCTCCTTTAATAGTGTTCTAAAGATTTTTTACTCTAAAATCATTCCCATTTTATTTTATGGGTCAGAGATTTGGGGCTTCACGAAGAGAGAAGTACTTGAGAGTACAGGGAAATTTCTTTAAGAGATTTATAGGTATCTGTAAAATTGTTTCCACAAATGCCATTCTTGGTGAGACAGGCAGACACCCGCTTTGTGTTAAATGTTATACTCGCTGTATCAAGTGCAAGTGCTATTATACATGGAACATACAAGATATCCAAAAGCCTGTTATGAGATGCTCTAGACATACGACAAAAATGGGAAAATATATTGGGTGTCACAAGTTAGATTATCACTTTGGTACACTGGTTTCTCATATGTATGGGATTGTGGTCACGCTGACATATTTATTAAGCAGTTTCAACAACGATGTGAAGATATCCAGTTTCAAGATTGGCATTCTAAGATTAGTAATTCTCACTTTATGGGGGCATATTCTGAACTGAAATCATTATTAACTCCTGAGAAATACATATCCACACTTGCTGACAGACACGATTTGAGAAGAATCCTATGTAAGTTTCGCTGTCTTTCACATACGTTAAATATTCAACAGTATAGGTTTGATAAAACTGCTGAGAAAAGAATGTTATTATGCACTAAGTGCCAATTGCAGCAAATCGAGAATGAGTACCATATTTTGCTTATTTGTCCTTATTATTCTGGAAGCCGCAAGAAAATTATTCCATCATATTATCATGCTAAATATTATCAGTTACTGACATCAACTCACTATGAACACATACTAGCTTTAAGTATCTATTTGAAACGAAACTTGCCAATTTGAGTATATTGGCAGTACACAACCCTCCACTCTTTGTACACCACTGTGCACTGTTTCTTTTGTATATTTAATGTACTTTAGGCCATGTGGTCTTCACATTGAAATAAGCTGTCATTGTCATTGTTTATCGTCTAACGGGATCGGGTGGTCAGACACGCTGACCTGGTTCACACATGTCATCGTATCCCATTTGTGCAGATCGATGTTCAAGTTGTTAATCACTGGATTGTCTAGTCCAAACTCGGTTATCTACAGAGAGACGCCTTATAGTAAGAATATTGCCGAGTACCGCGTAAAAACTATTATTATGTTTTACGGATAAAGATAGAAATGCAACAAAGAGGGTTCGGTTATCCTGGCACAGTCAGGCTGGTAAGGCTCATCATCAGCTCAGGGCTCTTGCCCGCACCCTAGAGACTGGGACTTCTCCAGGGAAGCGCTGACTAGTCGAACCCACCAAGAACATTCCAGGGAATATGAAGGCTCCACAACACTGTAGCCTCCTGCATTACCCAGCGTGTCAGAAGGGCTGTGTCTACGGTGGAGAACCCGGGCACCCTCATGATCTGAGCCAAGAGATCAGGAGGTACCAAACCAACGGCACACAACCAGAACAATGGGGAGTCTGACGACAGCGTACTTGTATTACGTTAAAATAGTTGTACCAAGATATGTCCGCCAAGTCACCATGACAAGTTGGTAGATTTTATCCCAAACACAAACATAGGCACACCGTATTATCAATTTCTACTCCCTGGGGAGTATACAAATCTTACTGCTTCTAGGCGCACAAAGTGTATTGTGGCTGAGGCACCTAGTCACAGAACTTCATCGAAGTTCACTTCACCTTGCTGTACCCACAACTTGATGTTTACACGTATTCCTGTGGCCACCACCTGGTCATATACCAACGTTAACACATTCTTGGGTTCTTTTTAAGAAAGTTCTGTGCTGGATCACCAGCCTGGGGCTTTAGTCAGCTCTGTGCTGGATCACCAGACTGGGGCTTTAGCCAGTTCTGTGCAGGATCACCAGTCTGGGGCTTTAGTCAGCTCTCTGCTGGATCACCAGACTGGGGCTTTCGCCAGTTCTGTGCTGGATCACCAGCCTGGGGCTTTAGTCAGCTCTGTGCTATATCACCAGCCTGGGGCTTTAACCAGTTCTGTGCTGGATCACCAGCCTGGGGCTTTAGTCAGCTCTGTGCTGGATCACCAGACTGGGGCTTTAGCCAGTTCTGTGCAGGATCACCAGTCTGGGGCTTTAGTCAGCTCTCTGCTGGATCACCAGACTGGGGCTTTCGCCAGTTCTGTGCTGGATCACCAGCCTGGGGCTTTAGTCAGCTCTGTGCTATATCACCAGCCTGGGGCTTTAACCAGTTCTGTGCTGGATCACCAGCCTGGGGCTTTAGTCAGTTCTGGGCTGGATCTCTGGTCTGGGGCTTTAACCAGTTTGCCTACCGCGCCCTATAAACTAAAACTAAACTTCCTCACTCCAACCCCAAAAGTAGCAGACCTTTGAATGTAAGAGAGTGTGATTATCTTTCACCCTCCAATAAGTACTTTCTTTCCTCACTGGTATCAGTCTTCACTGCAAAAAGCAATGACCACATATATCTGCATGGGAATGATACAAATACATATTTGATGTTACAGGAAATGAACTGGCAAGTCATTACATCGATTATACAAAAGTCTCGTTTAATGGTAACTAGGTTCCGTCCTTCTGTGCAAGTAAGCAGTAAACAGTCCAGAATTCTAAGACCACCTCAAAACTGGATATATATTATTAAATATTAGTCATCATTATCTGATAGATCTAATAACTTGTATATAGCACTATGCTCCTTTAATCCTTGCAAACACACAGCTTTTACCTTTTTATTTTAAAGAATTAAACCTTTAAAAGGAGAAAGTTTTATTTGTTAAAGACATATTCTAACGTAATTATTGATCACCTTATATTTCCAAATATATTTCTATATAGGGTTTGATAACTACAAATGGGAACTGTTTTATTGAATGTGCAAGTAAAATAACCTGTTTACTAGCTACATTAAATCCCAAAGCAGATACGCAAAAATGACTCTTAAATACTTCTCGAACTGGACCTATGTGTAACCTTGCTGTCATTCATATCCCTAGTGGAATTTTAAATGAATTCGCTGAAAAGAATATTAATCACCCCCAAAGAGTCAGACTAAAATATCCCCAGAAATATGAGTTATATTCCCAATGTTAAAAAATAAAGTTGATTAGTCACACACAGATATAATAGCATTGTTATCGTAGCAATTTGTAATTACATTTCCTAAAACTGTTGGAGGTGCAAGTACTGTCGAGGTATATGCAGCCTTGCGGGTTTGGGCTTCACTTTATCCATGTTATCATGATGTCAAACTGCATTTGATCTGTCATATATATAATATGTCTTGTACTCCTGTCTCTATCACCTGAAGAAAGGACAAGAAGTAGCCAAGAAACTCCGTGTACACAATAAAAAGAAGTTGTCAACCATACACTCGTCTTACTGTTATCGTTATCTTGATTTTGGATGAAGGAACATGATCCATCCAGGTAGAGCAGAATATTACAACTGTATGTTTTAAAAATAAACACCATCCACGGCACACACACAGCGCACGCACGCACACACACATGTATATATAGCGTATATACATATGTATAATTACAAAAGCATCACTATGATGGAAATATAGATGGATATATTTGGCATTCACGAAATCTTGTTGAAGAGTGTCAGCTGCATAGGATAAGGTATAATTCAATGGTTTGATGCCATTTCGTATGGACGTAATGAAACTGAAAGCATATTGGCCTCTGTTAGACTAAACATCATTTTCATTATGTTACCTTCTTATTCTAGGACTTGGCAAAGAGTTTTAAAACAAAGCCGATAACAGTCAACCGGTCGCTGAATTTGACGAAGAATGACATCATATCTGATATTTCGCCATTCCTCGTTATCCATGAATCATAACTGTTCTTGAAAAACACAAGTAATCAAGTTAAGGAAAGAACTATGATGAGTATAGTATATAAAGATAATATTCATAAGATATACATAATATAAACAAGAGTATGTACTCATCGTTTTATTCGGATATGATTGCACACACACACACACACAAATTTGAATATTATATATGTAGAATGTACAACAAAAATTTACAGCAGATATTAAGACTTATTACAACTAAGGTACAAATAGGAACAACATCGTAGGAAAGAACATGAAAAGTAAGTAGTACTAAAATAGTTGTACCAAGATATGTACACCAAGTCACCATGACAAATTGGTGGATGTTATCCCAAACACAAACAAAGCACAAATTATGCGTGCTTATAAACATGTCCCGAAACAATATTGCTCCAAATCACTGACTAGATTTACGTGACATTACAGCTGACTTGACGACATCGTTTACCGAAAATAGTGACACAATTCAAGAACAAACTCAAGTTTCTTCTTAAAGATCAGAACGAAAACCATCAACAGGGTTCAAATCAGAACCGAGTGTTCTGATAGGTTTTAACGTGTCAGACATAACTATGCAATTTGACAGATCAGCTAAAACATGAGCATGATGGTATATCTGGTGAGATATATAGAAAGTGTTTCATGAGACCTGTCATCATGTAGTTCATTATCTATTCTGAATTTGATTAAAAAGCATGGAGAAACAAAGGTTACCTGATTTAATGTATTCTGTCACTTATGGCAAACGAGAGTTTAAAGCTTTACAGTGATCAACCCTGTTGAATGATGAACTTATAATTCAGTCTTATTCAGGGAATGTTAGTATGGGCATGTCGTGGGATGTCTATGCATCCAAAAAGGAGACAGTAGTACGTTGTAATGGGACTACTCTGGAACCTCTGTAAACCTTTCTAAATACCTGTTTGAAATGAGTCATTCTGAAAGCATATACCCAAACGTTCGACACGGGACTGATGAGTAAAAACAAGATGCTAGCCTCCACCAAGTGCGGTATGCTCACATGTCTGTCTACCATCCAAATCCCAAGAGGACCAATCCAGGATATGCCATACACAAAACCCATCAGAACAGCTGCTTGAGATTGACTTGTTGTTCTGATCTTATACCGCTTGTCGTGTTGTAAATGGGCTCTGCTGGTGACGTAAACGTAGCCATAGAAAGCTAAAGTCAGGATCAGCAATATGCTCAGGACAAATCCAGTAAAGTACACGTAAATGTTTTGGGGACCATATATAGCTCCAAAACATCTTCCCGCAAGAATATGCGCCAGACAAAATATCCAAGACAAAATCACAACAACAGACATTTTTCTCACTGTGACAAATTCGCAGTATACAAAGGGAAACCGAATTGCAAAGAAACGTTCGAAAGAAATTAATGAAATACAAACAAAAGACATCATGAAAATGTAAGCCAGAAAAGGTGTTCTAAACTCAACGAATACTGAATTGCATCGCAACAGCGGCACGATTTCTAAAACTAAATAGATGGGGAACCCAAGTGTGCAACATACTGCGTCTACAACAGCCACATTAATAAGAGGAATATTGCCTGGAACTGCTCTCAAAGATTTGGTTTTGATATACACCACGATTATCATGCAATTGCCAATGGTTCCAAGAATAGCCATGACGGAACCAACAGAAGTAACAATTAAGAATATGGCTCCTTCAAGGCGCCTTGGAACATCACAGGTCAGAGAAACATTCTCAGATTCGTTATACATGTTGAAGGCTGAAAATACCTTAATCTGTCTGATGAAATGACCAACTGTGGAGACAATAACGTCTTTGTTATATTCACTCAACCCCGAGTATGCTTCATGAGTAGATCAGTTATAAGAACTAAAACCGTAAGTGATGTACTGATTAAACCAATGTTGGCGTCTCTGATTGGCCAAAACCTAGTAGAATGACACTGTTGCATAGTTCCTGCCTGCATGCTTCCTGAAATCAAAAACAACAACGCAAAATAATATGTCATTTATCACCCGAAAGGGATTCGGTGTGAAAGCCAACACCAATAAAATATACATTTATGAATGAACAACAATTATTTGCACTCTTTCTGCATATTCAAGTATTGAGAATCAAAAACATCAACGAAATCTATCAAATCCATCTCGATTTCTCAAGAAAGGCATACCTTTGTGAGTGTAAAAGCTAAGAACAGTAAAGGATTCACTTATAATGGACAATTAATTCTCCAAGATTCTTCAAAAGGTTAAAAGGGATGAAAGAGACACGTAGGACGAACTGATACCTGGATAAAAGTATCTGTATCCCTGAAGAAGGCGAGTAGCCGACTGAATAGACGGGGTTTGTTTGTCAGACTTGTAACGTTTCACACAGTTCACGTGGTCTGTTTTACTGGAGCCATGCTCGTCACTTCACAAGAATTGTTATTCAAGAATCAAGCACAACCACAGAGATGAGATGCTGTCCATGCTCCTTAGTAGAGATTTTCTGAAGAAAACGTCAAAGTTTACGTGATGTATGACAGCAGCACCAAAAGACCTTGCCCATCACTGCGTCGATGACGTGTGACGTCGAGTACTTCTATCTGTAGGCTGGAAAGTTCATCACATTTCTCTGCAAGTTCTTCTGTTTCATAAAGGTTGTTACTCGTTGGTGCAGTTTGTGGGTTGTGTAATTGTATAACTTGCATTGCATCAAGAAGACATCCCACATTAGGTTTTACGAGCCACACGTCTCGTCATGGGCTTCGATAGCAAATCGAAGATGTTTTTGGATGCCGGGCAGTTTATATACGGCTTTGTCTTCTATGTCCTTATTGTGACCTGTTTGTATAACCCTGACGTTTTGTTATTAGCCTTGCCATCGAAACATCTTCAATTAACGGTAACACTACTTGTAGCAGTTATTAGTTTTTTTATATTAGCCTCACATTATCGCCTCATGTCACTTTTCAATAAAATCTTACAGGTAGTTAGGACATTATGACTATCACTGTGAGAACATATGGTGGTTAATATAGCGATGATGATCATAGGAAAGACAAACCAATTCGTGTCCAATGAGATATGCATCCCCTTTTACCTGCCAGCATTTTGTGCATTGTATAATTCTCCATGTGCATTCAGGTTTTGTAAATCTGCAGACTCAGTTATGTCATTCAACTCCCAACGCGTTATGAGTTGTTTCGAAAACCTAACTGTGGTTTTGAGCTCTGAATAGTCAATCGTACCATTGTTAATTTTGTATTTTTACTAATTTTCAAAAGCTACTTATTTGAATTTGTACATGCCCAGGTTATAACCCAGGTGGTTCATTTCGACAACCCGTGTATACCTATGTACATACCAAGGAGAGGGTGTTCAAATACAAACTATCTTCCCAATCCTCAACTTTGAATTTGGCATTCATAGTTTCCAGAATAATCGTTGTTGTTCTACTCAACAGTCACTCTTCACCATATTGGAGAGTTAGGTTTAACAACAGTGATACTTTATATTGAACGTTGTTCTATGAAATGAATGTTGATACGTTCAGGACATCTTTCTTCTGAGAATATATAACCCCCGACCCCGTTCTTAGACTTAGTACGAAGGTTCGTGTTAAGGTCTAGATATACGACCACAGGGATACAGTGCTATTGTCTCTTGTGACATTCGGTTTGAATTGGTCTTCAGCAACCCATGCTCGTCGAAAGACGTGACTAACGGGATCAGATGGTCAGGCTCGCTGACTTGGTCAACACATGTCATCGTATTCCATTTGTGCAGTTGCTGTTCATCATGCTGATCACTGGATTGTCAAGTTCAGGCTAGGTTATTTACAGACAACTGCCATAGAGGTGGAATATTGCTGAAAGAGGTGTTAAATAACAAACAAACCCTTAGACTTTTGTACATATTTTATTACAAGATTTATTCATTTGTGAATAACGTGGGGTTTTATGTTTCAAATTGTTCTATACAGCTAGACTATACTAGACTGTGTCAGTCCGACAAAAACATCAAATATTCTGAGTGAAACACATCATAAATAATATATTACCTATGAAATACCGTTCTGTAAAATACCCATCTTGAAGTAGCGAGTATTGCATTAATGTGGCAAGTGTTACCTGGTGTACGTGGGGATTAGAATCTCGGTCCCCCTATTCATGTGTCTCGAGGTGACGTCATAGTTCAGGTGGCCAGGTTCCGTGACAGCTCATTACCTGTCTTCGCAACCCGAGGGTGCCGGACGTTGCTCTTAATATCAATCACGCGTTTACCACAGAGACCCACGAAGAGCAACGAATTGATCTTCAGTAACCCATGTTACCTTATCAAAGGTGATTTAAGAAATCCTGATTTAACGAAAACACCTGGCAGTATGGTATATACGGATTCATTTGTGACTTTTGTACCACTACGATTGTATTATATGTTCCCAAAATGTTTGAGAAGGGTTTGAGGGGTGTGGTGGGCGAGCTGGCTAAGGCGCCTGGCTTGTGATCCAGCGAGGTTGAGGTGTCGGGATCGAGCCCACCTGTGACCGGGTGTTAAAAACCGTGGAGTCAACTTTGTGAGCAGACTCTTTCAGTGTTGTCACAACCCCTACTGTACAGTACACAACCCTGTGCACTTAAAAGAGCCCACGAATCCGTTGGTATATGACCAGATGGTGGCCGCATGAATACGCGCAAACACGTAGTTGCGGGAACAGCAACGTGCAGTGAACTTGGACAAAGTACTGTGACTATGTGTCCCAGTCCACCCAGCTAAGAATGGGTACCTCGTTAGGATGAGACAGTCACAATAAAACTCGGTGCGCCTAATGGCAGCAAGAGTTGCATACTCTCCAGGGAGTTGATATTGATAATACCATGTGCTGTTGAGATTGACAACCAGTGATCGAGGGAAAAAATACCAGCGCCTTGAGCATGCACTAGTGCATGGATATGTGCACTATATAAATATCCTATATCATAAATAGTAGTACAGTAGTACAATTATACCTTCAGTTACACGAAGAGTAATTGGTCTTTAAGCAAGTCCGAGAAACAGTTACTGGCGACGAGATTCGTAACCAGGCATTGTATATGTTGACACACAGACATGGTTTATGGTCGACGGACACCCACCACCCTGAAAGCATAACCTCGGAAGAATGGAGCTTAAGACATATGATATGATGAGTTTGCGTGGCTTCGTTGGTGTATGCCCATTTAAAAACTATGGAGAGAGCCAATCCTCTGGAATATTACTTCCTACACCACAGAACACACAATTCACTTATCTGAATAATGTCACCTCCCTTATTTACAGCTGAACATATCGTATTTTCAGTTTGTATGTACATTCGAGTACGTGAGCTTTGAGTAAAGAAAACTTAAGTCAAGCAAATATATTCCAAAGATAACACGTTGAAAATACCCATATATATATTATGGGGAATTTTTATGATTTTTATTTAAATAAAACCAAGCAGAAGCAATATCTGAGCGATGATGTAGCACCACTACATATATACGTATACAAGAACGTGACTGGTATACTCCTGAAGGCGATCAAAATGGAGACCAGTAAAAATCATACAATACAATTCCTATCTATCCAAAGATCTGTGTCCAAGTTGAAGAGACTTACGTAAATGTACCGAGTCACAACAGGTTCGACACAGTCGTAAAGTGATGCTTAATAAAGAATTCGCACGGAATAACGTTTACTTCGACACTAGAGACCATCGACAAAACAGTATTTGAATTTAAGGTAAAAACTATGCGATGTCTTGATTAGATGCATTTGTACTTCATTATTGAGTTGAGTATCTAGATTTTCAAAACATATTGTCACGTTGTTACAATTTCTATATAATGCTGTTTATTTAGACCATTAGTAGAAATAAGAAAGTATTATACTGTATGAATGACCACTTCTATATCATATATGATGCGGTTTCGGATGACGTTTCGGTACAGAGTCTTATACCGTTTTGCTTCGCATCATGTCAAATAAACAACTTGTCATCTATAAAGTATCTCACTTCTTTATTACTCACAAACTTCTAAAATGCCAATCAAACAGTTCAATAACTTGAACGAATACCCCTTAAAGAATATTAACGATATTGGACATACTTGATTATGTGCGTGTGTTCCTGTAGAGTGTTAGTTATCGCCTTAATGTGCAGCTCATTACATGAATTCACACGAACATAGTAATAGAACAGAAACCATGGTGTCGCTGAGTCGGACTGAGTGAGCGCTAATCACCAGTGATAATGTCTGGGTGGGATAATATCAGGTTACTTGCAATGTATTGTACGTTCCATGTCATTGTTATCTCGCAGTTCTCTGAAACAGATTGAGACAAACACGTTTTAAGGTACAGTTTGAGAAATGTCTTCAACAATCAAGGTCCAAATATTGCGAATATGTCGTAACCATATACGCGCAAGTGTGATGTAACCGTAATGTAACTGTATTTATGTCATCTGTGATCGCTTGTGGGCATGTAACCAACGTTCAATCATCTGTGATCACTTGGTGGTATCAAACCAACGTTCATCATCTGTGATCGCTTGGTGGTATGAAACCAACATTCGTCATTTGCGATTGCATGGTGACATGAAACAACCATTCATCATTTGTGATCGCTTGGTGGCATGAAACCAACATTTGTCATATGCAATCGGCTGGTAGCATTCGTCCACTACGATCTCTTAGTGGCATGAAACCATTGTTTGTCAAAGGTGAGCGTTTGGTCGTTGCATGAATCCAGCGTTCATGAAAAGTGATCGCCTGGTGGAATGAAACCAACGTTTGTGAACTATTACCAGCGAATTTCCCAGCGAATTTACCACCGTATAATTGCATGACGAACCATATACGACTCTGTCAGAATATACAATTGTCAAACATGATGTTTCAATCAGAGTATATGCTTTAATCTAACCACAGACCTGTTTTGAACTGTACATTACTCATTCTCAATCACGGGCTGCTTGAGGAATAAGAAAATCTCAGGTTACAAGAGTTGCCCCCCTTCACCTACCTGCACAGAACCTCTGCGATCACGGAGAACGTGTAACAACTCGGCCATGGCCTCAGCTCGAATGTTCATCACCTCTACCAGCTTCAGCTGCAAACACATACTCAACACTTTCCTTCACGGTTCAAATATTTGGCCTGGTTCCATTTACACATTAACACACATGGATCTCCACACCCAGTAACACACGTGGATACCCACACACAGTATCATACACTTGGATATCCACACACATTAATACACATGGATCTCCACACACAGTAACACACATGGATCTCCACACACAGTAACACACATGAATGTCCACACACACGGAGTAACACACATGGATATCCACACGCACAGTTACACCCATGGATATACACACACGCATCACAATCTTCCTCTACAGTTTTGTCCTACAATGTCATAAACATACATGTGAATCTACATACACAAACAAACGACTCTTTATACAGACACACACAGTAAACAACACGGATCTCCACAAACACACCGTCAGTTGTTCCGTATATCTGTGTAGGCAACAGCTGACCTTCAATATCTGTGTATGCATCCGATTCTTCCAAATATTTGTGCTAGCTGTTTCTTAATATCACTTTATGTGTTAGCCGTTTCCTCATGTTTGTATATGAGTCTATGTGTATACAACATTGGGTTTCCTTATAGCTGTGAATTATTCATTCAGCTGTTTCCTTATATATGTGCATGCATCATTCAGCTGTTTCATTATATGTGTGTATGCATCCTTCAGATGTTTCATTATATGTGTGTAGTGAGTGAGTGAGTTTAGTTTTACGCCGCTTTTAGCAATATTCTATCAATATCACGGCAGGGGACACCAGAAAATGGGCTTCACACATTGTACCCATGTGGGGAATCGAACCCGGGTCTTTGGCGTGACGAGCGAAAGCTTTAACCACCGCGACTACCCCACCGCCCCCTATACGTGTGTATGCATCATTCACCCGATTCATAACATGTATGCATGCATCATCCAGCCCTTTCATTATCAGTGTGCATGTATTATATAGCTGTTTCCCTATATATGTGCTTGCATTATTTAGCTGTTTCATTATATGTGTGTATGCATCATTCAAATTTTCATAACATGTATGAATGCATCATTCAGCTGGTTCATTATATGTGAACATGCATCCTTCAGCTGTTTCCTTATAACTGAGTATGCACCATTCCGCTGTTTCATTAAATGTGTGTGTGCATCATTCATCTGCTTTCATTCCATATGTGTATGTGTCTCCAATCTCGTTTTATCCTTGTAACTACTCCCGAAGTTTAATTGAGCCCAATACATACCTGCACATTCACAGATTTCCTAGGCGCAGGCTTGTTTTTAGTTGATTTACGTTTGCTTCCTACCGTCTTTGGCGATAGGCTGATATCCATGAGAGAATGGTTCGGGAACTGTGATTGGTGCTGGCCCACGCACCCATTGCACAGATTCACAGAGCAGTCCAAGCATCTAACTGTGGCCGTCTGTGTGGGCGTGGTTTGACATGTATTGCAGGTACACTCCACAGCAAACTGAGCAAGGTCCGACACGACACTAACACCAACCTGCGGACATCGGTGAAGAACCGTTAAATGAACGAGTGAGCTGATATGTGACTGAGGAGGGTGGTTATGTCGCTGAATTTGGATAGTGAGGGAGTGAGTGAGTTTGTGAGATCATGACGTGTCAGCTTTGCAAGAGAGAACGATCCATGGTGCTGACAAGTATATAGATATCATTACAGATCCCTGCCATGCCGCGACTAAGCTTGTCGTAAGAGGCGACTAACGGGATCGGGTGGTCAGACTTGCTGACTTGGTTGACATATGTCATCGGTTCCCAATTGCGCAGATCGATGCTCATGTTGTTGATCATTGGATTGTCTGGTCCAGACTATTATTTTCAGACCGTCGCCATATAGCTGGAATACTGCCGAGTGCGGCGTAAAACTAAACTCACTCACTCCCTGCCATGCCTACTGGAAGCGTATATACACAGGATATGATCCATATACGGTAATAATCAGTACATTTAGTGCAGTGTTCGCTCTGCTCTATGTTCCACATTGGGGAGGTTTAATCGACTGCTTGTGATGTGCACGAATGAACGAACGAATGAACCTACCCTGGGCTCGACTGAACTGATGTTACCCTGGAGATTCCTCGTAGATTCTGACGGTTGTCTTGCCGCCACCTGTGCAGCTTGTGGGTTACCTTGGGGAAGCTTGGGTCGTACATCCGCCAGGGTATGGTCCACGGTTGTGTTCGTGGTCGGGTGGAAGGCATGGAGGCAGCTGTCACAGAAGCTCATCTGACACTCCAGACATCGCACACGGGCTGTGGTGTCACAGAGGGTGCACTTTTGGGGCTGAAACATGAGGTTCACCATGTGAGAATACATACACGTGCAGGGAGGTGTGTGTGTGTGTGTGTGTGTGTGTGTGTGTGTGTGTGTGTGTGTGTGTGTGTGTGTGTGTGTGTGTGTGTGTGTGTGTGTGTGTGTCTGTGTGTCTGTGTGTGTGTGTCTGTGTGTGTGAGGTGGGGGGGTATTTACATCATCAGATGTTTTTAGATAATATTTTATTGAGTATCCATTCATCTTAGTTCAACTTTGAATTGAATGTGATTATTTTCAAGCATGATTTTTATACATACCAGATTAAAATCGTGTTATTGTATATTGTCCATAATTTGCATTTCATATTATATCCTTACACTATATGACTTGACAGTATTTTATAGATCCATAGATCACCAGCAACTAGTGGCTATGGGAAATTCCATAGATCTTCTACCTGCAGGGACCCTTATGCGATTTACACCATCCTTCTAGCTGCTGTCTCTTACTAACAAATTTACAAAGAATAAATATTCTACAGACACATACAGAAATACTCTACACACTCCGTTATATCACAAATCCTCAATTTTACACTAGTTAACATCTACAAAGGAAAATGAGTATTGCCGTCTATTTCCATGGATGAATATGCCATGTAGAATCTTGTACCTCATCCTGGTGCTGTACATGTACTGGTGGCGGTGGTTCCTGCAACAGCTTTAGTGTATGGCCGATGTCATCTGGATGGTAGACTCCGAGACAGGTCTCGCAGAATGAAATGTTACAAGTCTCACAGAAAACATATGCTTGACTATTCTGTCCTATCTCGCAGGTGCTGCACGTGGATAAAACTGTCGTCTGCTGCGTTTCATATGAAAGCGTGCCCAGCGTGCCTTGATTTAGATCCATCGTCTGCTGGGCTTGATAGGGATTTGTTCCCTGCAATACTTCATTTGGAACTGTCATCTGCTGAGCTTGATATGGAAGTCTGTCCTGTAACACTTGATTTGGAACAGTGGTCTGCTGAGCTTGATATAGAAGAGTGCCCTGCATCATCTGATTTTGAAGTATTGCCTGTTGGGCTCCATATGGATTTGAAAGCGTCGTTTGCAGGTCTCCTGTCGTAGGGGGAAGACCTTGATTTGGAGTTATCAGCTGATCTGAATGGTTGTCTAAAGTCCGCGCAGACTGAGACAATTTGCTTTTTTTTCGGGATTGTTTGTATATAGCAACCATACTACTCAAAGGGAAGTTTCGTTTTAAACTAGCATATCCACTTGCACCCAAAGCAACTTGACGGTTGCATTCTGGACATTTAAATGTCTGTGACGTGACAGATGTTGTGAGCCTCTCCACGCAATGTCGACACAGCGAATGGAGACATGGAAGAAGCATAGGGTCTGTGAAAAGTTCCAGGCATACAGAACAAGATAGCTGCCTCTCCATCGGGTCGTCATTGTTCATGTTCATGGCTTCGTACATGCAAGACGCATCGATAATCCTGCAAAATAAATTCGTGGATTTCAAACACGGTGTCGGTACATAGAATTCTTCTGTTATGTGTACAGTGAAGAACCTATTCCAAAAATTCCGAAGACTTCGGTTTCAAAGTGTAGCGATATCGTCAAGATTTACGGCGTAGCAGTCTTAGTAATCGTGCACATATGTACCTGCATTGTACGGGCTGCCGCTGTTGCTTTGTAATAGTAATAAGCGAATCAGTTATCGACTGCACTTTGCAACATGTTTGTTCATTCCGAGAAAAGTAGGTGTTGCGGTGTGATATCTGTCTTGTTAGTAACTAGATAGAACATGGATTAGCGATGAGTTTCTAAGCTGCTGAGTAGGGTGACTCGCTATAAGCCATGTAACCCTGACTTAACACCGATGTTTTAGTTTTACCAGTATGCTGTCCTTATTAAAACAATCAGTTTTATATTGGAATGTCAACCTGATTCGGGAGTGATGCATGGAATTGACGTATGTATCCACAGTACCTTTATTCCCCAGCCCAATACAAAAGCCACACCTCCCATTCCAACAATCATCCACAAAGTCAACACCAATCCCAAACAACACCCGTATCGTCCAACATTATCCTCACCTACATCAAACATTTCAGTCCAATTGCCACCAACACCAACACCATAATCTGTATTATAATCCCCACAACTCCAACCTTGTGAATCCTATATTGAAACGTAACCCTAGCCAGCCATTCTTCAACCTTCTAGCACCATTCCCACCTACGCCCTATCATCAATTAGTTATTTAGTAAGAGGCAGGCTTGATGACTTGGTTGACACATTGACCCCAATTGCGGGTATCGACGCTTATGTTGATCAATGGGTTATCTGGACCAGACTCATTTACTTACTGAGTGCTGGAATATTGCTTAGTGAGGTCTAAAACTAAACTCACTCACTCGCTCACTCCAACCCAGGTAATCACTGTTCCAAACACATGCGTAGGCAAGTCAAGTAATGTTGAAAACACCGGTCTGTATAAACCACACGAGACAGACCAAGTATAGTGTATTGTTAACCTATTATAGTTTCGGACGCTCCGTATATTTAGCTGCGATTAATACAACCAGCACAGCTGCTCCATATTGATTTGTGTTGAGTTGGTTCCGTATTGACTGCGACAGCTACAATCGATTAATATAATAATAAAATTTTGCATACATGGCCATGTGATGTCACCCCATTTGAAAAATTCCGACACCTCCGTATCTATCAACAGCAAGGACATGGCAATTTGCCTATATATTGTCATCACGGCTGTGGACTAAAATAACCTTGATTTATAATACTAGTACATTAAACACGTGCCCAAACTATATCTACGCTTATGACTTCACTTATCATCTTGCATTTGTCCAGCAATAATCCAGACACAGGAATGGTGTTTGAAGTGACCTAACGAGAACCAGCCTGCTTCCATTATCATACTCTTGCTACTGGAGAAAAAGAAGAACGTCGTGGGTGCGGATCCGGGAATTTTGAAGGGGAGGGATTTTCAGGGTATTCGAACCCCCTGAACCCCCCTTGGCTACACCAGGCAAAACGAAAATGTTCAATGTGGTCTTAGGTCATTTTCAAAGTCCTCATTGTGGTATTGTCATTTCAAAAAGGGAAACAACACCCGTCGCAACCACCCACACCTTTGATCCACCAGTGAACATTATAAACAGTCCTCACGGTCAGTTTATGGATGTCTGTATTGTCATGAAACTCCAATGATCGGTATTTCTGACTACGTTTACTGACTTAATCTCTCGATGTCACAGTATCTGCACAGGCTACTTCATCTAAAATGACACAAAAAAATAACGCATAGTAGACCACGCGGCTTGCCTGGATGAGTGTTGCGATTATAATACTTCACATAAGATATGTCTCACCCTTATCACGACAGAGCGTCAACAACCTGACAGCGAGGGCATGATGTCATGTGTTTCGTCTGATCGTATTCACTCGCTCTTAAAATAAAGTATGACTATTAGGATCCTATTCCTGTCACCAATCGCTACTGTATGGCCGGTCGATTTCATCCATGATTGTATAAACTGAACAATATATCACTCAAGTCTTTGAAGGGCATTTAGAAGTGAAATACATATGAATGAAGATTTTTATGGATATCAACTTCTTATTATGAGAACACAACGTTCCGGAGTTAATGCTTACTCCTTCACCTGATGAATTAGTAAGCATCAGGTGAAGGAGAAAGCATTAACTCCGAAACATTGTGTTCTCATAATAAGAAGTTCATATCCATAAAAATCTTCATTCTTAATATGTCACTCAGTCCGTAACTGGACTTTCAGTTAGTCAACGGAAACGCTACCTCCTCCCCGATAGCCCCTTATTGCGAAGTTTGTGATAAAATATACTGATACTCTACGTCATTCAACGCTTTCTGTCATCATCTACTAAACAACCGAGTCTTTCAACGACAGATGGCAAAATAATACGTCGAATGAAGATTCAATAATGTCGTATTATTTAACACCTACCTGTGACACACAGGTGTAACTGTAGGCAGAGCCTTGTAATTATCGGTGGCAACACTCCTTCACCTACCTATAGCTACTTCAGGATATCACTAATGCGCATGCTCATGTAATGACCTATTTGTTTGCATTGAAAAATTCCAGGAAGTATATTTTTAGCTTGGGAAAATCCAACCGGACACCTGTTGTTCTAATTACTAATAACACCATGAGTGAACTGTACACCTCTTTTTCAGCCGAACTAACTAAATTATTGAAATAAGTTTAAATACATACTCATCAAACTTAGTCATCAGATGCAGCATGACACACGTTCATCATGCTTGTCTGCGGAACAGAACATATGCATTAAAGGGGCTATCTCCGGGGGCCTTAATGGCTTCCATTAGTGATGGAACGGATAAATCGGGTACCCAGGAAGGGTGGGTAAGACGTTGGATTCGAGTACCCGTCTCAATACCCGGACCCGTTATGATCAAGTGATTATTACATTAAACAATGTAATGATCATAAGGGCATTTGTAATGCTCTGAATTCTACAACACAGAGGGGCATATTCAAAGTGATACCATCTGATTATTATTACCCCGGATGACCCAAACTGGCTGTGGGGCGATAGAAGGTTCATGGTCACATGACTTATCCTTCCGGCTATGTGAACGGATGCAATTCTGAACAATCTCACTTGCCTCGTGTGAGACCACGTCTCATCTGCTTCGTTTTTCTGTTATGGTTTCTTTTATGGTTTTATGGTTTTATGGTTGTATTGTGAAGATTTACACATTATTGACAGCTGTTTTGAATATAATGCTTCTTTAAGATATTTTGAAAGCTCGAAAGTTTTATCTCCGAGGTTACAAAAGAATGTTGACAGGAATTAACATATCGGATATCCGGGTAGGGTAATAGGGGTGGGATACCCGGGTAGAAAATTTGGACCTGCCCCAGACCAAGCTTCCAGTGCCCATTCTGGTATCATCTCCTGACGCCAGCCTTGCATGCTTACTATAGATGTACATGGTTCAAACCGTGACAGTTATGAGAATCAATGCTGAGGCCAAAGTTATATTCACAGCTTTGACATATATTACACAAGAGAACCATTCCAAAAACTCCATCCATTTTTACAGATTCATTGTCTTGCCTTCGAGCACTTCAAAATGTTACTTCAAGGCGCCGTATCATCCCGAACATCTTAGCACAAAGATCGTTCTACTAGCCAATGTGGCATTGTCTTCTGCTGGTCTCCTGGTCATGTCGGCATAACAGGTAACGCAATTTTGAAGCTAAAGCAGCTCTTTAAAAACTCCTTCCACTGCTGACCCCATATAGTAATTTCAAACATGCTATCAAAACACATACTCTGGTCCTCATGCATAAAAGGTTGGACACCCAAGTAGGAAGAAATAAACTTCATGAATTGATGTCAACGATTGGTTATACCTACATAAGTTGTCAATCAAGACGTGATGAGGTGATTTTACGACGATGTCGTATTGGTCACAATCGGTTTACTTATGACTATCTGCTGAAAACGGATGGTGATGGACCCCCCATATATGTCCCTTGCGATGAAGTGTTCACCATCAACCATATCCTGCTTGGCTGTGTGGACTTCTCAACTGCAATGGATTCACATTAAGGTGCTAGAAATCTGAAAGATCTATTTTGCTGCGTGAGCGGGCACCTCATTGTTAACTGCATCATAAATTGTAACATATGTTATATATTCAGAGGCGAGAATATCACCACATTCAGACAAGAGCATATATATATATATTCATTTATTTATATACTGACGTGGACTTTATGTTTAAAGGTCACATGCAACCAAAAAATCAAACATAATTAAACAACAGTAATCACTTGTTTATGATATATAAAATGCATTGCTGATTGTGAAAAAGAACAAACAGAATTATAAGCGTATAATCACAAATCAAAAGTGGAATATTTTGTACTTGGGTTTACGTCCCTCGAAACAAAGCAGCCGCAATATCGAACCGAGTCAGTACCGTTGGGCGTGCAGTCAAGTGTAACGGGGTTTTTTATTGGCCACTGGTTCCTTTGCCGACATGCTTAGCCGGCTGTTTGTTTATGGCTTGTAAGCCCGATAGGTGTTAAGTGCATACCGAAAGGTATCAGAATCTGCAAAGATGTGTTTTACGTTGCATGTGACCTTTAAAATGGTTATAAAGAATACTTCATCTTGCTACTATATGGCTGACATAATGCTCATGTGACGTAAAACCCAACTCACTTGTTATTAGAATGGTAAGCCCACTTATGAAATAACGCTTGCACGTGCGTAAGATATGTTGTCCATACGTAAGATACTGTCTGTTCTTTAATATATCAACGAATGCTTAGTCCAACCACATTGATTTTTGTTCTTTTGACATTTCACTGCATGTTTGGTGACTCACGTGCATGCAATGGGTGTTTATTTATAGAAACATCTGTTTTTGTGTATTCAAATAACAATGAAGGGTTTGCATATTGTATATATCAAACCTATTTCTAACAGTGAGCATGTGTTCATTATGTCTGTTTCACATGATAGTGAACGTATGTTTCACTCATATATCAGTGAGGGTCTAGTGAGGGTCTAGTGAGGGTCTTTTTAATGTTGATACCAATGAGCATTTGTTTATTCGTAATATCAGAGAGCGTTTCTGGTATTTTATACACACCAAAAGTGGTGTTATGTACCAAAATTCATTGGTACAGTATGGTTCAAAATTATTGAGAATAGCTAAAGCATTTCATATTATTAAACGAGAACAAATCAGATAAAATTGAATGTATTGTGAAAGTGAACTGACCTTTTCATGTTGTGTAGGTAACAATTTAATATTTTATCAAGTCTCCTTGAGCTTCACGGCACAGTCTAAGACGGGTAGGCATACTTCCTATCAGAGAGGTTAGTGTCTCGTGAGTTATGCTGTCCCAGTATCGGACCACTTCTCTCTTCATGTCTTCAATTTTTGTCAACCCCTTTTGATTCACACATTCCTTCATCATCCCCCAAATGTTCTCAATGGGATTTAAGTCAGGACTATATGCAGGAAATGGTAATGCAGTCACATTTTTCTCCTGAAACCACTGCTTGGCATGTTTTGCGGTGTGTTTAGGATCATTATCTTGCTGCAAAATCCAGTCATTTCCATAAAACACATGTGCACTTGGAAGGAGAAAATTATCTAATATGTTAGTGTAGCGTTGACTTGTCAGATTTCCCTCAAACACAAACAGCGGGGTCGTTCCTAATAAGGATATCCCTCCCCATACATGAAACTTTGGGCTGTATTTAGGTCGTCGATACAACGGTGCTGACGCAGACTTTGTCCATATTTTCACATTATTGGGATATACCCATATTGAGCTTTCATCAGTAAAAATCACATTTTCCCAGTCAAAGTTTTCATGTGCCAAACACCACTCAACACGCCTGTCTTTATGTTCTTGTTTCATGAGAGGAGAAGGAATTCCAGTCTTTTTCTCCCATCCAAGATCAATCAAATTTCTTCTAACTGTAGATTTTGATACAACTGTTGATCCCCTTTCTATCATTTCATACCTGATGTTGGAGATGCTTGCCCTTTGCTATTTAGACGCTAAAATTCCCAGCCGGACACGATCTGAGAAGTCCAATTTTCTGGGTCTCCCTGCTCCTTTCTGGTGCCCAAAATCCTTTCCCTCTTTAAAATTCTTCCTAATCCTATACACAGTAGAGAGAGGAAGTCCTGTTCTCTCTGCCAATGTATTTACATCATCAATTCCTTGATTACACAACTCAAAAATCAACCTTCTTTTATCTTCAGCAGACATTGTTGACAGTGCTGAGGAAAATGACGTCTGCTACAAATTCAGGGGAGGTAACTCTAATTGTACTATACTCAGTAGGCCAAGATGAGTTACCTCCCTTATACCATTACTTAGTTTTAAGTATCAGTGAATCAGTTGAGGTGTTAGGATAGCTCAAAGTAAGAAGAAAAATTCTCAATAATTATGAACCAGACTATATATGTTCTTGGCATAAGCAAAAAGTAATTTTGGATATGTCAGTTTAACAAGGAACTTTACATGCATAAAGGTGGTTCGTTCAGTTGAGATAGGAACATGTGTTTATTACTTGCTTCAACGGGGTTGCTTTCATCGCTCTCCTGTTACGAAGATACTCGAAGGTCCCGGACGTCGGATGTCATTAAGTTGAGGTATTGACTGAGGTTACAGGTAAAGACAGGCTAGGTCTCAGGCAAATATTCAGCAAGCACGGAGCAGGTGATGTTAAAGCAATCTGAAGGAAAATGATTTACAAACTACAGATTTACACCGTGTGGATATTTATGCTGGAAATAGGTAAAAAGAGAAGCTTCCTTTCATTTCCATTACGTCAAAACGTTAAAATATAGCTTAGGCTTGCCAATATCATCCTAAATCTCAATACACGGCGTATACTGTCTTAGGTGTTAATGGCAAAACTAAGCAGAGATTAGTGATGTCATTCGTGTCGTCAGGATAGCAGGTGACTTCACAATAGCTAACGAAGAACTGAGATGCCTTTGACTGACCTCCACCATGCGATATGTTACAGGTTTCATCCTACTCTTATCATTTAACTCAGAAATAAGAGGCTGTTTGTATCGTGTGTGTTTTTCGACACTTCTTTTAACCTGCATTTCTTTCTGTTAAACTTTTTCTGGTATTTTTGGAACATAACTTGTAAAGTTATACACCGCAATTTATCCACATAATCCCCGAGTTCAGTCACTTGCTCTTTTGTACAAGGTTGCCTTTCGAGTCGACTGGAAAATATATATTTACACAAAGTTTTCTTAATAGTAAATGAAATTCCTATATCCGGAGATACACAGTTAAATCACTCTTTAACATGTGCTTACCGAGTTCATATTCAAAATGTTAAGATCCAGAGCCTAGATTTCCGAAGCTCTCTTCGCCTTAAGATAGTCACAAGTGCCATACATTAACATTAACGTGCGACTATCTTAGCACTAAGGGGCGGTGGCATAGTCTAGTGGTTAAAGCGTTCGCTTGTCACACCGAAGGCCCGGGTTCGATGTATGAAGTCCATTGCTGGTGTCCCTCGCTGTGACATTGCTTAAAAATTGCCATAAGAGGTGTAAAACCCAAATCACTCACTAAGATAGTATTACGATGGTGATAACACATAATTCGGAACGTTGTCAACATAACACACAAGTAGCTATTTTCATCAGGCAACGATGCATTGACTTGCTTATAAAATAATGAAATAGGAATATCAATTGCAGCAGAAAATGCGTTTGTTTTCAACTTCAAAGTGGAAGATATGGAGAAGGATGAATACGATGCAAGTTCTCCTTCCCGGATCTAGAGAGTTTACACGACCCATCCGACTGGTCAGCTTTTGTTTTTCGCGACCAGATTATCTTAACGTTATAAAATGTGACGTCACTTACTTGCTAAATATTAACGTGTTCGCACGTGTGCAGTGTTAAAATTCGGATGGTCGCCACATGATAAATTAATATTGTCACAAGCAAAATATCGCGGAAGAAAATTCCTGTAAGATATAAATCGTGAGGATAAATTTGTTACTTGTGCGGTTTAAGGGATCTGAATGCGCTTGTAACGAACAACGACTTCTAGAGACACGTGTGCAGTGTTAAAATTCGGATGGTCGCCACATGATAAATTAATATTGTCACAAGCAAAACATCGCGGAAGAAAATTGCAGTAAGATATAAATCGTGAGGATAAATTTGTTACTTGTGCGGTTTAAGGGATCTGAATGCGCTTGTAACGAACAACGACTTCTAGAGACACGTGTGCAGTGTTAAAATTCGGATGGTCGCCACATTATAAATTAATATTGTCACAAGCAAAACATCGCGGAAGAAAATTGCAGTAAGATATAAATCGTGAGGATAAATTTGTTACTTGTGCGGTTTAAGGGATCTGAATGCGCTTGTAACGAACAACGACTTCTAGAGACACGTGTGCAGTGTTAAAATTCGGATGGTCGCCACATGATAAATTAATATTGTCACAAGCAAAACATCGCGGAAGAAAATTGCAGTAAGATATAAATCGTAAGGATAAATTTGTTACTTGTGCGGTTTAAGGGATCTGAATGCGCTTGTAACGAAAAACGGCTTCTAGAGACACGTAACTGATAATACAAACTTATCTAAACCACAATAAATAGCACGAAGCCAAAAATAATCCAGTTGAGGTTCTGAAATACATTTATTCATACACTATAATGCATCTCAAACAGGGGTAGCTAAATTTAACAGAAGTTGGTCAGTCTGTTCAAACACTCTCCACCTGGAAAGCTCTGACAAACAGCTGAAAACAAAAAGCTGAACCATCCCAAAAAAATATGAGATGTCGGTAGCATGTGATGTCTGTCACGCCATTGTTGGTGCCGGTGCCGATGGGATTATGGCATTACCGTCGTTGCATCCTCTACGTGTGTTCACGTTTAATATCCCCACTGTGACGTTGTGTGAAGCTATTAAACTCTAATCCATGGGGATTTGATATTATTCGTTTTACCACAAGAAACATCACCCAATGGATTTCGCTGAATTATTTGGTTTTGTGGTGAGTTGGGAAACAGCAATCTGATGACGATTGTGAAAGTCGACCAAAATCTTCCTACTGTATCTTTTAGAAGATGACAGAGAAATTAATTTATCTTTTACATGATTTTGTATTGTGAAAACACGTCAATGCATCTGTATAAAGCGATCGTTGTTGGATTGCTAGAATCTGCATGTTTAAACAAATAAAACATCAAGCGAGTTGTGTGCTTCTGCATATTTGAACAGAAAACACATCAATTTTTAACGATGATACATTTTTTATTGTAGTTAGGATTTACAAAACGTAGCAGATTTACACATCATTGTAAAACGATTTATTTGTAGCGTAAGAATCGGTTTCTAATACATCATCTTTCAAAAACGATCTATTTTTAGAGTAAAAATCGACTTCTAATACATCATCTTACAAAAAAAATCTATTTTTAGAGTAAGAATCGACTTCTAATACATCATCTTAAAAAAAACGATCAATTTGTAGCGTAAGAATCGGCTTTTAATACATCCTCTAACAAAAACGATCCATCGGTGTTGTAAATATTTGCAACCTGTAACAGATCTACAGAACATTGCAAACACCATTAGAACACAGTTGTACATTGTACCTGTAGATTTAGTAAGAGACAATGATGTGCTATATTTTAATATTTTGCTATACTTAGACTGAGTTCTAAGGCTTTGTCTACTGAACCACGCAATATCTCGGAATGATCTGGAACTGCTACAAGAATAGTACTCCAGAATCATCTGCCTGTACGAGGTATATAAGGGAGCTAGCTATTGCCTGTTATCTCAGTATTATCTCATGCTATAAGACGGTCAGTATTGTTTGTGTTCAAAGGTTGGATTACTGTTACTGACAGGTGGGTATAACATCAATGCTATATTACATCAATTACTATAATCACTGATCCTATATATCATTCAACAAAAACTTGGGAATGTTCCATTTTGCAAGCAAATACAATGGCAAATGTCAATGTCACGTTGTCCCTTAATTTCTCTTCACCATCTCTGTTTATCCTTGGTTCCATCATTTGCACTTTATCAATATTGTAAATCCACTACCCTCTACTTTTTAAATGGTATATTATACTGATTTTGATTTTGTACTGATACACAATATTTGAACTGACCTTTGAACTGACACTTTTCTATTGATTTGTGAATTTGGAAATACCTTTTGTGAACTACAGGTCATTTGTTTGCTGTTTGCTGGTTTCACACCTAGTTCTTTTACGTACTAATTCCTGGTTAACTTAGTTTTAGTTTAACTCCGAAATCAATGTGTAGCACTATTTGTTACTGATGCATACAGACAGATTACACTGAGTAGAGGAGGTCAGCATAAGGAAATTGTACAAAAGCAAGGTTTTGGAAATATTGTTTAGAAGTGAAATGTCATATTTTATGTTTTAAGTTTTAAGATGCAGAGACAAATTCCCTTTAATAGAAGTGTACGTTTTACGGTTTCGACTATAGCACATAAGTGTGTATATTGATGTCACCATCCAGTGATAAAGATACCAAGTATTCACCAAAGGGGGTGAGCATATTCTGTAGGCTGGTGTTATCCCTCCTAAATACATCAAAGACACATCACCTGTTCGTCTGAAACAACACTGGAATTTATGGTTCAACTCAAAATAAGGAACTGCATCCCAGACATCACATATGCCAACCACAAAAAAATCGCTTGAAATTAACAAGTTGCAAGCCTGTGTTTAAACAACTTTTGAGCTATAGTTTTACGCCGCCCTTAAACACGTCACAAAAGAGCATGCTGACACTTTTTACACATTTAATTCTCTATCCGCTGCCTTTTTGGTAAAGAATCGGTTATGCAAATATTACATATTGATTTACATATATTCATTTTAGAAAATATTCATATGTTTACATTTACATCTTTCAAGCTACTAGTATTCTAAAAATGAGTTTATTTTTCACAAGGCACTGGGAAAGCTTCATCAGGGTAAAGACACATTTACGTGTATTAAGATATTCGGACTTTGAAATATGAAAGCTATGCGACATTACATTTGAAATATGCTGTGTGATAAGTAAACAATACGTGGAAAAACAATAGCATTACATTTCAAAGGATGGTGATTTAATGTCCACAATGCCTTTTCAATATTGTCGTCAGCAATGTGGCAAAACATGTCAGTAGTGTTGACCCAAAAGATTAGCACTCTCGAGGACACTGCACCAATATTCAGGGAATAGCCGAAGAAGGGAATTTTCTGAGGTAGAAAATCTCAAGAAGTTATTGTGCTTTGTGTTGTTCGTGTGCTGGGATGTCTCTAAAGTAAACAAGTAAAGACATGCTCAATATATTCAAGCATAAAGCTAACAGAAATTTTGCTGATAAAAACGTTTTGGGCAAAAATGAACACAATATTGTGCATTGTAGCTTGACATTTAAGCGGATATGATTGTGTTATGACTTTGAAGGTCTGACTGGGGAAGGTTTCAATCCGTTCTTAAAGTTGCCCGATGTATTTCTCCATTTTCCCTTTTGGTTTACGTTGCCGCCTTATTCTTCTTCTTGTGTGTGTGTGTGAGTGCGTGTGTGAGTGCGTGTGCGGTGTGTGTGCTATTTGATTGATTAAAAGTGTTTCCTTCTATATATGAATCAGAATCTCCTCCTCGATTTCCAGCTATATTACTTCAGTTACTTCCGTTCATGTCGAGCTATATCCCTGCAGCTCCTTCCTTCATGTCGAGCTATATCCCTGCAGCTCCTTCCGTTCATGTCGAGCTATATCCCTGCAGCTCCTTCCGTTCATGTCGAGCTATATCCCTGTAGCTCCTTCCGTTCATGTCGAGCTATATCCCTGTAGCTCCTTCCTTCATGTGGAGCAATATTGCTACAACTCCTTCCTTCATGTCGAGCAATGTTCCTGCAGGTCCTTCCCGTGTAGTGTCGAGCAATGTTCCTGCAAGGCGGAGTACAAGCAGGTGCATATCGATCGACTATTCCTAATCATAACGTAGAAATTATTAGACGAGACGCCTTTTAGATACTAAAAGGATATTGAGACATATTTTGTGAAAAGTGCTCAGGTTGTACATGTTTTTCACGTTTCGGTGGGAAATGTTTGTAAGTGAAGCTTACAATCTAGGTGTGATGTATTTACTGTCCTAGAAAGAATTGTTTCCTCCAAACACGGAATCTGCTAAGTCTGCGTTTCTGTAGCTGAGGAAACATTACCTGTGAAATACCTGTTACAACCGTCAACATTTCCAAATGCAGAGATGGGAAATTTCGTCGTTTAACATTCTTTGTGACTGTTATCTTTGTTATTTTGTCATTTGAGATATCTTTATACAAACACGGACTCTTGGATCTTTCGTTGTACAATTTTATCTGCAAATATTCATTGACTAACGCTGCAGACAACTCGAAAAGGGGATGTTATGCATTCTTTTGAATCTAGAAGATACGATCTTTAAAAAACAACTTAAAAACAATTGCTCAAACGAGTGAAAAGACTCCATCGACTCCACAGGTATCAGCACCGGGAAAACAGTGTCTTTGCCTAAGCAACGGAAATGGAAGAATACAGTCTACACTTGTGTATTTACTCACCTGACTGAGGTAAATATTAGGCAAATACCTAAATAAACCTATAATTGTGAAACATTAAATGAAATCTCGGATAAAAGATGAGCGTCGCAAAGATACAATGAAAGTAAAGACTTTGGGAGGAGGGATATGATTCTCGGGATCCTTTTTACACAAGAACATAAATCACGATTACCTACCGAAATAGGTGCGAGACGGGTAAAACAGTCAAAAAGTTGGCACACTGGCATACTGCTTCTGTCTCAAGCGTAACTTCTAGATTAACGACTCTGTCGCTTTATACAATGGGTTTTTCCACTGTAAATAAAAACGACATAACCACCCCCATTGCTGCAACAATATCTGCTGATAGTCATCCATAGTCATGAAAGGGATATAGAAGTCACCCTGAATGTTCAGTCAGAAAAGTCCACTTTTGAAAGTTTATTATGAGATCAATGGTAAATGTTGTACAAACTGTTGTGCCCTATTTTTGTGGGAATTATAGTAAGGTAATATAAATTACTTTTAAGTGTGCAGGAGGTGGTAGGGTAGCATACTGGTTAAAGAGTTAGCTCGTCACGCCGAAGACCCGGGTTCGGTCTGCCACGTACGTACAATGTATGAAGCCCATTTCTGGTGTCCACAGCCGTGATATTGCTAGAATAATTGCCAAAAGTGGCGTAAAATCATACTCACTCACTCACATGTGAGGCATGACAGTGAAGGAAACAAAAGGTCCGAGTGATACACTTCGTGTTCTATATCCACAAAGCTAGCCTTTTCAGTCTGTTTCTAAAACGTCTCCTGCATGACTCAGATACCGTTACATTTGACAGTTTACCGGAGAGGTGCGAAATGAACTACTGATATCCAGTCCCGTGTTGCCTGCGCGTGGCGAATCCGAGATCCTACACCACGTGTGTGTCAGTTGTTGTAGTCATTTACATGCATCGTTTTGAACAAATTCACAAATGTAATAAATATAGTACTGCTCAAGATTAGTTTCATTTCTCCAGATGTATACCATAACACTCAAATATTCCAAAATTCAGATGTCCTTACACATATATACGGACTTCCTTTTATTGGAATGCTCCAGTATTCAGATAGCTTCAATTTATATGCATTAAGTTGTCCTGGCATTTTCACGTACTGATATTCAGATATCCATTCACGTGTAAGTAACTGTCCTATCAATATAGTCAGACATCCATATACGCGTACACAGCTGTCTTTGTTTTTAGATATGCTGATATTCCGATATCTCTATAAGCGTATACAGCTGTCTTTGTTTTTAGATATCCTCATTTACAGATATCCTTATACGCGTATACAGCTGTCTCGGTAGATATCCTGATATTGAGATATTCTTATACGTGTATGCGGCTGCCTTTGTTTGTAGATATCCTAATTTTCAGATGCCTTCATACGTGTGCTCTGCTTGCATGTACATGTAGAAATACATACATGTCTTCCTATTCTTGATTTTACTTCATGTCACAATAAAATCGCACATCTCATGTTCTAGTTTCGAACTTCCAAACTAATCCAAACTATATAAGCATACAAGTAAAGAGACTAATTACACCAAACTTTCCTCTTTTACAAAAATATATGTCCATTGAAAAAGGTAATCATGAAGATATATCTATTTCAGATTGTGTTCCGGTACACAGTGGATTCCTTTATCGTTTCATAAAGACTGTCTTCGTCCCTTACCTGAAAGGTCAAACTATTTATATTTGGTTTTTATATTTTAAAATGAAAATTGATTGTCAACAGAGATACAATGGAACCCATTATTTGTGCCTGTGAACTGGGATGAGCTGACAAGTGTTTGTTTAATCTTCTGTGTTAAAGTTCACTCTGTGAGTGATTTGTCCCTAGAAGCGGCCTTATACTGGTGTGAGTAAACCTGTCGTCGGAAGCACACAAAAAATAGCGATGTGGCTTGATTCATTTTAAACATTATCTTTAAAACGACACCATCACAAAAACAGCGCTTAAACAGCATTTCTCAAAAGATGGATAGATTCAACAAGTCTTTATTACTTTGATTATCTAATCTGGCAAAGCATCAATTAAATTGGACAAACATTCGTCTGGTTATCACTCAACGTCTTGCCTCTTGTAGTGGCTGACTGTCCAGCGAGGACAACTACACATATATTGACAAGCATGACGTCATGTTGGCCGAGGTTATGCTGGAATAAATACCGAGGCTGACCTTGAACATATTTGTACAGCAATCTCAATATTATACGTTCATGATGCATCTTTCTTTCAGGGCATCTACAGTTGATCTTTAGAATTTGCAACAACATGGTAAATACGTCGTGTCTGCCTTTGTATTTATTTTTATGCTTATTTCTAACTTATTTGTGACGTACTTTGCCAACAGTTCTTAAAATGGTTTCAGTAATGATCATTCTTGTCTTATATCTCTTGAGACGGGGTTTCTAATTTATGTCTTATGCTTTAGTAAATGGCTCACTACCTTTTCGGAGTTGCAGAAAAAAATATTTTTGTAAATGTGTTCTTCCTTTTTGTCCTCTTTGCACTTGAACAAAGCAGTGGTGAGTCAAAGGTTTACAAATGTTTACGTATTTTCAGCTGAATCAGTAAATCCACTGTCGTGTTATGGGACCGTCTGCTCATGACGTGTGATCTCCATACTGTCTGGTTCGAACTCGATACTTTAAAGACCGCCGTCTGTGGCAGTGGTATTGCTGTATGTGACCTTTGGCAACGCGTGCTTGCCCACTTCTGTAACACCTGGTGCACCACTGTTTTAGTGAGTGAGTGTGGTTAGGCCGCTTTAAGCAATACTCCAGCAAAATCACGGCGAGGTTCAGTAGAAACGGGCTTCACAAACTGTACCCATGTTGGGATTCGAACCCGGGTCTTCGTCGTCATTGAGTATGTGTATATGTATTTGTTGGACGCCGCTTTCAACAGCATTACAGGTTACCACAAGGTTTATACACAGTCGAATCTAGACCAGACTATCCAGTGATTGACAGCATGGGAGACGGTAATGGAACAAGTGTTTATGATTCACTATCATAAGGTTGTGATGCTAGGTGTTCACAGACGTAATGTACGGTGCAGGGCCCTTATTCCCGAAACGTTCGTATCCCTAAGAATTCTTAACTTTGATCGTAGCCAATGTGTTAAGAATGGGCTTAAAAAGTTCGTAGGGCTACGAACGTTTCGAGAATAGCTAGCCAGGTTTCAACTTTATTTTCGTAAAGTCTAGGCGTGAACACTAAAAAACAGACAACGGAATATCGAACGGAACAGACTCCGCTGAGTGTATAGACTAAACAGTGCTGATATTGCTGATTCAACAGAAATTAAGCCACTATGTCTTTCCGAAAGGAGCGGGCATGTCGTCTTTCATCTGTAGCACCTGTTTCACCTTTTGCCAGTGGTATGAAGAGATGGGAATGGAAACCCCGAGTAAACGTGAATACAGTGCACTCTGTCTAATTCGGACCGGCTTTGGACCAATTAAAATGTACGAATCCGAGAAAGAAAGCGTCCGAATTCGACAGAGTGCACAGCATAAGTAAGGTCACAAAACCCTTTCCACATCCATTTGAAAATCATTTTTACTTTCGTTTTTTTTTACCCCCATTCACATTTTTTATAAACGGAACTTGGTGTTCATTCATCCCCTGTGTTGATGTTATCAAATCTGAAGTAAGCAACAACCCATGTTAGAACATCTGGAGGAGTTTTGTCATGTAAAGCAAATGTAACATTAACAAAACAAACTATGGGGACGTTATGGCTTGTTCTGCATGGCGGTAATTGGGAAATACGACTATACATAAAACAACGACATATATATTTTTACCAAAACAAAACAAAGTTCACATAATTACCGTCGTTTATTGTTTGTATTCCTCTGTTTGTAATGACTACACGTAATGGTATCTAGCTGTTTAATAATGGAAACGTTTTCCACTTCCGTAAGAAAAAGCACAGTCCAACTATATGATGCAGATGAATCACTGAATCACTGATTCTGAATCTGAAAATAGTGATGATACTGTGTGTTATCGAATAGGTGAGCGTGTCCTGCTTCAACGGTGGCTCCATTCATAAACATAATTATACACAGACTTGTTAATCTGAAACAAAATTGGGAAAGTGCGACAAGTTGAGAAATGCATCAGTCATCGAACAACTTCTGAGAAAGAATCGTACGACTCACTTGGAAAACTCTTTCACTCTTTCAAGGATTGGCACTCTCTCAAGCATCGCCGCTCACAGACTGACAAGGGACGTAGTATATTTTTGTAATTGTCTACTGTATACTTTCAGGATTTATCAACCTAAATCTTTTATGATGAAAATTTCACTGTCAAGCTCGCAATATAATCCCCTCCAAGGCATTCCTTTCATGCCATTCAAAATACTTTTTAAACAAATTTTCATCTCCGACCAACTCGGAACGGAACAACGACTGCAATTTGATTAACAGACGTTTTACATCAAAGCAGAACAATCACAGCATCTGTTACAATGTGGTATTCAAATGTAATGTGCACGTGCAAATATGTAATGTTAACTCTTGTGTCGAACCTCTAACAGTACTGATGCCCGTTCAAGGTTAAACTTGTGAACTTCAACATTTTGTTGGAGTTGTGCTCGACGTTGTTATCAACAGTGATTGGACACGTTACATGACGTCCCGGTTCTAATGCTAATATCTACAGATTGTCTTCACACAACGGCCGACGTAATGTTATCTCGGAGGACAAGGACATGAGGTCTCTGTTGTTGTTGACGTGGTCTACCGTCAACGATGGAGAAGCTGATCACTACTATTTGACTTTTGGTCATACAATCTTTCGCAAGGGACAAAACCTATTGAAACACCGAGAGCAGGGAACTTGGCATGTACATAAAAAATCATTTTAAACAATGGTAATTCAACAAAGACACATTCCAAACTTCATCAGTAAACGCCGTGTATTGTCAGGCTCGAATTAACGCTTTTTCTTTCCTCTTGAGTTTTTGCTTAGCAATTAGATGCAAAACGGACTGCAATGAATCAAAGATTAAAGGTTAATTCGTACAAGTAGCACGTTTGTATGAAACCTTTCACATATCTTATTAACTAGTATGTCTTAGCATGGTTTTAGTGAATAGTATGTCTTAATGCTTTTAAACTGTTGAACTGTTTTATATAACACATATATCATGCACTATATCTAGACAGTAGGCATTAAAAAATGAAAAATGTAAGCAAAACAGATATTTTTATTTTTCTCTAAAACGTCATCCGTAAAGGTTTGCGAATTATGGTGTCACAGCAATTGATATGATTGTCTTTCATGGACGTTACTTGTATGTTATATTGCGATTCTAATTTGCTATTACTGACTGTGAAACGTAAAGAACTTACGCAACGGTGTTCTGTATTTTTCAGCTTTGAGCACGCCTATTGCACGTAGCACGTCAAAAAACGTTTAATGGAGTTTAAAACAATATCAGAACAACTTTCAGTCTGTTTTTTACAGCAACACACTGACACGTTTCTCTGTACATTTCTAAATTTACACCGATCATGTTCTCTGCATCTCTTGAAAAATGCCTGCACGAAGGTGGCGTGTTTGGACGAAATTCAAACATGCTGCGCCTGGAATAATCGATTTCTAGATCTAGATATGTTACGGTGAATGTGTCAAATCAAGAATGTGTCAATTTCCTGGAATAGTTAGGAAATGTGTATATTTACTGAGTGAATCAAGAAATGTACACATTTCCTTACATTTTCAAAAATCTTTCCTAATTTTAGGGCCTGATTGTTTACAGATTTCCTGATGTGAAGTTTTGTATAATTTGCAATGAAAACAGAAGAATGGGCCGATATATTCTAATAATCTAAATCCAGTTGATGCACGTTGATGCACTTTCGTTTCCAAATAATATCACCCAAACTGGAATACCCCATACTCTTGTTTAATGGTGTACAAATAAAACCCTTGCAACATCTACAAGACATCTATGCTGAAGCAGTATCGATTTCACAATTCTGACTATATCTTGAACGTGTGTTTATGAATCAACGTCAAACAGCGAGGATACCAAGTTTTCCCGAAAAGGTGAGCATATCCTGCTCCAGAAGTGACATGATTACAAACTGTAAGTGTAAGTGTAACTATGTAATTATTACATGACATTGAAGAAATCTGCTGTTTACTTGGACAAACGAGTTGACAAAAGTGGGTTTAACGTCAGTTTATGAAACGAGTGCGTGTGTTTATGTGTGTATGTATATGTCTGAGCGAATGCGCGTATAGGTGTTTAATCTTTAACGCTACATTCTATAACGAGTTAAAAAATTCAGAGATCTTCATTATGCATGAAGGCAACCGGCCCATATACATATAACATAAATTCCATACAATCAGAATATACTGGTAACATGATGTATAACAAAGAAGAGTCAAACAAAGTCTGTGTATTTTCACGAGCAACATATATGTATTTGCATAACTTTAATAATGAATATGAAGATATTTGGAATTCGGTGATAGACATGTGGAACATAACGTAGACTCCCTTCATAAACTCTCTTCAGAATAATATTTTGTATAAAAAAAGAAAATGGAATTCACCCTCTATACCGAATTTACGTATAGGATATGTGCGTACAGATACATCAATATCCGTATTTTAATCGTAATAAGCCTGCTCGGAATTTTATAAGAATATTGAACATGTAATTAATCTGCAATCTTCCAGTAATATACTAAGGTCTTCTACATTCTAGACCCTGGATCCCTTTCACAAAGTACTAAAGTGACTGTCAGTCACTAAGGTAGCCTTAGTGCAAAGTTAGAGCAATGGGAGTTAATGTTAGCCTTAGAAAAGGTTGCTTCGTGAAAGGGGAGAAATAAGTGATGGATACTCCAGTCAAGATACTATCAGCACAACTACCCACTAAGCTATTTAATTCCCTAGCTGTGTTAATATTATTTCGTTTTTAAACTGAGCATGACAAGGTACAGCTCAAAGACAAATGTCGCAGAAGACTTCGAAATACTTGATGAAGGTTATCGTGCACATCTGTAAGACAGAGAAGTAATCAAATGAGGAAAGCTTTAAGTATTTCAAACTATCTGTTTTTATATTCAATTTGTCTACGCTAAAAGACAACAAACTATAACATTACTTTCATTTTATGTGAATGAATATATAATATCTGAAATACGTTTTCACACACAAATATAATTTCTTCAGAGATGTACATATGATTAAAATTCACAATTGATCCGCTGCAGGTTTCACCAAAAGAAAGTATCCTTCATCTATAAAAGTTTTATGTTACACGAAAAAAAGTATCAATACAAACCAAAGCTTTTGTCTGAATATAGATGTACTCACGTCAGAGGACACTGAAAAGGCATGCTGTACATGTGATTGGGTTTTTGTTGTTGATACAGTACATTCACTTTTCAAGGCAACAATCTGAAGGCATACTATCATTTTTTGTCTCAGATTTTCAACTTGACCCTAACTGACACGGTTAAAGGAGGCAGTTATATTAAACTTGATTTCATATATGTATGTTTTGGAAATCTTTATGTTTGAGGTACAATAACATGGGGCTCAGCGATAGATATATTACACATGTACACATGCATATCTGAGTCATGTACATTTATACAAAAATATAAATGTTGAATTCATATTTCTACTAGTTTGTTTTTATTTGTGATTTTTATGTTGTGAAAAATAAAACACTGTAGTTTGTGTGTGTGTAAATTTTAAAGCAAATATCTTATCAATTTTCTGTAGCCATATACCTTTAAGTGCGATTATAACATCTGTGAAAGAAAATTGCTTAATCCCTCTAGCAACTAGGTTCTCGAAATACACACTGTTTTAACCCTCAATCATGATCTGTCGATAAGTTCTGCATGGTCGTGTGGAATGCAGCACATTTGCAGAACACCTACTTGTCAGTTCAGCAGTTTAGCTTGAAACACTGCATGGTATTTAACCATGTGTGTCAGAACAATGAGCATGTACTGTGAAACATTGTTACCTGAGTGTTGATGCCGTGTCTCACGTTATCTCTATGTTTGTTACCAGAGCGAGAACATATCTGTGTGAACTTTCACTGTAACGGGACTATATCACGGCAGCCGAATAGGCTAATCATGGAGAGTTGTCTTTTCATTTTGCTCAGAATTCTTGCTGCAATGTTTTCCATCACGCCACTCACGCACAAGGCCCGGGTCCGAATCCCGGTGGAGACACCGAATTTGTGACCTGGGTTTCATACTGTGGGCAAGGCACGTCGTCCACATTGCACTCAGTCCACCAGTTGTTTAAAATGGGTACCTGAAAAAGGGGATGTACGGGCCAATACAGCCGCGTTTATCGCATAGTAGCAGCTTTGAAAGTACAATCCCGTCAGGGTAATAATGTGTAGCTCATGCAGAAGACTTGATGTATGGACTATTGCGCTCTATAAGTATCCATATTATCATTATCATTATTATCTATTTATTATATATCAGTACAATGGAATACTAATGTTAATGACTTGGCGGGATATATTTCATAGTCTCAAAAGCACAAACGGGTGGCCTAAAATGGCTTATTTCTTTCCATTGAAGTATTGTTGGTTGGTTGTCTCCGTATCCCCTTGATCACTGGATTGTCTGGTCCTGACGCCATTATTTCAAGACCTACGCCATGTAGCTGGAATAGATGTCAGTTTGACGTTAAACAACAACCAAACCAACTACGAACAAGCACATACTTAGGAACATACACTCATGGAAACGACTAAGGGAAAACACGAGTGTACAAGTGTTCTTTTATTCTTTTCCAGGTTTGTTCAGAAGGTATGTATTGCGCTGTTAGTAAACTTTTGGAAATACATGATACATTTCCGTGAGTATGTGTATACACAGTATGCCCATCATCAATAATGTGCATAAAAACAACAAATGACAGCAATGTTTCAGATAATTAAAATATAAAAAACGTAATATTACCAACTTTGTTGACAGCAACATGTGTATTAATAAAGTTATCCAGGTGTCTTGTTTACTGACTGACATCTTGAGAGCGAATAACAAATATAGGAACATATACTCTTGGTTAAAAATATATTGCCGTGGCGGAATGTGGAATACTATTACAACATTTGAAGAGTTTAGAGTTTATTTAACGGAAATGTAAAATATTGATAAAAGCAAACTTAATTAAAACATCATTACATAAAGAAGTAAGGATGTAATATTTATAATATTTATGATCAACGTTATTTTTTTAACAGTGTTCTAATATTTTTTTATGTCTTTTTAACTCCTTTTAATTAATAATAAACCCTTTAAAAACGCGTTTATATCCTCTCTTCATGTTAGGTATCATAAGCAGATATGCAGCATTTGATTCTTTCAGCAATATCAATAGCAAATTATAAATGTTTGTCTGATTAGTATAAACATCTGACTTTCATCTGAAGGGAACAGCTAACCTTTTTTTCTATTACCAAAACCTAAGAACATAGCTATGACTCTGACAGACAAAGGATGATGAGTAGGTAAATCGATCATCAGAGTGACTTTGTGACCACGCCGTCAGTCTGTAGAAAGCCATTGCTGTTAATAAATTGTTTCGTAACAGCTGTGCACAACACAACCAGACTTAACAGGTCACCTTGTCTCACAACCTATTCCAGTTTACAGTTCTATTTAAAACAGCAGCAGCGCACAATGTCATATTCACCAAACATGGGGGATACGTGATAATGTCATTGTTCTGACTTTCAGAAATTCGTCATAAATTGAATGATATTTGTCCTCTCCAAAAAGTGTGTTTACACATCTTAAAACAAATGCCAATACGACGCTGTCATTGGGAATATTTCAACAGTTCTCACGGACAGATACAATATATATGCCAGACTCACACGTACTCGTGTAATAGTTGCATGTTTGTATTTCAGTCACTGATGTCAACAAGTACAGGTCGCTCTTCAGACACATTTCAAATATTTATATAAGTATCAATATTTACTTCAAGAAACTAAAATCTATTTTCAAACTTTATTTACGTACTGCCGAATTTGAAAAATACGTTTTTGTACGCTCAAAGATAACAGTACCAGCTACAGTGCAGTTTTCCTTTTTTCATATTTTTTCGTTTCTTTGAATGTAACTGATGCTTGTCATGTTTGCTTCTTTTGTTGGCAAATACATCAAATGCATCAAAACCTAGCCGATAACTGCATCTTTCAATGTTTTTCCTTTAAATAGATTTAAACCGTTGTGCACCTCGTTCCAAACATCACTATCAGGTGCAGCGGGTATATGACAGCAATATCGCAAATATATGCGGGGAAAGTACGAGGAGTAGATAATGCGGTGTTATGCCTCTATGTAATCGTTGCTCTATGCATGGGCGTTGCTTAATTAACCTGAATCGAAATCCAGTTGTTTTACTAAGTCCCCTCATTCTGCGTTGTTAATGTTAGATTTGTTTACTTGACAGAGCTCCCCGGGTGTTCTATCATGGGTTGTTGCTTGCTGCGGATTTGATCACATCAACACAGGGGATGAATGAACACCACCTTCCGTTTATAATAGATGGGGGTTAAATAAAAACAAAGGTAAATGTTAAATTTCCACACCAGAGAATTTCCAATTTTGAATTTATGACAGAGTCCATTAGCGTAAAAAGTATAACACGGAGAAAATTACACAGAATGGAAGACATGAGATCAGTGTATTTCTCACGGAGTGATTTATACTGGGTACATGCCATCAAAAATGTGAATGTCGTTAAAAACCTAGCTATGTATATATAATCTTTATGCAAATTGTCTTAGAAGGACTTCTGACATCCTTTAAGAAAGATACAAATAAATGCAATAGCAAAACTCATCTGACCCAAATTATGTTCCTGTGTCTTTTGTTCGTAGAATTTTTGCAATGTAAGTGATTGTCTTCGAAAGCGTTCTTAACAGGACATGTTAAAACGATGTCCGGTTTTGTACATACAGGACGGGTTAGAGATGTGAAATAACTGTAAGAACATGTAAAAAGGTTGCTTAAACGTCTCAAGCATTGAAGAACATGCGATGTTCCGATCCCCTGTATGCACAGGACAATTATAAGTAAAAACAGCAACGGTGATTGTGTAAATCGCCTCACAGGCTAACAAGATTGAAGTACCGACCCTGAGACGTCGAGCAGTGTAACCTTGCAGAGTGAATGTTCCGCAAACACCTGAGAGGATAACGGTATTGAGGCTGAGGGTCAGATGTGTGTCTAAGTAATAAAAACATGGACAAAAACTTGTGTCTCGGGACTCTCGGAGATTGTTGTTGATTCTTGTAAACAAGGCATATAAACATTCCTTGTGGATTGAAGTTTTTTTTCCTAAAAGTGGAGTTGACTTTTTGCTCCCTCCGACCGCAACTGTTTGTTGTAGCGCCTGCACAGGATAACTAAACATGTGAAATCTTCATTGCGACTGGTTTGTGCAAGATAGAATTCCAGCCCATCCCCAACGATTTCCCCATGATTACTTTGTATGTTTCAAAAAAAAAAGATGAAGCTGATCTGATACTGGCTCGTCAAAACCCATCCCCTCAAGTATATTTCCTTCACTGCCATTTCCGCTTCAAAGTAAAACACCAATTTGCAATTATGCAGTTATTTAAACAGTACTAATAGAAACTAGTACGGAAAACGTGCATGATATATGAGGTAATGATATGGAATATAAAAGTTGTCGGCCCTTGCAGTTTCTGTATCCGAGGCCGAGCTGATCCTGACTTACCCACTAGCCAATGGCATTGGATTGAAAAGGTATGATATAAAACGTCACTTCTTTGAGAGTCATTTAGAAGTTAAAACTCTAAGGACGGATGACCGTATATGGACGGATATCTTCTTTAGAGCAATGGTCTAAATAAAGAAGTGGTGTTAATGAATATGCTGTTATCCTTAGAACAGTGTTTGGTTGGTGACAGTTTTAAGACCATTGTTCCTAATGAGGACAAGGTTATTATTATTGGTTATACACGTTATTCAAATTAGTGGCGGTACAATCACTGAACAAGGTCGGCGGATCGCGGACACCGTTATGAAAAGAGCATTGACGTTGAAAATGGTTTTAATCTTCGATATGAAAAATTATGAAAACGTTGATTTACAGAGGCTGGCGCGTTATTGTATCGGTCCGTTCAGGCGTTATGTGAGAGTATCAGTCAAATAAACTTCCATTTTGTGAATTGCGGTTGCTAGTAGTAAGACATGCCTTTTCGAGAACATCTCGTTTCATCACTGGCTTCCAGTGATTCAGTCATTCTTTACAGCTATTTTACCCTTTACGCCAAAAGGATGTTCCCTGATAGACTGGGTATGATTTTATATCTATTATCTCTGGTATCGTCACGTGTGACGCCTGTCTGAGCTGATACTGTCGTAAGTGACTTGGAATATACGAAACCTTCTCGGAAATCTTTGGAATCTGAAATGGGAGCACAAAAGTATTTTCAAGCATGTGCCTTTCCTGATTGTTTCACTGATACAAATGTGCAAGAGATCATTATAACCCTTGTAAATGCATTTCAACTCTGCCCACATTCCGGTGATAATCAGCGACCAGACGACATAGCTATAAAGGTGTAGTCCGGACGACGTTTTGCGAACTTTGACCGATCAATGAAATGATTACCAAGAAGTTGTCATTAATCAATTCAGAATCATCTTGTTCTCTGCTTTACAGCAAGTTACATCCCGGTGACTTTCATTACAGGCTAGCTTTCAAAAATGTTCAGACAATGTCCACGATTAAATATTTGACACCTGAACAAACGAAATTCTGGAGCATCTAACAGTATTGCCTCGGGTTCATAAGCCCAAGGGCAATGCAAATTGTCTTTCGTTTGAAATGATTATCTCAATGATGACAAAGCTGGACAATGAATGCATGATGGCGTTTGCGAATTCCGGGTGTGAACTATTTCAGGTTTGCAGGAGCGGAAAACCCATTGGCACTGTAAATGGTTCTGGTGAGTTGGTGGGATGTAAGTTGATTCTGACCTGACCCGTAAGGGAATGTCCTGTTTAGCGGTAGCTAGAACTAAGGCCTTAGTGTCATGAGATTGCTCATTTCAAAATTTACCTTGGAACTCATGGTTACGGTACATAAAGACAATTTATCCCCCGTGGAGCTCAAATCCGGTCTCAAAGCCACAAACCCGTGAAGATCTGGGTTTAAACTGATCTTCAGAAACCCATGCTTGTCATAAAAATGACTAACGGGATCAGGTAGTGAGACCTGCTGACTTGGTTGACACGTGTCATCGTATCCCAATTGCGGAAACTGACGTCCATGCTGTTGTTCACTAGATTGTCTAGTCCAGACTGGATTATGTACAGAATGCGGTCATATAGCGGGAATATTGCTGAGCGTGACGCTTAACAACCCACCAACCAACTCAATCCCTCAGGGTGAGTTCCAGAGAGCGAACAAAAGCTAGGAATCGACTTTACAATAGACAGTATACACAATTAACTTAACTATGGGTTACCATCCCGGGACACAATTTGTGAACTATGTAACAAAGTCATACCCTGATCAAATCAGACACGTGTTAACATTATATAACCATATGAGAGACTGCTGCGATCAGTTCATGAGTCACAGCAGTGTAGGAAATAGGACTCGTCCGACCGACCGACCGCGACGTACTAGATTTACAGCCAGTCAGTCCGATCGTGTGGTAATAAGTTTAGATAATCTGTTCCATCCCTTCGACTCTGAGTTTCGGAGTGGGATTTCGCTGAAATGACTTTTATGAATATACTGTTCAGCAGTAAATGCAAACAGCAGACTCATTCACTGTAACCAAAAATTATCTTTGGATTTTCTGGTCTGGTTAAATCCATTTTGGACTCTATACGTGTGACCAACTCTGACGTCTGGCTGGGTTTTGACTTATTTCGTACACTGATTGCAGACCTTTAGATCTCGGAGTGACTTGAAATGAAAGCACTTGAAATGAAGATACTCTACTCTAGTTTAAACCAGGAGTTCCAAGAGCCATCCAATTTGATGCAAATGACACATTTCAGGATCCGTGTGTGACATTGAGATTTGAGTGGTGGCGATTTACCAAAGGGAACTTGTTATCAGTGGAAACACACCATGAATATGTATCACCGCTCTACTTGCATTGTCATGCAAAGTGACGTTTAAACTGAACGCAAGTTTATATCTTGTTTTGTAGGAAGTTGAAATAGCACTCACTGTTTTTACCTACTTACAGTCTCTTAAATATGCTTATGATTTCCAAAACAAGGAAATACAGATAATGATGATGACATATTATATCTGTATTACTTAAATACTCATAACTAACTGATTACTAAAAAAAATTATTATTAAACAAAATGAGTTTGAAAAGACTTAAATCAAAAGTACTACGGCTACGAGGAGCTAGCTGTATCAGTTCATCGAGTCCCAAAGCGTGATACGTTGCTCCACATCCTGTGCACAGCTGATACTAAAGTATATGCCAATCGTCATGTTTTTAATAGTCATGCATGAAAAGAGAGCTGTATCATACTTTAAGACCAAAGTAAATTCGCGTTAAGAAACTAAACGTGATGCTTTACTCAGTAGTATCTCGGTAGTAAATACTCTCAGTATGAATACATCCCATAATGGTTGATTAATTCTTTAGGTAATATATGGTATTGTTAACATGGCGTTAATGTATGTGCCCTATTTTGTTCCTTTAAACAAGATTTTCACTTTTACGGATCAAAAGTTCGAAAATTATTGAATCATAACCCTTAGCAAGTAACAACCTTCATACTGAGACAATAATACCAACTGTGACATTTAAATGGTATGGACATATCCTTACTGTTTACCAAACGCCTCATTATTTTACCTTTTTTATGTTTTTTAATTTGTTTATTCATTTCGGAGAGTATCGCCATTCGTTTACACAGATGGAAAGTAAATACGCCTTGAAATATATTCACCCTTCTTATACTTAGCTTTGTGAAACTTAGATAATTGCAGGTATGTAAAGGTATGAAGGCCAGGCTCGGTGTATACCTGAAATAGCTTTCTAGAATATACTCAGCACGCCAACAATCTCATTGTTCTTCGCGTTTGCTGATTTAAAACTTTAATCTTCTTATTTACATTGTTCTGCATTGAAATTTCAGAACGGTTTTAGTTTATTTATCGGTGGATTTGGCGGTATTGATAACAATCTGCAGTGAGAGAGGCACGAAAACACATAGAAAGGTTCGGTTAATCGCGCTCTATTACTTACCATCAGTCACTGTATGTTAAGAACCAATACATGAATTCACACACCGCCGCGACGTCGACCATACCGCATTGTCACTACATCGCCAACCATTTTCCCCAAAGCGTTGACATGTCGACGGGATTCGAACCCGGTACATATCTCACGTAACCATGTGAAAAAAATGACGTCTTTGTCACGCACACCACGTCGGCAACGCTGACACCGACACGGAGATGGTCTTCAGTGTTGACACACCGCACGTCAGGCTTAAGGCCATTCCACACAGGAATTCAATGTAAAAAAGTTAATGTTAAAAATTGCGTATAAAAACAAGATTCGTCCCCGTAAGCGTTACTGTTGCAGACTGATTTCATGTCAACAAGACCATTGGAACGTTTCTGGAATTTCAGTCTGACGTTCGCACCGCGCATGCGCAGGGGTGTTTACAGACTGAGGATATAAAACGGCTGTTTCGAGGCGAAGCTCATCATTCTAGACTTGCCAACGTGAGGAATACACCAAGTTTCATCTCTCACGATCTACGACATGGATTTATTAACACTTCTCACACTGATTACAGTTTGTGCATATTCCCAAGGTAGGTGATCTTAAGCATCAATGTTATGAGAGTTAAGTAATATCTAATCTTGAAGTCTTCTGTACGAACCGTGATTTGCATGCATTAAATTCATTAACGTGTTTGTCATGTTTGTGGTTGTTTTTGGTATGCATTCCAAAGGTAAGTGATCTTAAGTATCTGTTATTTGATAAGTGAGCTTAAATTGATTTGGTTTAATTTTCAAACAGTGTAGTTGATTCAGACTTTACTCTCTTTTACCATTTTCTTTTCTCTTTATTGAGTTTTACTGACCAAGTGTCAAAAGTTTATCATGATGGTTTTATGACAGGCTCATGACAGAAGTTGGAAAAGATGAAATTATTCATGAAAGACCTAATCGTGCATTTATAGGCTAATTAAAAGGAGTTCCGAATACCCTTCGGGGGTCTTGGAAGGGTTCTTACTTAAAGAGCTAATTCTGCAATATTCAGTATTTATAGGTCGATTCCCTGTTGTGTTATATGCTCTTAGAATACATGGCTATGGGGGGCTTAGCTGAAGATGCCGTCAAGGTCACACTGTCAAAGATGTTGTTCAGAAAGTGACAGCTAATCCACCTGTCAAAGGACAAGGGGTTCTGTTGGAAGTGTCTGTTTTTGCTAACCGTTACTGATCGGTGGTTCAAATGTAAGTTCTGGAATCTAAACTAAACACATGACACATAGTTTGATCTTCTGTTTGGGCAGAAACCATATACTTACAAAGCAGCCACTTTCAAAAGATGTGACGTTATAATGTATATGTGCATCTGTCAAGTACAGCGTTTGTTTAGCTCCATGTTCAGTAAACGTACTCATATAATGACAAAGAGAATGCTTTGCTCATGAACACTTGATCATGCTATTCTCAGCGTTGTAATCCAGAGCATGAACAACATTTGGTAGGGAAGTCTGTATCTTATGTAGTACCTTTATCCGTGGTTTGATATACCCATTATCCGCTGAGGTTAAACGTAAATCAAAATTCTGCTACCAAGGTATTTGGGTCATACACGAATCCGAGCTATCGCCACTATGAAGGATATGCGGGTTTAATGTTACTGGTGGATGAAAACATGTCTCGATTACACCGGACATACAGTGACTTAAAAGATCATCTCACAAACGTATGAAGCATATTTCTAGCATCTCTCAAGGGATAGTGGAGATTACTGTAATCTTATAAGATAATAATGAAGGCTCGGAAATGTCATCAATGTGCTTGAGCATATGATGAATGCAAATATTTGGATCATCACAGAGCGCATGTTAAGATTATTCCTTTTTTGTGAGTGAGTGAGTTTGGTTTTACGCCGCTTTTAACAATATTTCAGCAATATCAGTTTGCGGACACAGCAAGTGGGCTTCGCACATACCCATGCATGTGGGGAATCGAACCCGTGACGAGCGATCGCCTTAACCCACAAGCTACACCACCACCCCCATCCGTTTTCACTACCAGTGGTGATAAAGATAAACTATGTGTAACGCGAAATTATAAGTTCGCGATAGCCATAGCTCTATATTTTCTACGCGATGATATATATCATTGACACAATATATACTGGTGGTATATCTTCTAAACAGTTTCAGAAACGTGTTAACTGTAAGTCTCACTGACAAACTCTCACATTTAACTTGAGACATGGACATAGTGAGGATGGACAAAGACACATTCAGTACGTACAGGGTATGTTTTGAAATTAAAAACAAAGCAAACCAAATAATTAGAATCGATGGCGAAAATTAGATATGGAAATGACATACTCCGTTTAAAGTTGATACAGCGAACCAAAGAAAATATATTCTCATATTCCGGGTTTATGTATATTACAAATCAGTCATTGTTGCGCGATTGTTAGTATAAAACAAATTGTAATGGTTTCAAACAGTACACATTAATATAATTCTTGATCATTTAGTTAAAACCATTGGTAAGGCGACAACATCCGTACATCCGCACCTACAAGTACCTAACTTACAGACTACGGAAGTCACAGTGACGATGTCGTTATGTTCAGTGGAGAATGTAGTGGTAGTTTCCAGAAGGCACAGGAGTGGACTGTACACTGTAAGGGAAGTTTGCTTGCTCGGACCTGTGGTCATGTAAGTCACAGGGGCAGCGCCATGCCAGGGCAGACCACAGCACAGTCACCGCTATTTGTTTAGGTTTTTCGTAGTGCCTCGTCGACAAACATTGTCCGGGTCTTTCGGATCCTGTGAAGGATGTCGGAACATGTACCGAGTTGAATTACGACTTCCTGAATGTTTCAGCAAAACGAAAACAACTTTATCTGTTCACTGAGTCCCGTTTTAAGTAGACAAAATATCGGATGGTCAGACCCTGCTGCTACTCTCCGCAATACAAGCGATGGTGTGGTAGACGGAAGGCAGAAAGTATTGCACGTCACACCAGAAAAGTCGATATGGTTGAAAATAACACCAAGACTGGTCGCCTCGGAGTTAATATGCTCTGTCTTATTGATTGTTAAGAGGTGGTATGATAGATCAGTGGTTTAAACAGGCATTACCCCGGGCTAGTACAGACAAGCACGCACGCACGCACGCACGCACGCACGCACGCACGCACGCACGCACGCACACATATACACACACACAAAACGAGAGAGGGAAAGAGATAGAGACGCGCGCGCGCCCACATACACATACCGGTCGATCTTGAAATATTTCTATAGTTTATCTGACATAACATTGACTATTGTAATATCATAGACTCGGGTAGAATCGTCCTTCAACACTTTCGTAATATATTTTTCTTAGTTTTATCTAAGTTAGAAAGCTCACTTACATTCCCTGACTGAGCAGACTCGCTCCAGCCGCAATGACTGAGGCAGTCAGATACCGACAGACAGTACTGTTCGCATGACTTGTAAATGTCACTAAAGTAAACTGACTGTGTGTGCAGGGACCATGTGAATACTACGAGTCGATGTTCGACAACACAAACTGTTACATAAACCTGAATACGTACGGACCTGGTCCTGCGAAGATACCAATATCGATCAGAACAGAAATCTAAGCGAAATTTACATGAACATTTAAAATGTCCCTGTGAAACATATTTGTATACACTCAACCTTTTAAGGCGACAACTGGACTCTAGGAGACTTGAAACTCGATCTAGTGTCGCAAACAACATTACTGCTTTACCGTTTTCAGAAACAAAATCTGTCATTATGAAACTGATTACTTATTTTTAAGCGGGTGAAAGTGTCCAATACACTTCTGGAAACCGACTCAAAGCTTTGAATTCAAGACATCTTTTACAGTTTAAAGAAGCATCTGAGCGGTTCTCATGGCGTCTTCATCTGACGTCTCGTAGTAAACGCATGACTAGTGTTGCATATGATGCTTGCATTTGCTTTTTCAGCTGCATGTTTCATGATACGACCGTAATTTAGCGCCATACCCTAAATAAACCTTATCAATACACGGCATTGCTTAGATCGGGTTGTGTTGACATGGGAAATTGGCCTTAGGTGTGTGTCATATGTTGCTAGAGCAACTACTCTTCAACACTATCAGAAGCATATTATCACACCCACAAAAATGTCCATTATCCCTCTAATAAATTACCAGCACCTGGATAATTTGAACTATAACATTTGCAAAAGGGAATTTTTAAAAAGTAATCATGTGGTTCTCATGATCTTCATTTTTCGCTTCCTCTCCACCTTAAAAAGACCTGATCCTGTGCGTAAACTCATGCACAATTTGAGACATCCTCGATCAACAGACATCGCCTGTTCCCTGTCCTGTTTGTCTGTCTCTAGGGTTTTCTTTATTCTCCTCACTGTCCTAGTTTGTAAAGTCATCTCATACTTTATATAGACATCTGTAGTGCGGTGATCGAACTTGGAGGAAACAATTACCAGAATTTGCGCAACAGGCTTGTCGAGCAAACATGGCGGCGTTGGAAAAGAGTGTCGTCTGACTACAAACATCTACGTGATGTCTTTGTTTGCGGTGTGAGTTTAGCCAGGCGTTCAGATTCAACAATCCGTGTTTGCCTCCTCGTCAACAGAATAAAGTATTAGGGTTGTCTATAAACTGACAAACGGAGTTATATTTGTTGGAATTATTTGCGGAATTTCTCGTGGAATCGACAATGGTTGGACAACGCAAGTTAAATGTATTTTTTGAGTTAAAGAGGTTTAACTAAACACAAGCTATGCTTTTGTCAAAAGGGAAAGGATATTCCTGTTGAGAGCTGCTAAGTACATGTGTTCGTATGAATGTGGCAGGGATTATATTTACAAGGGTGGACATAGGTGGTCAGTTCATAATTACATGATTAGCTATAGCTGGTCAGGACATGTCTAAGTAGTGACATGACCATTTTCGAAATACCTTTAAAGATTAAAATGAAGAATGTAAGAGGCGACCAACGGAATCGGCTGCTCAGACTCACTGACTTAACATGTCATTAACGTGTCAACACATGTCATTGTACCCCAAATGCGTAGATCGATGCTCATACTGTTGATCAGGGGACTGTCTGGTCCAGGCTCGATTATTTATAGATCGCCCCCATTTCACAGAGTGCAGAGTGCGGCGTAAAACTAAACTCACTCACCACTGGCAGCAGGCACCAGTAATCCATTTATTTGAACACAGAGAAGACAAATTACATGAACAACATTGTGTTTTAGATGGTTGGGTAGTTTATTGTTTGAAACGACCCAGTGTTGTTCATCCGCGAACAGAACCAAAAATAGATTCCTATCCAAGGTAGATTCATGCCCTGTATATGTAGTTTCTGGTGTCGCCCTAACAGCAGAGTAAAGTTATACTCTTTCACTTTATTTGATGTTTGGATATATGTAGGATGTGCGATGGTGTGGCATTGTAGAGAGTGTCAGTATTATCAAGAATCCAGACTCTGGATGTTTTTTTTTTTCAAATCAATGGTTGATAACATGAATACTCCGCCTCGTACCACGTCTGACAGAGTCGCCAATCGATGTGTATACTTGTGTCCTTTTATAAGGACTCTATTATCAACGGTGTTACTGAAGAAATATATTAATTCATCATATCAGGTGTAGAAATTACGGATATAGTTTTACAGTAGCTCTAATGATTCCATACCAACCTAGTAAGAAGAATACGAAAAACACTTTACGTACGTTTTTCAGAAATTTTTTATTGAGAACAAATGTGACACAGAAAGAACATTTCCTATATCAAGACTAGCAACAGACTCAGCTGAGCACAAACACTTTGACAGTTGTCAAATACGTCATCTTATCGATAACAGCGTAATTTTGAAGGATAATCATATTGGCAACAACAACACATGCAGACACACATTCCCATTCCATTTATAAACAGAACGCATTATATTTAGTCCATTTGGACTCTTTCAACAAGTTGAAAATTACCTGTCATTCTGAGTCCAGAGGTGCATGAACTTATCTGACATCGTCTCCTGCAGCTATCAAGTGCCATGACTGCACCAGCTGGAACCCCTATTGCAGAGAGAAGGTGAACGAACCCTTCAGTGAAGCCGTCGCCACCGTGGACTGCGACAAGACCAACACATGCTTCCTTAAGAAAGAAGAAAGTGGAGGTTGGTAGACCTACTCACTATATGTCAATAACACACATCTCTGATATGGTAAAATAGAATACTGAAACACGAACAGCGTATCAAAAATACAGAATTTTTATTCGGTGGCACAAAAAGATTCAACATCTTGTAACAGATATTTTAAAGAAGCTGAAATAAGAACTGGAAATTTAAAAAGAGTATTATCCGGTTGCACATATTGTGAAATCATGTAAAGGTAATGTAATGTGTATTTATTAGATAGTCCATTGTTACATCTTGAAAAAGGTCATGCGTGTCGTGTACTGTTAGACTAAATTGTATTTTTTAGATTTTGAACCAACCATCATACTTCAATCCTACACTTTCATAGCACTGTGACATTCGTAAACCTATGACAAAGTATAGAGTTGCGATAGGTCGTAACGTTGCGAACGCTTTGTGGATCGGGACCCAGGTGCTTAAATGTTTCATTCATATCCTCCCCTGGCAGTTATCTCCCGTGGTTGCACCGACTGGTGGATGGAGACGCAGGTGGACATAAACTACGAAGGCTGTCAAACACAGGAAGTACAGTGGGTGGGGAAGCAGACGTGGTGTTTCTGTAAGTCGGACCACTGCAATGGCGCCTCTGTAGAGATGCTTGAGTCAGGCATCCTCCCGCCTCCTCCTCCATCGGGACCAGAGAAGGCGGAAAAGAGCAACAGGATACAAGTACGTGGTATAGTTTGTGATAACTGATTCTCAGTCTGAATCCTTATGCACAGGTCTTTATACACCTCAAGGATACTTGTTGAACGTACACTCATCCGTTGACCGTTATTTTGACAGATGTGTAAACGGTTTTGATTAAAAGAGGGAGTTCTGTACGGTCATGCAAAATCAAGCCACGATTGCCTTTCACAGTTGAAAGCCTCGCACCCCCTGACTCTGTCGGTAGAAAGCATATCTTGTTGTTACAGGATGACGGCTGGAATGGCTGGGAGTTCTCCCAGGACTGGCAGCAGTGGCAGAGGACAGGGGACACATCTGAGGTAAGCTGAGTTCATTTCAAATTATTACGAACACCAATCTCCAGCACCATGACAGAAACAAATGGGTGCTGGAGGACCCTCATGACCCTTTCTCTTGCGCCACGATATTATTCAAAGTCAAATTTGTATAGTTTATATGAATATCCTGAACCCTTTCCAACATGGCGTCAATGATTATAAGTAGACTGAAAAGGGTATTGCCTGTAGTAGGCTTCTTTTTTGACTGACTGGGTGACTTCGAGAGCGCTATGAACAGTATATCTGTTTGATGATGCCCTAAACATTTTGTCAGAAGACATCAGGTAGGACTCTTCAACAGCGTCTTCATTAGTAAGCATGGCGTTCATATGAAAGTAACACCTAATGGTGTTGGCATAGTTTTGTCTTTAAACCCTTTTCCAGTAGTATGTAAGACGTGATACACGCGGTGCTATTCGGAAGTACCCTTCGAATTCATAACAAAGTAATTGCACTAACTTATGTTTACAGGAATGGAAGAATTGGAACGAGATGGTGACAGTTCCCTGGAGCGAGTGGGAACATGATGGCACAGGTCACAAACCCACAGCAGCCCCGGTGCAGGACAACAAACCAGAACAGAAATTCGATGACGGGAACCCAGATTATCACCTTGAAGAAGCCGACCACAGCAAAGACCCTGCATGGCAGCTGTGGTGGTGGCATGCCGACTCCGACAGACCCAAGTTCAACGACTTCGAGAAGACCTGGAAGGCTCCCACGTGGGTGGAGAACAACGACGGTCAAGGCTGGGATTTCCCCATCACTGCCAGGGAAGAAGAGGTGAAGACACGGCCCACCACCACAGAGAGGCAGTGGACTTGGGGCAAAGGATGGGGTCACATCTTCCCATGGTGGTCTGGTAAGAAGGTGGCGTCCACTACAATGCGCCCTCGCTTGACCACTGCTTGGTGGACGGAAGCACCTGCAGCCGCCTCTACTGCTAATCCTGTAGTGATCCAGAACGAAGGAGACAATACGCTGCAGGAGGTGGTGGAGAAGGAGGAGAAAAACAACGTGGACGCCAGCAGCGACATCTCTGACGCAGGTGAGCTACACATGGCCTGATGTACTGGTGTATTTGGAGTCAGTCGTGTTGATCTGAGTATTTAGTTCAATCGTATCGATGTGCACTAACCTCTGCTCATCTTCAGTGATGTCATTTTTACGTCACCGTGGTGATTTGGACTGAGTAAATTTCCCTACCATTCAATACTTGTCGCAAGAGCCCATTCAGGGTTGGAAAATCCCCCAGCCATTCAATCCTTGTCGCAAGTGCTGATTTAAGGTTAGTCAAATTCCCCACCATTCAATGCTTGTCGCCACAGCTCATTCAGGGTTAATAACACTCCCCACCATTCAATGCTTCTTGCTGGAGCTGGCAACCGCTTTTTAGGAAGGTTAGAAGATAAATTGTGGATGAATGTGTGTCATGTCACGACCGTAATCTAGTTACTCATATTATGAGCCACTATTTTGCCGCAAAGGTATTTGGCATACCACGTAGTTGTGAACAAAAATTTACAATGTGTACTGAGTAACCTAACTCTGTCTTGTGGGATGAGAATTGAATTTATATTTTGTATAATATTAAGAAACTATTCAACATTAAAATTCGTTTTCGTATTCAAGACAGCTGTAGACACAAACATCACATAATGTCATTTTACGTTTCAGAATTCTTCTGTTGGGACTGCTACAGTGACAGCCCTCTCTGCGGCACCAGGGTGGACACACAGAAGGCTCACTACCTCGGCAAGACTCCGTGCCCCAGCACCAACAAATGTTTCGTCAGGAAACAAGGAGACGGTAAGTTATTTCTGCCTAGTACTGCACTGTCCATGCACTCTGACTCCAGTGTTACATATACTCAGGGCGAGAGCGCCATACCTCACTGTGCTGACATGCATCCCTCGGTTGCTCTTCAGTTCGCATCCAGGAATGGTTTCTGTCAAGTACATATCCACATTCTTTGACCTTTAAACGGGAAGGAGTGAGTTAAGTTCACGACCATTGAAGAATATTTCAGCAATACCAGGGCAGGGGACGAAGAAAATGGGCTTCACACATTATACCCACGGGGGATATTGGGTCATGGGCGTGATCAGCGAACACCTTAACCACTACCCTAACGCCCCTCTACAAAACTGGAATGTGGAATTGCAGATGCTGAAACACTGCACTCACATGCAAGTATCAGAATATGCAAACTTCATGTCAATTGCATTCCATTGTATCCATAGTACGTGACCATTAAAGCTAGAACAGTATGATACCAAGCCTGCGTTCATCTGGTTTTTCCTGTACAAATCTAAATCCCAAAATGCCGCCATAATATCCGTACTCTATATAGAACATGTCCGAATCAAACAGAATGGCAGAGACAAGTTCGAAAAACTACATTCGGAAATAAGCTGTAACAATACAAAAAGCACATCTGGTGTTCTCAGACAGTGTTAGTGCATCTTTACTCCACTTCCCCACAAAGGCCGAAATTGCAAAACAGTTGGCCCAATACACATAGCCTTGAAATCATTCTCGCACAGACAAATTTCTGAGAAAAACACTAAGGTCTTCCAATCTACGAACTATTTCCAACAGAAAAGGAAACTGTTTAGGTTACTCAGCAGATACCATTTCACAAGCAGTTCTAAAGATTCAACAGCCTTGACACACAACTAGTTTCTGTTGTTGTTTTGAAACATCTCTTTCTTGAGTTAAAGTTTGACAAAAAATTCCGTCGTAACGTTTACTCTTTCCGTACCTGTCATGTTTAGGGAGGATATTGTGCCAAATCCTTCAAAGGCATGTGTAACTTTGCTCACAGCACACGAACATTCTATATAGGCGCCATCTTGAGGTCAGAATAAAGCACTATCAAACGACAATCCTAGTATTCAAAGTACTCAACGTGGCGCCTAGCCAAACCAATGTTTGGACAGTGCCCATGGAATGTACAGCGCCACCTACCGGGACATACAGGAAACTGACGGCCTTAACTGTTCTGGTTTCAATTTTAAATCGGATACTTCTAAGAGGAAATCAAATAGTCTGGTAAACTGTCGTAACGGACAAATATTGGTAGAGTTTTAATACGTTTGGACTAAGCTATATGTTAATGTTGAATGTTGGCAAGAGTTGAGATGGGATGTCCATGTACTAAGCTATATACTGTAGCAGATCCTATAGTATAGCGACATGTGACACGACGATATTTGCAGTCACACAACCCATATAATGTAAACTGTCAAAGGAGAATGAATTTTACAAAGATATCTATCAATAATTTAGTTTGATTTCAAATTAGTGCGTGCCATTATAATGTTTACAGAATCTGTTACAACATTTGGGCAAAGTTGTAGGTTTAAGATTCAGTGTGCTTCCTTATCTGTGCAGGGGAACATCAGAATTTCCTTTGCAGAAATTGTGCGCGCTAAACTGAAAGATCCGGGTTACAATCCATCCTTGTCATGAGGACTTACTAACGGGATCGGGTGGTCAGGTTCGCTGACTTGACTGACACATGACTGGAATATTGCCTTAAACAAAGGACATAACAAAACTGATGCACAGACTCTGTCATTTGCGAACATTTTTTCCTAATTCAGTATTAACTAACAATATATATGTTCACCTGGTAGTTTGAAGACGATATTAAGCCATCATCTCCTACCACATGCAGAAAACTTGGGTGGTGAGATAGTCTTATGGTGGAAGTGTTCGCTTGTCACGCTGAGGATCCCGGTTCTATTCCCCACATTGGTACAATATGCGCAGCCCTCCTTGGAGTCCCCCTCTGGTGTACTTTTGCTGGAGTATTGCTCAAGCGGCGTACACATTTACTCTCTTACATTGTCCAACGTGTCCTAATTTCAACTTCCCAAAGTATATCACGTGACTTCATTGGAGAGGATCCAAAGTTCAAAACCTTCCAAAATACCAGAACTTGCTGAGAGGTCTGTAAGCCAATCCGTAAAACCAAAGTAAAGAAACGCATAACTGCACAGTTGGAAGCATTAACTAAGTTATGTAACATTATCTGCCACTCTTTGGCGTCCGAAGGTCTCCCTTGTGTGTTTCATATAGAGGGACCAAGCATCTGAGACCCGATTACCTGGTTTGATTCTAGATTTGCTCTTTCCGTAACAACCTGTTCCATTAGTGACACTTAATACCGTTTGCTTTAACTTCGAATATTTCAAATCAATCATGTTTCATTAAATTTATTTCAAAATCTGTTTCTTTTCCGATTCTAACAGTAAATTTATATTAACTTATTATGGCACATATTCATTCAATAAGGAAGAGGGGCAGTGGCTGATGTGTTTGCTCACGTCGAAGACCCGGTTCGATTCCCCACATCGGTACAATGTGAGAAGATCATTTGTGGTGTTATTGCAGGAATATTGCTAAAAGCGAATATTTGCTCAATCTTATTCAGTAGTATCAGTTAAAGAAGTGTTTCCTACTCGTCGGTGACCGTTCCCTTAAATTACTGCACACACACCGAATTCCAAACCCACTACTCTGAAACAAGGGGTCCCTGTTACATCAGAGATGTTGTCGGACAATATCAGTCCCTTCTATTGTTTCCATCCCCCATATAATATCCCCATAGATTAACGCCCCCTCGCTATGACAGCGTTACGGACATCTGCAGCTCTCTTGATGCTGGTTCTGTTTTCAACATCCTTGTGTAAACTTCTTTTAAAGTCCACGTGGATTAAAGAGTTAACTTTAACAGACACCGACTATATGGTGTGACAATGAGAACCTTAGGAGAACATGTTGCCGGGTTTCTGTCTTTGGGGATTATAGAAAAAACAATAGGGAAACCGAAGTGACGTCCTTGCCTTCAACCCTGATTAAGTAACAGCAACAAGACAAGAGTTGTATCACAGTCGCAAGACACTCTTGCCTATGCCTTTCTGTATATATTTGATGAGGTTTAGCGGTGAGCGCGCATCGTCTAAATGTATGTTGTGTTCAGTCCTACCTGTGTCGGAGGCCCGGCTTAGAACTGGTCTGTAAGAGGCGAATAAGGGTATTGAGTAGTCACATTTGGTTGACACATGTCATCGTATCGCACTTGCGTAGATCGAAGCTCATGCTGTTGATACGGTAATTTTTAACGATTAACAACAATTGTCAGAGGGGTAGACAATGTACGTGATCGAGACTATTGCAGTGCCGGTTGTTGTGGACGCCGGCTGATTGGGTGAGATGGCTGACTTTGTGTGGTGATAAGGCCTCTGATTCTGACAGTGGGGATTCGAATTCCGAATGGGACTCAACGACAGATAAGTACTAGAATCTGTACTTTACTATGAATGATTAATCGCAAATATAACGTATGTTGCAGATGATGTTTATATATGCATGGCCTAATGGCTCTATTTTGTCTGCCAGTTACCTATCGCGGGTGCGCTGACGGTTGGACCAGTAGCGTCATCAGTCACGACTACGTGGGCTGCAAGACGCAGATGTTGTGGGGGAAGCCGGTTGAATGGTGTTTCTGCACTGCGTCGCTGTGTAATGGAGACTCTATGGATGACATCAAGATAAAATACCTCAACCCAAACCCTCATCCATTTAAAGGTGAGACTTCGCGGGACTTCCCGAGATTTCCTTTGAACGCGTATTTAATTTATATTTTGTGTACATACAAGTTAGATACGAGAGGATTCAAATGGACAAAGAGCAAGGCAGTGGTCTCCTAGACCTTGGATACTACATGAATATTTTCGAAAAAAAAAAGGTTAGAATGTTTTTGAAGTCCAAGATTGCATTATGACATAGGTTGAATTAAACACTGTTCTTGTCTTCATTTGTTTTGTTGGGTTTGTGTTGATAGCTGTTGCTGCTGATTTGTTTTGCTTTGTTTGCCACATTTTGCTTGGATTTAGGGGTGTTTCTTGTAATTATGATCAGAATGATCACTCAGTTGACAAGGAAGAGAAATCCCTTTCGGCAACTTTATAAAAACGTGTTAATTTTTCTGTTTTCATTACAGGAAACATCTCTACGACAGCGGGCCCTGACAGCACCACAGACAACGACTACGACAACACCGGTTCTTCCGACACCACCACAGACAACACCACAGATGACCAAACATCTATGGATACAAATGCATCTACTTCCAAAGATGGCGTTACGAAGGTCACGGAGGACTCAAGCAAAGGGGAGACAACTGAAGACAAGCAGTTATCACCCTTCCTTACCCTTCTTGGTTCTAAGGGACTAGCGTGAAGAACATAAGCTGGGACTGATGAAACCTATGTATTTCCTCAACAGTTTGTAATCGTATCCCATTCCGAGAGCTACCATGGATGCACTGCTAATATACACAGTGGTTGCATAGAATGGACAACGTGTAAAACGTATCTTGAAACATTTCTGAATTAGCCCGTACGCTCGCGTTGCGAATGTTAAGATACCGAATACAAGTTCTGAGGAAACTCCACAAAATAATATCCAACTGTGATTGTCAGTGTCAGTAACCTTGACGTTATGATTGTTTCCAAGTGTGAGATATGATAACACATATTCTAGTTTGCAGTCGAGCTTCGGCGCTAAGCTCACATTTTGTTCCGTTTTAAGAAAAAGCTTAGTTTATTTTTGCCACTTTGTAAACATTAAATGTATGTTTTGTGTGCTGTTGTGTGTAATTGCCCATTGTCGAGTCACAAAAACCTGTATATAGTTCTCCTACCTGGATATGTACATAACATATAACGTCCTGCTATTTTAACCACAAGAAAGGTTTTCTTGGCGCTGTATTTTACACGTTCTATGCTTCTGTTAAAGCACTAATTACCTGTTTTATTCGTGATGTATTTTGTGTGCCGTCGCTATGTAGCTATATTATTGCCTATCTGTCGTTGATCTATGAACAGTTACTCCAAAAAGCATCAGTGTCTATACCTCATAGAGCTTCATAATCGGTAGGGGCGGCGGTGTAGCCTAATGGTCAAAGCGTTCGCTCGTCACGCCGTAGGCCCGGGTTCGATCGCTGACATGGATACAATGTGTGAAGCCCAGTCTGGTGTCCATGGCCGTGATATTACTGGGGTATTGCTAAATACCCTCACTCATAAACTATTGCTCACTCACTCATAAACTGTGCCAACTAGAATTTAAAGAGTTGAGCATCTTATACCTTTACCATCTGGACATGACAATATTTGGTCGATAATATGAGCATCAGATATGGAGTTTGATAGAAACAGCCAGGATACCTTCGCATGATCATATATATTGTATCTCAACTATATCAGTCATGTTATAAAAGTGCTAATACTCCCCCAACACATATATTACATACCAAATTCGCTTTCAGCCATCAGTGCATCGCGCAGTGAGTTAGGAACCAATGACCACTTACGTTAATACAGAAGGATATATATACATTCTGAATTTCGATAACTGCTTATTTGGGTTAACCCCTGATCAGTGGACTCTGTTTCGATTTGAGAGTTAACTGTATGAAAATTTCAACTAGATATATTTCGCTGTAGAATAGTAATCTTTCCAGGAAGACACTGTTAGTGCAGGCACTTCCTGTTTCGAGAAGAAAATCACTCTTATACAACTATAGTATGTAACGGTACAAGAAAGGGCACGGTCATCCTGTACGTCCAACATCCTTAACACTGCGTGTCCACTGTAAGAACCATGTTGGTCAAGCTGTGATATTTGTTTTCGTGTTTGCCCGGTGGTTAGGCGTGTGAGAATCTAATCAGATGTGGTGGTCAGTCTAAGTGAAGTGTAAACACAGTATTGACATGGCCAGGTGTACGTGGTGCACAAGCTTCAGTCCGCGCTTTTCCCTGGACGGCTTTAACTCTTAGACTTTGACGCTAACAGCACGACGTTTCCATTAAAAAGGAGCAGGTTGACCTTTTAGTAAATTTTAGATTACCTTTCTTAATGTGCATTGCTCTTCGACCAAAGGCGTAGCTACCATTACAGAAAAAGCCCGGCCTTACACTTGTTTTTGTGCTATGAAAGTCCTCAATACTATTTAAATATTAAACTTTGCGACATATCAGGTTGACACGAACAAATTGCCTAGCTATGCACCGGTCGACAGTCAATCTGAAAATAAACAACATTATTCTCAAAAGGATCATTACCTCATGCTGTTTAAACATTTGGATATGATTCCACAGTGATTCTTCTTAAATTACCGTTCTTCTGTCGGAGCCGATGGGGCAGCCTAGTGGTAAATGTGTTCGCTTATCACGCCGAAGACCAGTCTTCGATTCTCCATATGTGTGCAATGGCTGAAGCCCATTTCCGGTCTTCCCTACGTGATATACCTGAAGTATTGCTGCAAGCGGCCTACAGCCATGCCCAACACAGTTTGCTTTGCTCACTGTTTGGTTCAAGATTGGCTTCACTTGGCACTTGTATAATGACTCAGACTAGAGTTCCGACCACCGACTAGTCCCCGTCAGAAGAATGGAGGAGGATTGTACATACTCTCGCCAGTTCATTTTTAGATAAGCAGAAAACACATTATGTAATGTCAATCTACAGACTGTTTCTTGTAATGTTTTAATTATATATGCCTATATGGTCCAAAAATTATCGAGCTTACTGGGATGCAGGTCTTGCTTATTGGTCGGTTGTGGATCCTGTAAGAGGATGGTATTCAGTGAAGTGCATGTTGACTAGCATCGCCATTGTAGCTTCGCTCTTGTGGACAACATTGTCAACATGGCTGAATCTATTTTATCCAAGGTGCGTCTAGCAGGTGATGGAGCTCCGCTGCTGCTGCTGCTGCTGCTGCTTGTGTTCAGTGCATCATTTCAGTATTAACAGAGTGTGTTGTTTTATGCCTTGACGTCGATTGGTACAAACATATTTAACGTATTTGGTGATAATACAACAGGTGAGAAAAGTGTATTTGTGCCGCAACTACAGACAGTGGTGTATTTGTTCACAGTTAGTATTGCCGATCAGCAAGCCACTAAATATGCTTCCATTGCTTCTAAGGGTACTTTGGGGACAACTGATGTTAAGATACATCTCAAACGGACAATTCGGGGATTGTGTAAAATAGATCTATCTGTATGTTGTAGATATTTCCGCGATTTTTGTATGAATGTTATGTCTGTTAATCACTTGTTTGATATTTATTTCATGAACGCACGTGCTTCAAATGTAAATAACCATCACTTATTAGACATATGTGTATATTTGACTATGTATACTTGTTTATATGGGAAATATATCAAACATACACACACTGTACATGTATGGTTGGTTTTGTATGTTGACTTAGCATCCTGCATCTTAACGCCATTACACATCATGACAAATGTGTCTTGTTTCCGTACGCTGGTACTGGCATGACGTCGTTCGTTAGGACTCATCCAAGCACCTCCATGCCCACCCCGAAAAGTCCAGAGAGAATTGGATCTCATCTGAGGGGTCAGGGAGGGATCGACAGAGTTGTAGACAATATCACGGCGGGGAACACTATATGAGATTCACAGGTTGTACCATATGGAGAATCGAACCCATGTCTTCCGGCGTGACAAGGGGCCGTTTTAACCACTTGACTACCTTACAGACCCTTAACTCATCATAAACATTAATTTTCTAAGGTTTCAAGCTCTGAACACCAATGGTGTCACGATACAATATGTCCATCTGCACTGCAGATCAGGTCAGTGTCTTGAACTCTGGTGAAATGACACAAGCGGATACTGATTTGAATGGCTATCTGGCTCGAATTTTTAAAAGCAAGGGTCAATAAAGATCCACAAAGAATTCGTAACATTAGGACTTGTCGTAACTCTACGGCTTATCACAGGTTTACGAATACCGTAGCACTACGGGGGTTTTGTGAACCGGGGCCATGGTTTCTGATTAATCGGTCCTGAACTGATGCTTGAATGTGCGATATATTAACAATTTGACCTCAAGTACAACAAACACGTAAGACAAGAAGAGAACTAACGTAAAATATAATAATGAAGATCTCCAATGCCAGTGTTTCAAAGCGATCTGCCGACCTCTAGCGTGCGTGTCAAACTTATGACTTACGTATGTAAACTGAAGAACGGCAAGGTTCATGTGACCTGTTCCGTGTGGTTTGAAGCGTTGGTTTAGGTCATAATTTTTCAAAGTGATTCTTTCTTAAGATGACCGACCATAACATTCATGATCGCTCAATCTTTTGGAAAGTGAAGAATATAGAACTAGAAACTCATTATAGTTTATATGTTCCCTCGTGAATACATGTATATCACCTCGTTCAATTCTTGGAGCTTCTGTTGGGACAGATCTTCCCGAATTTCTCACACTCAACATTAACGATCGGACCAGTGTTGGTGTCCTGGTTGTCCTCTACTTCTTAAAACAAGCAATACACTCGCCATATCTGCGCTTTTGTTACATGCAAGCCGTTGGTGAAATATGGCTGACAACTTCAATACGTCTTCTGCACAAACATTATTCATCACGTTTCATACTTCATTTCCATTATATTCAAACATCAAAGGTATGCCTACACATTTCCATTTTGCAAATGCATGTACATTAATTTGTTCTGTCTTTTGCAATTGTTCAGAAAGACATCTAACAACAAGAACAGATGTTCCACTGTCAATCGTTCCATTAGGTTCTCAGCTTTTCTTCAAAGGTTACCTGTTCAACTATACATCAAAAGAAGAAGATATTTCCATGTTTTTATTTCACACCATCAGTGCAGTGGTGTGTATGGTGTATTTATAAATACATACAACAGAATCATTACACATGGATAATAACTGAAGGATTTGACCAGCCTTATCACACTAAATGGAAAATTGATTTACATTCAGTGATATTGAATCTGTTTGAAGGTTGTGAAAATAACCAAGTCTTCAACAGACAATCTAATGATTGACATCATAGCATCAGTCGATGTCATAAAATGCATCAACCATGTCAATAGATCTGAAAATCCAATTCTTTTACAACAAGCAGTGGTTGCTGAAGACCACCTTAAAGCAGAATCATCTCAGGGAGGCCTTGCTATTGTCATCAGCCTACACACATGCCATGACTGAACATGTATGTATACAGTCTCAATCAGCCTCAACAATGGCAAGCGTACTATATTGCACTTGATATTGGAATGATATCACAAAGTACAAAACACCTGCTTTTTCAGGAAAACAAAATAATGGAGGGAGTACTACTATAACCCACCATTTCAACATGACATGCAGTACTGTTTGTACATTTAACACATCAAGAGTTAAGTAACATTAGTCTCAATTACCTGAAGGAAGATTCCCTTAAATGTAAAAGGAAAAACAGTGTTGACAATCACATGAACAGATCACTGAAATTCTGGGATGATCCTAGGTGCTTGTGAAAAAAACAAGAATGACCGAGTAGAGTGAGTGAGTTTAGTTTTATGCCACACCAAACTTCCAGCTATATGGTGACAGTCTATAAACAGTCTAGAGTCTAGACCCAATCAACAGCATGAGCATTAATCTACAGTATTAGGATATAATGACGTGTCAAGCGAGTCAGTGAGCCTGACCACCTGATGCCATTAGTCACCTCTTACGATGAGTATGGTGTGGTGTTCCGTGGCTAGGCATGGTGTGCTGTGGTCTGGCATGACATGGCATGGCAAGGCATGGTGTGCTGTGGTCTGTCCTGGCATAGCATGGCATAGTGTGTGGCATGTTGTGTATGCATGGAGTATGAACTAGTAGACTAATACGGTGCTGGGCAACTTTATCTCATGGCACAGAGTTAAAATGGATTCACCACTGAGACATAATATACTGACTGTATGCCTACCAGTTATATCCACCAAATGTAAACCAGGGCACCTGTCTTGAAGTAAATAGTGAGGGAATGATCCATTAAGTCATGCTACAAGTAGTCAGGAAATATCCAGGTTTGTAATTATAGCACTAAGAATAAAATATTTCAGCCTTAAATTTTCTTGAGGCTGGACATACTGCCGATGTGATCAAAATGATACTCACTCACTTGAAGCTATACAACGAAACATTTATAATGCTCATTGCCAGTTCATGAACCACTTGAAGTGCAAATACATGTAGCCATAAACTGTTGCAGCCACAGGACTGTACGCTTACTTACAACTCCATGTGTTGATTTAATTTTTAGAACAAATATCTATTAAAAACTCAGCATTATATCTGAAAATACCATTCCTACACAGATCTTTGTGATCTTTCATGAATTTGCCAGCTCTGAAAAGATGCCCTTAGGCTTGTTGTTAGCGTCATCCTCTCCAAGCGTGTCCACAGCCATCTGTCAACACGAAGACAAACATGGGTTATAAACATTATTGTTGTATGTGTGAACAGGCAGGCTGGGGAGATTTACTTTTGCCCCAATGTGACCCCTCCACATGACACTGTCTAGCTGTATCTGTTGACAAAACAACAAAAACAGACTCTGTCGTAAGAGATTAGCTGTGAGGCTCTTGTTGGATGACAGTGATTTTTTTATCATTTTCATTCCGATCAGGAATCAGCGCCTTTGGGAAACAGGAAGCTTTTGGATGTAACTAAGAAGACAAGACTGTATTGAAGTAGGACATGGAATGGATTATTTATCCAGAACAGGATGTCTAAGAGGCAGTTATTTGTTGGGGATTGTATTATTAGCTTGGTTCTTTCATCCCAGGAAATGGGTTTAATTAAAAATGTCACTGTAAGGGAACTATGGTAAGGTATAGGAAGTGTGCTCTTGCCCAGTTCTTTCTCCTCAATAATATTCGACATGTTGTGCAGAAAATTTCAGAAAGTCAAAAAGCATAACAGACAGGGGGAGTGTCCAAACGCTTCATCATAAGTTATTCATTATATATTATGGCAACTAAACACTAAATGAAATTTTGTTTCCATAAATACATTTCCATATTTTCTAACTAAATACACAAGTCAACTGAAATGCTTAAATTCAGTTACAGATATTACAAAAACATTTAGTTTCCATTTTCAATTTAAATTATAAAAATAATTATGCACAAGGAAAGCATTTGGTTTGGATGTTCTACTATCAAATTCCAACAGAATGGCATTCGATCACATGAAATCCATGTCTCAGTACTGATGACAATTGTATTTAGAGATCGAACTAATTTTTTTTTTTTACTTTGTTTCATGTTAGTCATAACACAAAGGTACTGAAACATTTTTTGAATCTAAAAAAATTATAGTGGGAGTATTTTTGTGATAAATTAATGACACTACTCACAACAAATATACCTCTTTTCTTTTGGAGAAGGTGGGAGTGAACTGGACATTTGGGAGAAATGCTCCTCCGGGGAGGGAAAAGGTTTTGGGTGTGAATGGGGCGTGTGTGAAGACCTGTCCCTCTCAGTCATCTATCCTTCACTACAGTTACTAAACCAATTATATATCATGTGGTATGGATACGCTGTTATTGGTAGCTCTGTGACTCTATGGTTGTAGGATAGCTGGGAGAGTATAGAGCAAACCATGAAGGTAGACTGTTCATTTGATGTTTCTTAAAATATCAAGTATCAAGAGGTACGGCCATGTGCATGATGAAATAATTAACATCTTTGTTGAGTGTATATTTATGTCTTTTTTTCAAATTAATGGATCCACCCCTGTCCATGCCCACTCAAGAGGCAACACTATAAGAATATGATGTGAATGAACTGAAACTTGAACCTTATGTGATGATAACAAATGGTAATAAGAATATGATGGGAATATAAGGCAGTGAAGTTGAATGTTATGTAAAAACAATGTAATATGTGTTGAATATAATGTTATCACAGTATGTTATAAAATGTGTATATTATGTAAGTTGAACATAATGAAATGTGAGCATAATTCAGTATGCACATACTTTAATGTGAGTTAAATATGATCTGATGTGACAACTATTGACAATTATTTAACAAAGCTGAATACACTATAACAGTAAGTAATGAAGCTAATATCAGTGTAACTGACATAAAATGGAATGAATTTGAATACAGGAAAATGCCTTCTGCATTATGTTTCATAAAATATGTACAAGTTTTGTCAAAGACTAAAATTAGATGTGTGTGAAGAGGGACATCCCTGCACCACTCTCCATTTCTTTTAAATTAATGGCTTTGGATATTCTCCACTGTATAAAGTTACATAATATAGTGTAAGTGTAAAGTAACATAAATAACCTGTCTGGCCTCTGACTTGTTCATGTCTCCTCGACACAGGATCAGGTTGATCAGCTGCTCAAGACGGATGTCGGGGTGCTTCTTCACCAGACCCTGGAACACATCAACAGTGTGTCAGAAAGTGGGACAGTACCAGTCATAAGCAGGCACCATCACAACACTGTCACAGAAACACTATCTTAGCACTGTCACAGCAACACCATCCTAGCACTGTCACAGCAACACCGTCCCAGCACTGTCACAGCAACACCGTCCTAGCACTGTCACAGCTACACTATCTCAGCACAGTCACAGAATCAAAGCACTTTCACACATCACTATCTCAGCAGTGTCAATACATCACTATCTTATCACTGTCACAGCAACACTATCTCAGCACTGTCACAGCAACACTATCTCAGCACTGTCACAGCAACACTATCTCAGCACAGTCACAGAATCAAAGCACTTTCACACATCACTATCTCAGCGTGTCAATACATCACTATCTTATCACTGTCACAGCAACACTATCTCAGCACTGTCACAGCAACACTATCTCAGCACTGTCACAGCAACACCATCCTAGCACTGTCACAGCTACACTATCTCAGCACAGTCACAGAATCAAAGCACTTTCACACATCACTATCTCAGCAGTGTCAATACATCATTATCTTATCACTGTCACAGCAACACTATCTTAGCACTGTCACAGCAACACTATCTCAGCACTGTCACAGCAACACTATCTCAGCACTGTCACAGCTACACTATCTCAGCACAGTCACAGAATCAAAGCACTTTCACACATCACTATCTCAGCAGTGTCAATACATCATTATCTTATCACTGTCACAGCAACACTATCTTAGCACTGTCACAGCAACACTATCTCAGCACTGTCACAGCAACACTATCTCAGCACTGTCACAGCAACACTATCTCAGCACAGTCACAGAATCATAGCACTTTCACACATCACTATCTCAGCAGTGTCAATACATCATTATCTTATCACTGTCACAGCAACACTATCTCAGCACTGTCACAGCAACACTATCTCAGCACTGTCACAGCAACACTATCTCAGCACAGTCACAGAATCATAGCACTTTCACACATCACTATCTCAGCAGTGTCAATACATCATTATCTTATCACTGTCACAGCAACACTATCTCAGCACTGTCACAGCAACACTATCTCAGCACTGTCACAGCAACACTATCTCAGCATTGTCACAGCAACACTATCTTAGCACTGTCACAGGAACACTATTTTAGCATTGTCACAGGAACAATATCTCAGCACTGTCACAGAAGCACAATCTTAGGAATGTCACAGCAACACTATCTTAGCACTATCACTATAGCACTATCATAGCAATGTCAAAACAACACTATCCTAGTACTACCCCTATAACACTGTCTTGACACTGTCACAGTGAACAGTGACCATGCTGAGGTGGATGCCAGTGGTTAATAGTGGGATGACACGTTCATCAATCCACGCTGTCCTCACATTAACCAGAGCATCAATATGTGTATGTCCATGCTACTTTTCAAGTAATTATAACCATGTTCTTGTTGCATCTCTGTTCCACTCACTGTGACTTCCAAAGACAACATGGAGTTATCTTTCAGCTTAAGAACTTCAGCCAAGGAGTATAGCACGTCAAATATCGAGTTGTCCTGGGAAACACAAGTAAATATACACAGGTAAAGATTATTATCAAATATTGAAGCTACATGGTGGCAGTCTTAAATAATTGAGTCTGGACCATACAATCCAGTGATCAACAGTATGAATAGTGATTCTATGACACGATGACAAGTTTGACTACTAGATCTCATTAGTTGCCTCTTATGACAAGTCTGGGTTACTGAAGATCAGTTCTAAATCAGATCTTCACAGGTCTACAATTAGGACAAGACACAGTACAGCTGTCAGGTTCAACCTGTGCCATCAAGGTACCCACAATCAGTTCACATACACTAAATCAGGCATCCGATAAGACAAACACATAGGACCTAATCTTTAGTAGTTCATAAGCTGACGGAGGAATATGTGACCAGGTGAGTCAGTGTGTTAAAACTTGGGATGTTTGAGTGAGTTAATGCTTGAGCCTCATAATGATGAGACCAGCATGTCTTAACACTGTGAGTCAGTGTGTTACTATTTTCATCATGACACAACCTTGACACACTAAATGCACCACCACCAAGGGAGATGACTCCTGATGAGGTACCTGTTTGGGGGACACATGGTGGAACAGCTCTTTGAGGGATGTGGCTTCCTTCAACATCTTGTCTGCAGACTCTCGCCTCTCCTTGTAGTTCTTGAAGGACAGTTTTCTATAACAAAACACATCCACTTTACAATAAGCCATCAAAATCAGTTTACAGTCCAACAGAAATGTTCTCAATATCAGCAAAGTTTTAAGTACAGGTTATAATCACTTACGGTTCACTGCACAGGTTCAGATCTTCAAATACATACACAAAGATAGCTAACAACTTGCTCTCCCTGTGTGACAACATGTGCTAATGATATCATCATGAGGTTGCAGTTAAGAAAGGAATCACTCATAAAATCAATAATCCCTGCAAGTGGTTTTCAGGAAGATAGAATCAATTCATCACCTTGACAACAGAGCTCTCAGATATTCTGTGAGTATCTTCCTTTGTCCAGTTGTCACCAACATGTCAAAGTTTTTAGGTCGAAGATGCAGAAAGTCTTCATTGTAGTCTGCCCAAGTTGCACATATTATGTCTATTGCATTAGAACTGGACATCCTGCAACAAGAACCAAGAGTCTGTGTAGACATGTTATGAAGCAAACATGGCAAGAAGTGATGACTGCTGAGGAGAGTGCAATGCACATATGGTATGATTGATGACTGGTGTCTTTGTGTATCTCAGCAAGCATCTGACATGGACCAGATGCTGTCTGTGGTAGAAATAATCAAAGATTGGTAGCAGTGACCAACAGACCAAGCAATCAATCACATTTTCTCATAATCAAACACAAACAATTTGGTTGGAACTCTTCATTTTTTAGACATTTTCAGGGCCTGAAAACATGTGTTTTTCTTAGAAAACTCAATTCACTAAATGAAAAGTCATGACAGAATATTTCTTGAAGACTCCAGGACGTTTACACTCATGATATATTATAGGTAAAATGGATAGAATTATCATTAAAACGACCGCACGTTATCAGAAATGAGCTTTCCATTGTAACTTGATAATGCCCGCAAAATGCTTGACGACGGGCCATTATCAAGCCCGTTGTTACGTGACGTCATAAGTAGTTCAGCTGTTGATGTTCAATCACCTACGGCTCGTTTAAACTTGGACTCCATTATTGACCAAATATCTGGCTCACATTCGTCACATGTGCCTGTGCTATTATGCACTTTCCTGCCTGTGCCAACCATAACAATTGTACCATAAATGACAACATACAGCAACGAAAATATCGACTTGAAGCCTAACGTTGTTGATCACTGAAAACAATGGCGGCTGGTAGTATGAGCAAAGGTCAAAGTCGAATGTTGTCACTCTCAATAGTGACGTCATCTGTGTTGTTCTATGAAGTGTCTATGTTTGTAAAATGTGTCAGTGACCTCCGTCGTTTTGTTGTTGGCAGTAAATGCTTCTAAACTGATGCCGCTGTTTTTATTCTTATTTTACTAAAAATTCTATTCATTTTAGCTATAATAAGAGTAACGCTATTTTTCAGGGCATTATCATTTGCAGAAGCCCTCGGTCTTTTCATCAGCACTCCTTCGTCGGGCAGTTAATGAAAGACCTCTGGCTTCTGCAAATGATAATGTCCTGAAAAATAGCGTTACCTTTATATTAGTCATCACTTTAAAGGTCACATGCAATGTAAAACACAACTTTGCAGATTCTGGTACCTTTCGGTATGCACTTACCGAAACAAATCATAAAAAATGCCTATTCAACCTATAAAGTTGAAAAAAACGCGATGAAAAAAAAGCCCGCGAAATCAGAGTTCAAACGTTTCACTAAATTCCCCCCAGCGCTGGGGGGAAAACTGGTTTCAACAGCTGTGCTGCGCAGCGTCCATAACTCATGCGCAGTGAATAGGTTCGAGGAGCTTGAAACAGTATGCATGCCCAGCGTCTGAGGTCGTGAGCAGTAGTCTAATCTTGGTTGTGTACACAAACAAGTACATAATCTACTCGTTACGTAAAACAACTTGTTGATTGTGGTAAGCAGTCTCTGTCACAGAGAAAGCTCAGTGTCTGGTTTATTCACACCTATATGTCTGTCTGCCTGTCTGCTAAAGACAACATGCAATACACAGCTTCAATCATTTACCATGTGCAATTTGAACTTAACACCTATCAGACTATACGACATAAAGAAAATAAGTTGATTTATGACTCGTGCACCCGAGTCCCGTGTCTGCCACATTATGTAATTAGGCACGTGTGATACACCTGACATGTTTTATGTCTGTGGGTTGCAAACAAACTACATTCATTTTTTTCGGATGACTGGATCTGACGGAAACTGGTGCAAACTCTTGTCAGTTTCAAGCTTTGTACTTGGACGAATGACAGATTCCAACCACGCAGTAGTTTACCATCTCTACTGACATGATTTTTTATTGGTTCGAGCGCAAAATCAGAGAACATGTATTTTCCAAACCCAGCATCTCTATATACATTCTTCATGGATAACTACTTCTTTTCGTGTATATTATTTTGTTTGACGACAGTATATGAGTCCATACTGAAACGACGCATCAAGTACACAAAAAGAAGTTGATATCCTTAAAGAATCTTACTTTCTTGTGACTGGCTATACTTCTAAAATGTCCATCAAACTGATCATCTTTCTGCACACACAATGAACCCTCAGCATATCAGCAAATGAAACAGCCAATCGGAAGCCGTCTGTACACTTGAGTGCATATCCACCCGCTATGACTGGGTTCGGTCTCCCGAGGGCTTCGTTTCGGGGGAAGTAAGCCCAAGTACAAAATATTGCACTTTTGAATCGCGATTGTATGCTTATAATTTTCTTTATTTGTTTTTTTAAAAGCAGCAATGTATATTATATGTCATGAATAAGTGATAAATGCGTTTTAATTATGTTTGATTTTTTGGTTGCATGTGACCTTTAAAGAAGCAAGGTGCATCATGTTATACATATCTGCAATAACCAAGATAGGAAAATCTGAAAAATGATGCTAACCAGTTTCACACTAGTAATGAAGCAATCATCAATTGTGAGATTTCAACCAATTTTCAACACTAGTCTGTGGTCCAAATCACCACCAAAATGAAAACTCTACTGTTCCTGACAGATCTCCTCTTGACAGAATGGTCTTGATCAAGACGGGTTTTAGGGTTGTTTTTTTGTTTGTCTCCATACTCAACAATATTCCAGCTATATGGCTACGGTCTGTACATAATCAAATCTGAGCCAGGCAATCCTATGATCAACAGTATGAGCACTGATCAACGCAAATGTGACACAATGACATTTGCCAACCAAGTCAGGGGGTCTGACCATCCAATCCCATTTGTCGCCTCTTGCAGCAAGCATGGGCTGCTGAAGATTAATTCTAACCTTGATCTTCACTGGTTCTCCACGGCACTACTTCATTGTACAGTTAAAAACGAAACCACCCTAGAAGGTAGCCACTGTACCACACATGGTTGTCTAGGTTGCTTTGCTTATTCAGAAAACTACAGACATGACAGAGAAGGGCTTCTGGTACTCACCATGCACGAGTCATAAGTTCATTCAAGCAGTTGCTGTCTTTCAAATCGATGAAGAACTCATCCAGAATTATTCTACAGCTGAAACAGACAAAACAAGTGAGTCCTGTGATGGCAATCTGGAAATTATGGACCATACGATCAAGTGACTGAATACACTGATTCATGCTACAGATCACTAGCCCCTCAGTAGAATCCATCCTGGAAATTATGGACCATACTATCAAGTGACTGAATACACTGATTCATGCTACAGATCACTAGCCCCTCAGTAGAATCCATCCTGGAAATTATGGACCATACGATCAAGTGACTGAATACACTGATTCATGCTACAGATCACTAGCCCCTCAGTAGAATCCATCCTGGAAATTATGGACCATACGATCAAGTGACTGAATACACTGATTCATGCTACAGATCACTAGCCCCTCAGTAGAATCCATCCTGGAAATTATGGACCATACGATCAAGTGACTGAATACACTGATTCATGCTACAGATCACTAGCCCCTCAGTAGAATCCATCCTGGAAATTATGGACCATACGATCAAGTGACTGAATACACTGATTCATGCTACAGATCACTAGCCCCTCAGTAGAATCCATCCTGGAAATTATGGACCATACTATCAAGTGACTGAATACACTGATTCATGCTACAGATCACTAGCCCCTCAGTAGAATCCATCCTGGAAATTATGGACCATACGATCAAGTGACTGAATACACTGATTCATGCTACAGATCACTAGCCCCTCAGTAGAATCCATCCTGGAAATTATGGACCATACGATCAAGTGACTGAATACACTGATTCATGCTACAGATCACTAGCCCCTCAGTAGAATCCATCCTGGAAATTATGGACCATACGATCAAGTGACTGAATACACTGATTCATGCTACAGATCACTAGCCCCTCAGTAGAATCCATCCTGGAAATTATGGACCATACGATCAAGTGACTGAATACACTGATTCATGCTACAGATCACTAGCCCCTCAGTAGAATCCGTCCTGGAAATTATGGACCATACTATCAAGTGACTGAATACACTGATTCATGCTACAGATCACTAGCCCCTCAGTAGAATCCATCCTGGAAATTATGGACCATACGATCAAGTGACTGAATACACTGATTCATGCTACAGATCACTAGCCCCTCAGTAGAATCCGTCCTGGATTCCATGACAAATGTTTCAGAATTCCACAGCAAATTTGCATCAAATTTTAAATTTTTTTCAAAATATTCTGCAGTTAAATACTTGAAAATTATATAGAATTTCAAACTTCAATTCGTAGGCACAAAGTTGTCACTGTTTAGAGCTTCATGAGAAACAAGGCACAGCCAGCAGCTCGATGTTTTTTTTCATTTAGAAAGATGATCTGAAACAGCACTGTTATGAGTATGATAGGAATGACTTTACAACATCTACAAAACTTGTTGCGTTTGGTAGGCAATCTTGATTCAGCTTTCAAAATAAGTAAATTCAGCAGGAGACACATGGCAAATTCTGCAGGAAAATGAGTTTTCTGTGGACCAGTCATTTCTCTGTATGAACAGGTATTTTCCTTGATTTATTTCATAACCATGGAATCATGAAATCCATGAGGGACTGTACACGTGAACAGTCTAATCCCTCACACAACAGGGTGATGGAGGTCTGGGATGACAAGAATCACCACAAGATAAGTATTTCACTGAAGCTCTACCTGGTCACTTATCATCCATCTACTCACCACAATCTGCTAATCTGGGAGAAGGTGTCCGTCAGCTTCTGGAACCTGTCTCTCCTGATGTCTGTTTCTTCTTCCCCTTCCTCTGCCTCTTCCTCGTATTCATTTTTCAGATAACGCTTTCGAAGCTGTTTCATGTATTCCCCAAAACACAGGCAGTTGTTAGCATTGGCAATCTGTAAAAGAGACAATACAACAGTACTAACCAATGTCTAAAATATGACTTCTAAAAAAATTCCTTCACTTAATCATTTAAAAGCAAGCACATCCTCTTAACTTGAAATATCATCAGTTAAGAGTCAAAATAAATGACAAGTAACTGTAGACCTTTCCATCACTCTTTCACTATCCATACACCATGAGCTAATCAAATATAGACTTACCACATAATGTAGAAAATACTTTTGCTCATTTCTGTTTGCAAGATGTCGCTCTCTGAAGTTTTTGATTTCTCCTGGAATTTGAAGAAAACATTTGAAGACTTTCAAACATGCCCAGTACAATGACATTATTATAAAACATGAGAAGAATCAATATGCATAGAATTATATGAAAACTTGTCAATGATAAAGCAGTACAGATGATTTCACAACAACTAAAAAACCATCACCAATGATTACAAGAAGACAAAGTTACCAATATCCTCCACAATGGCAAACTACTCTTCATGAATATGTCTACTAATTATGATTACAGTATGACAATATTTTGGATGGCAGAGTGGAGGGAGAGTATTGTGAAGGAAATGTACACTACCACCAAATTCAGTCAATCATACCATATGTGCATCAAATTTTTACCACAAAAAATATAATTCATATCTGAATCTAGCCCCCAAAAGCCACATCTAGGGATCATGTTTGACAGGTGTACCATGTTTGGTTAAGTTATCACAAACAGTTTAGGACATATGCTTCAGACAAAGTCTTGCAGACAAACGGACAGACAGACAGATGGAACATGTTTGTATATCCCCCACAACTTTGTTGTTGCGGGGGATAACAACTAACATAGCAGAACCTAGAATTTCTTTCAGAAATGATAAAGTTGTACTTGGAACTAAGCAAGTGTAATGACAACAAATGATCAAGCAGTACAACAATTATCCAACAAATGATTAAACAGCATGAGAAGTATCCAACAAATCATCAAGCAATACAATTATCCAACAAATCATCAAGCAGTATGACAATTACCCAACAAATCATCAAGCAGTATGACAATTACCCAACAAATCATCAAGCAGTACAACTATCCAACAAATCATCAAGCAGTACAATTATCCAACAAATCATCAAGCAGTACAATTATCCAACAAATCATCAAGCAGTACAATTATCCAACAAATCATCAAGCAGTACAATTATCCAACAAATCATCAAGCAGTACAATTATCCAACAAATCATTAAGCAGTATGACAATTACCCAACAAATCATCAAGCAGTACAACTATCCAACAAGTCATCAAGCAGTACAATTATCCAACAAATCATCAAGCAATACAATTATCCAACAAATCATCAAGCAATACAACTATCCAACAAATCATCAAGCAGTACAACTATCCAACAAATCATCAAGCAGTACAACTATCCAACAAATCATTAAGCAGTACAACTATCCAACAAATCATCAAGCAGTACAATTATCCAACAAATCATCAAGCAGTACAATGATCCAACAAATCATCAAGCAGTACAATTATCCAACAAATCATCAAGCAGTACAATTATCCAACAAATCATCAAGCAGTACAACGATCCAACAAATCATCAAGCAGTACAATTATCCAACAAATCATCAAGCAGTACAATTATCCAACAAATCATCAAGCAGTACAATTATCCAACAAATCATCAAGCAGTACAATTATCCAACAAATCATTAAGCAGTATGACAATTACCCAACAAATCATCAAGCAGTACAACTATCCAACAAGTCATCAAGCAGTACAATTATCCAACAAATCATCAAGCAATACAATTATCCAACAAATCATCAAGCAGTACAATTATCCAACAAATCATTAAGCAGTATGACAATTACCCAACAAATCATCAAGCAGTACAACTATCCAACAAGTCATCAAGCAGTACAATTATCCAACAAATCATCAAGCAGTACAACTATCCAACAAATCATCAAGCAGTACAACTATCCAACAAATCATCAAGCAGTACAACTATCCAACAAGTCATCAAGCAATACAACTATCCAACAAATCATTAAGCAGTACAACTATCCAACAAATCATCAAGCAGTACAATTATCCAACAAATCATCAAGCAGTACAATTATCCAACAAATCATCAAGCAGTATGACAATTACCCAACAAATCATCAAGCAGTACAACTATCCAACAAGTCATCAAGCAGTACAATTATCCAACAAATCATCAAGCAATACAATTATCCAACAAATCATCAAGCAGTATGACAATTATCCAACAAATCATCAAGCAGTACAATTATCCAACAAATCATCAAGCAGTACAATTATCCAACAAATCATCAAGCAGTACAATTATCCAACAAATCATCAAGCAGTATGACAATTACCCTACAAATCATCAAGCAGTACAATTATCCAACAAATCATCAAGCAGTATGACAATTACCCTACAAATCATCAAGCAGTACAATTATCCAACAAATCATCAAGCAGTACAATTATCCAACAAATCATCAAGCAGTACAATTATCCAACAAATCATCAAGCAGTACAATTATCCAACAAATCATCAAGCAGTATGACAATTACCCTACAAATCATCAAGCAGTACAATTATCCAACAAGTCATCAAGCAGTACAATTATCCAACAAATCATCCAGCAATACAATTATCCAACAAATCATCAAGCAGTACAATTATCCAACAAATCATCAAGCAGTACAATTATCCAACAAATCATCAAGCAGTACAATTATCCAACAAGTCATTAAGCAGTATGACAATTACCCAACAAATCATCAAGCAGTATGACAATTATCCAACAAATCATCAAGCAGTACAATTATCCAACAAATCATTAAGCAGTATGACAATTACCCTACAAATCATCAAGCAGTACAATTATCCAACAAATCATCAAGCAGTACAACTATCCAACAATTCATTAAGCAGTACGACAATTATCCAACAAATCATCAAGCAGTATGACAATTATCCAATAAGAGATCAAGCAGTATCTGCTCCAAAATGAACATTATGATGTTATGTATAATATCGGTTTGTTTTGTACCACGTTAACAGTATTATAAAATGTAGGAACAAATGAGCGCTGTATATACATCCTAAAACATGCGCATGTGAAAGGTGTAAACTATTATCTACATGTATTATGGACCAGTGGCCTCCTTACTGAATAAACTGTCTGTCTGTCTGTCTGTCAAGCAGTATATCAAATATCCAACAAATCATCAAGCAGTATGTAGTATTTAGCTCAAGCTCAGTATGTAAGCACAACAAGATAAAACAACATAATATACCATTAGTCCCTCACAAGACTTGGTCCTCATCAGGGTTGTTGATTGCTCACTGTTCAACTAACCTTCATACTCTGAAGCATATTGACTCAGTTCATCAGCAAACAGCTCCAACACCTTCTTCACTAGATCTTGACTTATCAGCTGTGCCACTTGAAGCTAAAGTTGACAACAAAATAACCATGTATACTATACATTTCTACATAACATGTTCTACTCTCTTTAGTTTTTCAGAAGCACAACAGACAGTAGAAATTAGAAAGAAATATAAACAGCTGCCCTGGTTTATTCACCAGAGTGGTGTGTGTGCATGTGTTTGTGTGTTATTTAGCATATTTATAATCATCACCATCAATAACATCATCATCAGCAATAGCATCACTATCATCCTGCTCCATACTACTCACATTCTGCTCCATCATCTGGAAGATAATGACTGGGAGAGGAGTGTTGAAAAAGCCATCTGCATCTGCTTCCGGCTGCTCATCCTTGAACCAGTCCTGCAAATAACGGTGACCAACAGAGTGAGTGAGTGTCTTTAGTTTTATGCTGCACTCAATATTCCAGCTATATGAAAGCATCCGGTAAATAATGGAGTCTGGACCAGACAATCCACTGATCAACAGCATAAGCATCAATCTGCGCAATTGGGAACAAATGACGTGTCACCCTAATGAGCAAGCCTGACCACCCTATTCCACTTGTCGCCTCTTACAACAAACAGGTAGGTGAACAACAGAAGTTTAACATGCAAGTAGATTGGAGATACATGGAAAAGGAAATTCTAGAGAAATACATTATATATCTTGATATGCTTGATACAAGAACCTGTAAAATCATTATCCCCAATAAGTCTGACAAAATCTATTGTATACAGATTGCTCAGTTGGAATGAGAATGGTATAACATGCTACTGACAGCAGCATTACGCATCTAACCCTCATTAGCAGACTTGGTCCTACCTGTCTAAGCATGAAACAATAAAGAGTGAGTGTGAGTGAGTTACATTGCTCACAACATCCCAGATACATCAATGCGTGTTGGTGTGATGTGAGAGGAATGCCTGGATTCTTGGCCTTTACCATTTTTGTGAAACACACAAGTAGACTGTGGCACTGACAATCCTTGAAAGGGGGCTTGAGCCCAAAGTCAGAAGTTACTGGGCCACCAAAGTTACAGCACAGCAAAACCAATCACTGCACCTGGGGTAATCTGGGTTAACAATGCCTCCACTACACTCGCTAAGGAAGTTTCTATTAATTACTGAGTGCAAGAGATAAGGACTGACCTTGTAATCTGACTTCAGGGCATTTCTGGTCCACTCTGCTATGTTGCTCTTCATGTTTTTCAGGTAACTAAAAGAAGGGAACAGCTGCCATGATCTCGGGTTAGCTCCGCTAGCCTTGTCAGACAGGAGCACACTAATACAGACCCTTGTAGGGTCATCATAAATATGAGCAAGTTTTTCACTACCTCATGTGTTCGGTCTGATGTAAATACCTGCTACAGCAATTCATTTACTCATAAAGTCCCTCATCACAGACACCAATCTCCTGTCATGGCAAGTTACAGCCTCTTGCATGCCATGTTACAGTCTCCTGTCACACCTTATTGTTACAGTCTCCATTTCATGCAATGTTACAGTCTCTGGTCATGCCATGTTACTGTCTCCTGTCATGACAAGTTAGAGCCTCTTGCATACCATGTTACAGTCTCCTGTCACACCTTATTGTTACAGTCTCCATTTAATGTCATGTTACAGTTTCCTGTCATGCCTTGTTACAGTCTCTGGGCATGCCTTGTTACAGTCTACGGTCCTGCCATACTACAGTCTCCTCTCAATACCTAATGTAACAGTCTCCTGTCTGATACAGTGACCTGACACACTATAACACATGTTTATCATGCCATGTTAGCTTCCGGTCATGTCATGTTTCAGTCTCCTGACTTGCCATGTTACTGTCTTCTCATGCCATGGCACAGTCTCATCATTACAGTCTCCTGTCATGCATGCTACAGTTTCCTTCCATGGCCCGTTACAGTTTACTCACTGGTTCTGCAGATCCTCTATGACGCTGTTCTCAAGTAGAGGACCCAAGCCTAATTCCCTTGTGTCGATATTTAACCCTGGATGACGTAACAGGTCTGGCGAGCTGCAGAAACAAACAGATGTTGTAATGATGACAATAACACACACTCTAGGAAAATAAAAATAAAAAATATGATGGATAACAACTTCTACATCATATTATGCTGAAATGTTTGAGATTTGATTCTCATACTGTTTTCAAGTGTGGTCTTGCTTGACAGAATAAATATCTGTACTAGAACCTGTCATCCATAAAGTATGATTCCTTTCTCAATACTCATTAGTCTAAAACGTCAACCAAACAGATAACTCTAGAAAGTATGCATATGTACCTTCCAGGGACAGGAACATCACTTAACCATGGTAACTCTGTTGTCCAAGGCTATCTCAGTACTGGTCTAACAGCATACTTTCGATATAAGTTGCACAACAGCCAGTATTACAACGTAATGTCACCTAATCTCAATAGAAGCTTTTCTGGGTTCAATTATATGACTCAAGCTCAAATGGGCTCTGCTGAGGGGATCATTTTACATTGTCTATATTTATATACAGACTACAGCATTTGAGAGTCTACATAAAATCAACACAACTTGGTACCTCAACACAAAAAGTATCAAGTATTACTTCACACCAAACGTCTTGACTGTAACCTGATATAAAATATCTACTACTTACTCATAAGCATGGACCCACTGTAGAAGGGAGACAATCTCATTTCCCTCCAGTTCCTGGTCTATCAGCTCCACCAGCTGTAACATCAGGAGAACATTTCTATATGACACACGCAACATTTGGAGTGAAGGGGAGTAGGGAGATCAACATCACAGTGCTACCCTGTGGGGCTGATTATGTTCAACCAAAGCAATTGCTTCAAAATGAATTCTGGGACACTAACCCTGCATTACTGCTAAGTCACATTTGTCGAATGTAAGATTAAGGACATATTTAACACACAGAAATAATTTAATACAAAGTGAATAAACTCCATCAGAGATTCTTTTAGGCCTCATTTTGCAAACTTTTACTTGTAATAGCCAAAAACATATTGGTAAAATATCACAACTTAACATGTTAGTCTCAATGTCCTGGTGGAGATTACTCTTTACACTTACATGACTTCCAAGGGCTTTGTGATACATCTGGACGTATCGCTTGACTATTTGGTACTCCGGGGGAAAGACTGGAGGCAACAGTGTCTGCAACATACAGCCTCTTTGTCATGAAAGCAGCATGCATGTACGTGCATGTGTGCAGCAGAAAGACACAACCTCACAGGAAGTGTAATAGCTCAGAGTAATCAGTACAGAAAATTATGGCATATAGACAGACCTTTCCTGAGTGATAAGCTGCCAAAATCATCGATCACCTTCCACTTGACAATCATTAGCTGTAGACATGAATACTCCTACTGACCCACCTTGAAGAACATCTGCTTGACAATAATGACATTGTGACACTAACATTCATACTTTATCCAACAGTGAACATATACACTTACCAACTGCATGAATATCAGCCATCAAGTGTAATGGAGGCTGACAGGCACTGGTGCACTACCTGGTCAGGATATGCAGTAGGCTGGGTGAATCATATTATCTGATTTTGATACAATGTCCACATTTGGCCTGGAAGGATCTCGAGACATTCACTCCCTCACTGACTCACCTTGACCACCTTCAAGTTGTCAATCATGAGCTGTCGGGTCAGCTCCAGGTGCTTCACTAGCCACATCTTGTCACCAGAACGGTCATTCAGCTGGTTCCCCTCAATCCTGAAATGTCATAATGAGACAATTTATTATAACACAACACCAAGGTCCATTGAGGCTGTAGTTCTAGTTTATTTACCATGGTTGACTGTATAACACAAATCTGAAACAATGTATATGAATATATAATGCTCCATCAAAACATCAATTTTATCACACTAAATTCATTGCACATTGCTCAGATAACAATTGCTGTACTACCACTGAACATATAAAGAGAACTCAAAATACACTGACATCACAAAATTAATGCTTCTAATGCTCTAAAGACTTAAATGAGTTAAGATATTAATTCCATAAAGCTCAGTGGCTTGTCTATGTCACTTACATAGATACAGTTGTGTGGTTCGCAAAACAAACTGAGTAAAACTCACCACTTTCTTAAGCAAGGAAGCCCATCTTTCAAAATGACAATCTATATTCACATTTCAAAATTTCATGACTTAATTCACTCTGACTGTCAATACTGTCAATACTCTGTATGCATAGTTTGTAACCATCCTTTTGCACTGATTAGGTTATTATAAGTGAATCTTCCTCCAGTGATTGTTAAAGGTCTGCCAAAAGTTATGAGATTTATGGCAATTGTTGACGCAAAATGTGTCATGATACTATAAAGTGATCAGAAAAACTGACATATGTTCTTTTTTAAAATCATCGTCAAAATGCATCACTTACGTGGCAGTAATGGACTCTTCAAACACAGCAAAGGCCCTTTGCCTCCAGTTCTTAGGACGTCCCGGGGGCATGAAGCCCGTCTGCTCCTTCTTCCTGCTCCAAGCCTGATCCATTCTGAAGGACGGAACATTTCACTGCATCTTGAGTAAACAACGTCTTTATTTGTTATCTAAAGACACACTCAGCAATATTCAGACTGTATGATGGCAGTCTGTAAATAATCAAGTCTAGATAAGACAATCCACTGATCAATGTTATTGGCAACAAATTGTGCAGTTATAGTACTGTAACATATTATCAGCCATTTGACTAAGCATGACCACTCACCATATAACAACCAAGATGGGTTTCTGTGATCATGTTCTATCACCATGTTTCCACAATAGCAAACTATGTGCTAAGTCATGACAACAGTGTATAATTCAAAACCTGTGAAGGTATTTTCACACTTCAAATAAATAACAGAAAAGGAGGATTCATTTCATAATGAATTTTTTACTGCTGATGAAAACATGAAGCAAGGGAGGTAACTCACCTCTCCTCCCTCTCAATGAGCCTGAGAGCTGTAACAATGAGTGTTGGTTCACGTCGGACAGCTTTCAGAGTTTGGTGCAGGATTATCCACAGTTGTTTGCCAAGATCCTCTGAAAGTTTTTCTACATCAGCAAAATACCTCTTTAATGTCTGAAATGGGAGTGAGACACAGTCTTGAGAAGATTTATAATGAATGTCAATTATGGTGATGAAATCTGCATTAGCAGTCTTCCATGGCTGAAATCTCATCACTGAAACTATATGACTTTGTCAACCTATATCAAACTCCAGTGATTTATCACAAACTATGTCTTCCTATTCCAACAAGTCAAGTTTCTTTCATTTTAAAAGCACTGCTGAGAAGGTCAGAATGTGACATCACCAGTTACAGTGTTACGGTTCATAAGACTGCCTCGTATTTAGTCACACACCTTTTCCAATTATTCATTCCAACCTATATGTATTAAAACATGACAACAATCATAAGTGCAGTCCAAACAAATACATACACTTAGCATGCAGAATGATGCTAAATCATATTATTTACACATTCGTATTTATTATGTTTTAGAGCAATATTTTGCTTCCTATTTAGAACCAAACAATGTGGATTAATACATCATATTGGTGACTGGAATGTCAACCACTTCACTCCAGGAAAAAGTACACTGCGTAGAGAACTTGAAGGGTTACGGAGCAATGCACTCACATTATTATCAGTTGGGCTCTGGTTAGGCTGTCGGTGAAGTTCAAGTAGCAGGTCATCTCGAGACATCTCAAGGTCAGCCAGGCTGCACCAAACAAATCAAACAGTATTCCCAATTGTAAATGGCATGTTTCTCTACCTGACATTCATTATTCAACTATTACATCCTCCAACTGAGTCAAATGTTTTGCAGAAATACAAAATCACAAGAAACATCACCACAATCACAAAACACAAGAAACAGTAGAATAGTTACCAAAAAGATATAAATCTGTGCTAAATGACACGTGACTATGTTTGATCTGACCGATTGTTGTTAACACCTCACTCATCAAAATTTAAGTTGTATGACGATGGTTTCTAAATAATGTTGTCTCAACAAGGCAAACAAGTGATTGACAGCATGACCACCAACTGGGAAACTCACTGTTTATGTGCCTGTAACAGTTTTCCATCGTTGATGAGGTCCCTAGTGCGGGACACACTCTCCGGAACTGTGAATATGTGCTTCAAGTTTTCCTGGGCAGCTGCAAGCTGAATTACAATTATTTTTTTATAATTTTCAATATACCCTGCTCACAAGCGAGTAACATTTTCTATGTAGCCCTACTGGGAATGCCAAACTCATTTGATACTTTATCTCGAATGACATTAAATCACATAAGATGTACAGAAATTTCCAACATTGGCAACTGCAAATCAATGGACGGGAAATAACTCTAAATCTGTTCTTCTTGTTGTCTGCAAAATCTAGATATGGCTACAATATAAGTTATCACATCGTGTTGAGGGAAATACAGGGTTTTATCAGTCCCTGGACTGATAAATCCCAGTATTTTCCTAGACACGATGTGATAACGCATTTATCTAGTTGAATGTTTTCACTAGATCGAAACAAAACAACACGCAGCACACAACACGTTTCATTGCTGCCATGTTGACACCACCTGATCGTTTCACCTAAATGCACCGTACGTTGCTAAAGGCTTGTCGATGCACGCTTTTCTCAATTCACATCATCACCGAGGCGTAGCGGGGTGATATGACTTTCATAGTGGGAGTACACGACTTTTATACTCCCGCTCGCGGATCGTGATTCTTACATGAGGCTAGATATAAAGCTTTGTACCAGTGCTCCAAACAATTCAAAATTAACATTGAGGTGTTCAGTAAGATAAATACATTGTTCACTGATCCCTCGGGCCCATAGGTTGAAGTACCGTTGATGATTGTTTACGTTTACATAACACAACATAAACATAAATCAAGAGTACATCAAGCCATGTTCCACTCATAACCAGTGAACAACTTATATTGTCACTACTCCATCCATTTAGTTTCTTCTACAAGCATAGGCTGATGGGGGTATCCTATATCTGAAACTCTGTTTGGTGCATATAAATTGTGCAACAACACAAGCTTTCCCCTCTAAAACACATGCTAAACACAGCCATGTTCACATTCCAATACTGTTATTAGACCCTAAAGGCCAAAGAGCTGAAGATTTCTCCAGTAGTGACACTTGTATTAGCATATTTTGTATAAAAGTAAAGCGAAAGTATTGTAATATTTACCTCACCACTGACATTTTCAAACACACCATCACAAAGTTATGATGTACCGAGGGATAAACTTATATCTGTGGTTTTCTATGGTATTGGGAAGGTATACCTGGCAGAACTCTGAGTTTTCTCTCTTCACCTCCTTCAGTTTGTCATGTAACGGCTGAATGGACTTGTAGTTTTCATCCACCTCGTCCAAACTGGTAGAAACATAATACCAAGAGTTACATCCTTGCTGTTTTCATGATAGAGAAACCATGAGATTCCACTGATTCAACAGATTCAGATGACACTTCTAATTTATACAATGTTACTGTTGATACTCAATTTCTAAAAATAAATTGCATAATGACCAATAGTTATACCACTCTTAAAATTTGTGAAAAAAAAACAAATAAATGTTGAAGAATTGTTTTAACTGGGGTAAGAACAACTCATTGATATGACATACAGATAGACCCAACGGAGAAGAAAGTGAGGCTTTTACTAATTCTTTCCCCACATAAAACTTTGAGCATTACTTCAACCAGCCTTGATATCTCCAGGGTCTATGTCTGTGTTCTGACTGCTATCACTGGCAAGCTCTGTTGTAACAGCGGCTTTGTTGATTGGCTACTGTGAGATTGCAGGGGCAGTAAAAGGAGGTAATAAACTTACTGAGCCAACCCATAGATGCATCCAGGGCATAGTGGAGACTTATCGGAATGTATACCCTGGAAATATCGAGGATGTACCTCAACACTTTACTCATTAAAAATTCACAACTATCAACACACATGTCAAATAAATTGAAATAATTAAATAATGTTAAACTGTCATCTTTCTTCTAGCACTTTAACCTTGAAAATCTTCAAAAAAGATTGAAGCTAGTCTGTCCTTACGATTGTTTGATTTCATATACATCCTGCAGAGCACTCTGTAGTTGGTTCAGTCCGGTCTTCACACCATCCAGCTGTGACTGTACAGCTGTCTTCAACATGGCCTCCACTGATGCCTGTGATCACACCAGGAAAGTACATCACAAAACAACAACAACGCTCTTTCAAACTTCACTCCTTCTCTCTAGTGAACACAGCATTCCCATTTTTCCCCACTCCTTTCAGACAAGTGTTACTTAACATACCTGTTATTGCAGATATTTATAACATGATGCAACTTGCTACTTCAAGTGATGACTAATGTATCATGAACATACATTTCCTGGAGTCTTCAAGAAATATTCAGTCATGACTTTTCAATTAGTGAAGTGAAATTTCTAAGAAATAAACATGTTTTCAGGCCCTGACAACTTAGAAGATATGTTCCAAAAAAGCTAGTGTTTCAAAATGAAAACAGCAGTTCCAAAATCATTTGTGTTGATTATGAGAAAATGTGATCAACTGCATGGTCATTTGGTCACTCCAAACTTCGATTAACTCAGTAAATTGGAACACAACTAAATGTAACAAATGTTACCTAAACCACTAAGACATCTGCAAAACAGAAATCTGTTTGACAGGCAATTTAAAAGTTGATGAATTTTGGGAAAATGGTTATAATTTATGGATAACAACTTCTGTATTTTATTATGATACAATGTTTCAATATAGCTTCTTATACCATTGTCAAAGGATTTGTTTATCCCAACCCTTATTCCCATACCACATCATCGTCTCCCCAACCTGTCCCATTTTGACACTGACAAACATTTAAAGGGTCTGTTAATTTGAAAAAACAACTCACCTTCTTACGGGCTGCTCTTCTCTTGAATTGATCAACCTTTTCCAGCTGCTCTGGGCGCTGAAAACATCCATATGAACTCAATACGATCATACTACAGATGACTATTAAAACATTCATGCTGAAACTGAACCTGCTGCAAACCACTAAATAAAAATAAGTGTCCAGCAGATTTAGGTTACATTGAGAATGTTTTTAATATACTAATGTAATATAAGTCTTTAATATATGAGGTAGGACCTGGTAAACTTTTCAGCAGACCAGTTACTATCGAAATTATAATCTCTTAGCACTAATGAGCTACACATCCAGACCAGATTATCTGATTGCTGTATTTTGGAAATATCAACCTATTGCTCTCTTAACTCACCGTTAACCAACAGTGGGCCTACTTTCAATGTACACCTCTTACAAGCGGGTACATTACAATGTACCCCGCTGCAAATGGCGACTCATTCGGTACTTCATGGCAGTACTTCTTTACTTCGAATAACATTGAATCAAGCATGTTGTACAGAAATTACTGATGTTTTGCAAATGCAAACTAACAAAAGGGAGATAACTCAAAATCTGTTTTTCTTGAGTCGTCTGTAAAATCTAGCAATGGCTATGAAAGTTTTGCCTCGCATTCCAGTGAATAAATTTCTACAAAATGTTCAAATGTAGTCCCTTGTGAATGTTAAGATGGAGAATTAAACCACTGGAATTACACAATACAATATCTGCGGGGAAAACAGCAAGATGGAAGATTCGAATCATATGATTCACATAGGTTGACTGAAGTGTAAGATCCGATACCCAGGCTTCAAACAGTTCAGAATTAACACTGAGGTGTTCAGTAAGATAAATATGTTGTTCACAGGTCCCTCAGGGCCCATGGGTTGATGCTCTATCGAGGGAACATAAACAAACCCCGAAGGTACATCAACCAATGACTCCCTCGTGACCAGTGAACAACTTGGATTATCTCCCTTTCTCCTCACCTGTAACAAGTTTTTCCACTTACCTGTAACAAGTTAGCAACATATTTCATTGCAGCTTCCCTTGCAACTGTTTCAACTCGACCAAGATCCAAGGGAGCAGGAGCTGGCCCCTGATCATGGCCTTCATCTGACATCATAGAATGATTTCCTCGAACTACAAGGTAGTTTTAGATCTGCAGGAACATCAGTCTGAAAAGACCATGATGATATGATAATGCATTTTGTTGTGTAACTGATGAACAAATACTGATTTTCTTCTCATAATTATTTACCTCCATGTTTTATTTTCTAATCAATGTTTGGGACGATAGCCTTTTACGGGTCCATGCCTTCAGCAATTAACCCTAATGCTAACCTAATCCTAAACCCTAAGCTAACCGGAACTTCCGGGGACCCGTACAGTGCATTTCACAACTAACTAGCTTAAAAAGACGTTTCTTTGATTATCTGAACATTCTGTTCTTGCCCAATAATTTCAATCATGTAAGTACTATCATGCAGTTCGCTTGAATACGAATGTTTCTGAGAGATTTGTTTCACGATTCTTGAAACACGTCAGTCTTATCCAAGCGTTACATCTCTGTTGCAGGAAATGGGAGAAAAGTGGGTAATAATATTTATAAATTGATATATACTAGAACTATTAACAAACCCCATCACAACCATTACACAAAAAATACTAAAAGCCCTAAAATTAAGTACATCATATAGGGTTGTACCACTTTGTTGCCTCTGTTAATTCCGAAAAATGTATATATGTGATGCATATTTGGCGTAGACCGTTAAACAGACCTCTTGTCGATGACATACGACTCCAAAGATATATTCAGGCTCAACAACTAGGGCAGTACCAAGGATATACTAGTACCCGGAAATATGTGAAATCTCTACACTGGCCACTCAGCTCTAAAATCTCTCGCTGACAGTCACAGTCATGTTTATCATTGCGATCAGTCGTCATAAACAATCTCTTTTGTATAATCATTAAAGCTACAAATATACAATATGTGTAGTTGTCCAAGTAATTCAAAATTTCAAGTGCACAAACCTTCGATATGTACGTTTCAAGACAAAACGTGAAGAACAATGTACCGTTATGTTTACGCCTACAACATGGGCGCAGACATATTGGATCTCGTAACTTCACGGAATCTCTCGGTATTTTACGTGCGCTTCACACTGAACGTCTTTTCTTGTGGAGAAGTGGCACCAGTTTGGAAAAAAACATGTCACATTACGACAGACACACAAGATCCTCTTTAGTTGTATCGTATGACAAAAGGTGTCAGTTTAAAGTTGTTTTTTATACGTTTAAGCATACAAGATATTCAGTACAGAATATTTCGGAATGTTTATCAAAGTTCTCTTTGCAATGATGCATGCTGTAATGTATTTATAATGAAGGAAAACATTTGTGGTTCATTTAAAACAGAAAGATAATCAGAAAAACCTCATATGTTCTTTGCGATATACCAGTAACACCATGCAGTCCCAATCATTATGTGTATTCCATCTGAAATATACAGCAAGTGACTTGAACCAACAGACAGTACAGTAAATCTGTCAGATCATTGAGTGTATTTGTTGTAAACGTTTTCTGTGGATTCTTGGCTTCATTAAAATAAATCAGTAAATGTTTCATTAAAAGCTCTTTCCTGTTCTTATAACCCTCCTACCACTACTTGTTCTCTGTTGTTGGGCTTCTAGTAAGTAATTGAAATATTTCAAAGAATAAAACCAAATACAAAAAGAACAACGTAAACACACTCAGGCCATTGTAAGCAATGTATTATGTCCAGTTAATGTAATCAAGATCTTGCTGGTACACAGGTGGCCCATCACCCAAAGAGCAACAATTTACTGGAGTTGCATCCCTCAAACATGACATGGGTTTAAATCCCAACTTCACCTTGGTCATGGCTTAAAGTTCTTTGAAATATACCTTGTGATGCCCAAAGGTTGCACTGAAGTTGTAGGCATCTGCACAAAACATTTCAACAGCATTTAATATCAGGTCAGAAAATCTTTCCCTTTAAGTCCTCTCTAATAAACTCTTCTGAGCATAACCTGCCAATCCACAGACCTGCTACGGAGGCCGTCTGCCATGACCTCATTGTGCTAGGGTAATAAATACATGAAACATATTCTTATCAAATCTTTATTTACATAAGTATACATTCAACATACTGTAGAAACTAGCAGAACACATTTGGGATATTGAAAACTGTGAATGGAAGGTATCAAAAACAAGGTGAAGAAAGTTTGTGAATGAATTCTCTGAATTCTTGTTCTGGGCCTTAGTATCATGGTACATGCACCACACTAAGTCTACTGGGAGTAACATGTCATCGCAGACCCAGTTGTGGCATCTTATATCAGTATCTCATAAGAATTTCACTATAATATCCTGGATGCAAAAGCCTGTAAATGTTTAAGCACGTTAGCTGACTACAAGTCTTCATAAAACAAGTGCAAATTATGTACTAGTATACACTTTGTAGCTTGCTTGTTCAAGGCTTTCTACAAATTAGGAAACATTACATTAGGTCCCATATAAATTATTAGTGCCCTTAGCAGAAATATCACTGTCTACATCGTTTATCACAAATACACTAGGATTATAAACATTTAATTACCCTATTTCCTCTAATGAGCGCCCATTCGTTTCTTTTTTCTCAAACAGACTTCCAGACACTGCACTTATTAGAGGCCCAGGGCCTAGATTTTCGAAGCTCTCTCAGACTTAAGATATTCTCTAAGTTAATGATAATGTATGGCACATACAACTATCTTAGCTCTAAGAGTGTTTTGAAAATGTTGGCCAAGCACTTTGACGCAGTGTACTTTGTTTATTTCATAAACTCCTGCTTATTAGAGACCATGGCCCACTTGCAGGAAGCGTTCTTAGCGCTACAATGATTTTAACTCTCCAATATTGCCTTAAGACAGTCATAGCCCTCGGATCACTTTGTGCGAGTGGGCCCTGGCCCTTACTAGAGGAAATAAAGTGGATTTCATTTTACAATGCTGCTGCCTATTTATACACACATTGCCTGAGCAAGATAATTTTACCTGCAAGACTCTTCAGCATGTCCAGATGTGAGAGTTCTTTAGAAGTACTCCCTCTCTTACAGGGACACATCATTTACATGAAGTCCTCTCCTTCCAAAGAACTATCAACCATGGTTTTGCGAATTGCATCAACCTGCTTTACATAACAAGGACATGAAGTGAGTGAGTGAGTATGGTTTAGCATTATTAGGGTAATATAAATAGGGGGACACACACACTGTATGAGTATACAATGTCATTTTGAAAGTGGTGAAATGTGACATATGTTTTATCTGGGATTACACTTTCTTAATAAGTAGAGATTCTAGTACTTTTGTAGCCCACCCAAAAGCGCATGAAGAACAGTGGAAGCCGCTCAGTGGAAGTGACTGAGCGGGTTAGGCGTCTGAATTTGTGTGCTGGTGATGGTGACTGTAGGTTTGAATCTTGGATGGGACTCGACCCATCAAAAGTACTAGAATCTGTCACTAATAATCTTTCATTAAGAAAGCGTTATCTCAAATATATATGTTTCACACACTGCATCCCACATGGGGAATAGACACAATAACCACTAAAATACTCCACCACCCCCAAGTACATACAGAATAGAGAGTTTGGCACACAATGCCTGGACAGGCAAGGGCATTACATGGAGCAAAATGTGGAAAATATTGATAATGCTCTTTTGATTATTTTGTCTTAGTCAGTTTTGACGGATTCTTTTGTAACTACTTTTAAACAAAAACTGTTAGCTCACTCACATATCACTCATTTCCATACTTTTCATACTTTCTTTGTCACATTCATGTCATATGACCAACAATACTTGTTATCAGTCCAATAAATATACTATTTACAGTTACAGTTCACAGAACATCAGTGAATGAAGTGCTTAGCAAATAGGGAACTGGACAAAAAAACATACTAATATTTGCATTGTCTATGAAATGTACAAACAATTCACATTCCAAAGACTCCTTTACGTGTTACAATGCGATTCCTGTACAAACCACTAAATGTACAAATACTCCAGGTCAACAAGCAAGCGTTGATGATAAGCATCACACTGACAGAGCACTAGATATGCATGAAGTAGATGCACGAGTTCTGATGATTACATTCAACACAAAATGTTCACTCCTCCAAATCTTCATGAAAACACAATGAAGATATGAACTCAAATGGACATGAACTTCTTATGTGTACCATTCCAATGCTATTTCTTGCCCCTTTATCATTACACAATACAAAGATGTTATCTGGAAATCATTGCATGAAAATGTAATAAGTTAGATCACCTTGAACACTAAATGCATTCATAGTTCAACAGCCAGCTGTTTATATATGGTAGCTGCCTATCAATTAAGATTTTTTTTTACTCTCTAGTGACAGCTGAGGTCAAAGCAATTCCATGATCTTTGCAGTAAATCGTTCTTATTGTTTCAAACTAAATCACTGAAACAACATTCTTAACTTCTGCACTGCATTGGTGAAAATACAAAGAATTAAGAATATACAAAATAGAAACAAACCTGAGAGCTTAATATCAAAATCCACCACTTCACTGTTATGGTGTTAATCCCCTACTTTAGAACAGGATTAGATTACTTCAGGTCTAACAATAAAAATGATAAAAAAAAACTTAACAGTGTATAAACAGAACAATGGATTAATTGCTTGTTGACATTTGAGAGAAAGTATGTACATATTCTTAAATACTTTTGGTTGTCAAATGTATAACAGGTCCTAATTTCAACCAAATAATTTACCATTTTAACACTTAATATGTCAGATGGTTGCTAGACAATCCTCAATGAATGCAAAATAACACATAATGAACACTATCATAAATATGCCTAATGTTATTACCCACTATTTAGTAATGTACAAACTCAGACATCAAAATTATCTGCAAAAGCATCATCAACAGCTAAACCATTAACACAAGTACAACAGATATCTACAGCATACAACTGCCAACTCGAATGCTGTGATTGTTGATGAAAATGGAAACTGTATAGAATGCACAACATGCACAAGAGAAGTACACACATGTATGCTGATGTATTTAGTCAGTGTATGAAAAAGAGTTCAGCCAGACATCAGGGCTGGTAACTTCAAAATGTAACCAGTCCCAAATGGATTTACTTGGATGTTTAGACTATTTAACAAATGAAATCATCAGATGATCCAAAGGGGACAGCTGGTTCAACGCACTCCCCTTGTTTCAGACATCATACATGTATCATGTGTTTCTGTTTACTTGGTGACATGAAAACAGGCTGCACAACATTCTGTTTTCATGACACTGGATTCTGCATCTGGGATTATTTCGTCATGAGTGATGTCGCTGGATTCATCTAGAGGTCTCCCATTTTTGGATAAGCTTAACAAGATTCAGTATGTTGCCATTTGATCAAGAAAAGCACACACAATAGTATCATTGGAAAGGAAGCCGACATCCATGCTGTATATACACATCTACTCCGCATCCCAAGAAAACTTATGTCTAATTTCAGTCATATCTGAAGGTTGAGACCTCTCAATTGTATAAAGCTTATCGGGGCTGTCCAACTCTGAATCTGTTTTTCCTGCTGGTTCAGCTTCAGTGTCACCTACTTCGCTGCCACTCTTCACACCCCATGCAAACATGTGGGACGTCTTACGACTTGATCGGCGAGTATTTACTACTGGTTTTCCTGTCACGTTTGACTTTTCTTTTTCTTCAGATTGTGGATGATTTTCCCGCACTCCATCAATAGGTGTCTGACAGCCGCTTTCAAATGTCACCTTACTCAGGTCACTTTCAATTTGTGCACGAGGAGCATTTTGCAAATGTGGCAGAGGGACATTGTAGAACTGAGTCTTTGATTTGGGACCTGGTTTCCTTTTTCTAAGTTCCACTGTACGGACTACACTTTTAGCCTCTTTAGTAACTGGAGGTGAATGGGTATTTTTAGTGCTCCCACTTGGTGATACACGAGTGGAATTTTGTTGGGATTGTTTAGAACTATCACCTTCCTGCTCCAGCTTATCACTTGATGAGAGAGTATTTGTGCTGGGGTTATATGTTACACATGTTGGGGCAATGGATGTACAAGCAGTTTCAGGCATAATTTTCATCACAGTTCCCGTTTCATCACTGGCTTCTGGCATCACGTTACAGCGAGCAATGATTTTTATTTTCTCCTTCACTGGTCCAGGTTTTGGAGCAGACGCCATGGTATCAGGTTTGTGAACACTGGCTGACGCCTTAGATGGTTTGGTTGCCATGGACTCTTTCAGTTTCATCACAGCAGCCTCTTTAAGTTTCTCAAGTGCCTCACCATCATTACATGTGTCCATCAAGACCTGACGAATTATTGTCCCCTTCTTCCCTTGGTCTGCAGTCTTTGGTGGCACTGACACAGTTGCTGAAGGTTGTGGGATAAGGGAAACAGTCGCTGATGGTACATGAGACACTGTGATTGGTGTCAGGGAGTTGTTCTTTATAACAAAGCTGTTGCTACTATCTGCAGGAAGGGTGGTTATTTTGGCAGAAGACAGATTCAACGTGGAATGTGAAGACGTGCTGCTGCTGCTACTGCTACTTTCGGCTGGCGTCACCACATTTGTAGGCACAGTGACCAATCTTTCCTGAGACTCATCCCGCTTTAACTCCTCTTCAAGTCCAGGAGCATCCATGGTATCCTCATCCTCATTATCCTCATCATCATCATTCTCGAAGCAGACGTCTACCACCTCCTTCTCACCATCACTGTCATTGTCCTCCTCATCAGAGTCTGCATTCTTCTCAATGATGAAAGCTTTTTTGTTGGCACTCATGTCCATGAGATACTCAAACTTCTCAGATTTCCGTTTCAGGGCCTGCTTCCTCAGCTCGAACTGTGTCACCTTCTGTTTCAGTGCTGCAACAACAAAGCAGGAAGAAACAATCTTAAGTTTGTATTTCTTAAGAGTAAAACAGTTTTAAAATAAGTTTATGGCAATAATTCATCAAAAGAAGTTACAGGGCATTTAATGTTAGCTTAATGCTGATCTGTTCTGTATGAGAAACAAACTCTTCATCCGCAGGACAACCATATTTACAAGTCGAACAAGGGATCTTCAATGAGAAACTCCAAGAACAGACCGGGCCAGAAATACCAGTGAAATGTTCTTGAAATATCTCACTAACAAGCTTATCATGCAGTTTAACATGCTGAAATCTTCAAAGTATCATCGTGGCCTTGAAAATTATGTGAAGGTCACAAAAATCAACTGGCACCTTTCACATACCATGATGAATCTAATCAACGGTTCTTAAGATATTCCAATTCCTACAAGTATTTTGATTACTGTATTCCACAACTGCATCTCACCTTCCATTTCTTTGTCAATTTTGGCCTGTTGTTGGTCCATATCGGACTTGAATGCTGACAGCCTCTCTTTCAACTTCTTCATCAAACCCAGAGTACGCACAATGTTACTCACACGAACAGCATCTGTTAACAATAAGCAGCACAATGACTGATAAAAAAAGACCCATTATGATCAAGTCTCTGTGAATGCAGTTACATCTCATTTTCCTTGAAAAGAACCTCCCATACTTACATATCTCTGCTATGATCAAACGACAAGTCTAAATGGTACTTACCACTGGCCCGGACTTGGTGTGTGACAAGGTCAGACTTGAATACATCAAGAGTTATTTTTATTTCCCTGAAGAAGTGTTCCAGGAGTCCCAGTTCCATGATTCCAATCCAGAACTGACGGTCCTCTTCTGCTGACTCAACATCGACTTCCAGGGGTTCAATATCTATTTCCTTAGCCTTGGAGAAAGCTGCAGCAACATCTGGAGGTAGCACTGTAACAAAGCATCATACAGTTCATAAATACATGCATAACCTTCATGTGGTACGGATGGACAAGATAGTCATAAATAACTTTGAGTGACCGAGGGTTGATACTCCAGTGAAATTAAAGACAAGCTGTTTCCTCACCTTTAACAACTTTGATAACAACTGACCTACATTTCATCAGTTTTTCAACCTTTTCTTTATTGGCTTCTGAGTTCATAGAAATGTTCTCATTACACTTTAGGAGTCCAATACACTGAACTGATCTACACAAACTGCTGTAAAATAAGCTCACCTTCAGTTGACGTTGCAATAGGTTTCTCCAACAAAGACTGCAAGAGCGCCACATTGGGTTTCACATCCACTGGTTCCGGAATACCTTTCATCTCAATTGTTGGAATATTGGCCAACCGTGACTCACTGTCATCTGGCAGATGGCAGTAAGTGTGTTCATTTATGCTGCTAACAAATTCCACTTTAGGAATCAGAGCTGGTGGTGAAATTACGCTGTTTCTGTTTACTGGCGATCTGGCTATGCATCTGCCAGTGCAAAATTCATCATGGCGATAGAAATCCAGGGTAGAAGATTCAATGTACTTCCTATGGAAAGAAGCAGTAAACATAACTGAAAAATTCATCACAGTGAAATATACAAAGGAAATTTATAATATATGAGGCACATTGGACCTGTTCCACTAAAAAATCTCAACAATGTAAATGTAAATCACAACGTTGTAAATGTAAATCTTGTAAATCTATCTCACAATGGGAGTTCCCGAGTTGTGATACTTGTACTGTTAAAACTTTTTCATGAAATGAGACTGACAGACTGTGACTGAAACATATGCCAAAGATACACTGCATGTGATGTCAAACACTGGTGACTGCAATATTCCAGCAATATCACAACGGGGGACATCAGAAATGGGCTTCACACATTGTACCCATGTACGGAATCAAACCTGCTTCTTTGCTGTGACAAGAGAACGCTCTAACCACAAGGGTGCCCTACTTCCCCCTTATTGTCAGAGTACTGCTGAGTGTAGCGTATAACGTAACTTACTCACTGAAACACCGATTTACCTGATCCAGATTAAACTATTTACAGACTACATAAAACACGCTACAAAATGCATATATCTGGGTAAAGTATATGTTTTATTTTATTACTTAACAGTAGAACAGTTCTTGAGGTTTATATGTCCATTCACTAATTCATTATGTGAAACTGTTTTATTAAATGACACATGTTTCAATACTGGTCAACTGCTGTGCAACTTATCTTGACATTTCAGTTATTTTGATTCGCAACTGAAGGTGAAAATATTTATAAAAATAACTTCAATAAAGTTTGAAAAAGAGACATCAGAGTCCATGATTATAGATTTTGATTTGAAACTGAAACCCAAACAAATATCAATCAATATATTACAGAATAAATATAGTAATGTGAACATGCTGAAACAACCAGGTTTTCCTAGACCTCATTTGAGTTGCATACATTCATTAATCTCCTAGCAGTTCAAATCCAGAAAGAATAACTACAGTCTAAGTAAACTTAGTCTCAGTGTATTTCGTTACACTCCACCACTGAGTCTAACAAAACCTAGTAGAAGCTCGCGTCAGGTAACCTTTGAGCAACCAATGACCATCCAATCAAACGCGAGATGGTTAAATAGATTTAACCAATCAGACAACGGCTACTATTTAGGGATCGGAGGGACTTTCAAAGTATTCAGGTCACTGACACCGATCTTTCCACAAACAAAAATCTGCATATAACAGAATTATTTGACCTGCAGTATATACCCTTTGGGGTTTCTGTTGACATGTTTACTATTAGCTGATATTTCCGCAGGATCACATCCTTGAATATTGCCCAAAACACCATTTTCAGTGACTGTTTACTCACCGTTGTCATGGTTGTACGCCGTGTGCATCACCCGGAAGCGACCTTAAGCTAAATAGCATTCGGAATCGTTTGGGTGCGAACGTTTTCGAGATAAAAGTTCAAAAGGTATGTGCAAATGTGCACTTTCACGATTTGGTAAGCTGTGTTCTGATTGGTCAATCTCAAAGGTTACCTGATGCGACCCCCCATAAGGCCTTGTTAGACTCAGTAGTGGAGTGTAACGAAAAGTACTGAGACTAAGTTTACTTAGACTGGAATAACTAACGTAAGAATCTGGTGTTCTTTAACATGTTTTAAAACATTTTATTAAAATTCTCTCATTAACCTAAATTTCGATTCCTACCTGACTTGGATGCCATTGATTCTGATTGCATTTTTCCAGTCTTTGAGTTTTTCTTTATCTCCCATCACAGAGAACACCTTTGGTGTAATGAATTGACCTTGGAATTCAATACACTCTCTGTGAATGCCTGGGCAGTAAAACTTGTTCTTGTGTAGATGACCCATGACACTGCCACATGTGATCTTTATTACTGACATCTCTGCCATCCTGAAAAATATAACAGACAAAACTATATCTTTCACAATGTTCACCTAATAACTGTGTTTATGACCAAATATTCAATCGTTAACAGGGACCATCAAGGATCCTAATAAAAGCTGCATCGACATATGTACGGATACAAAATATGCATGATACTTAAGGGAAAAAATTAAAAACCATAGCAGATATGCATCACAGCAATGGTGTATAGTCTTACAATTATTTACAAACGTATTTATCTGGAAAACTATTGTTTTAATTGACCTGTTTACACAAGAGTAGCAATGCTGTGGTGCATATATGAAATGAAGCAAAAGATTACTGATACACAATTAATTTCCATTCACAAGATTACTGATACGCCATTAATTTCCAGTCAATATGTACTCCTGGTGTTGAAAGATGACCTGGAGCCCTGGATAACTATACTGAAACTCAGCTTACTTAAATTCTTCACTACAAATGCAAATGTATGAAATCCTTACTATGTTCGCACTATATGAGGTAAGAGGTTTGTTTACATAAATTTAACTTAAAATTTAAAATTTCCATGCGTTTGGATCAAACTTGCTTGACACTTTTGTTGGTCAGAAGATCAGAACAAATTCCAAAAATATAAATGTATTATTATAAGCCTTATACTAGTCCTTAGTTCATATTATACCATCTGCAATTGAAGCTGACAAATTTAAGCTCGCAGTTGACAAAAACATTCAAAGATGAGAAATGTGTTTTAATGACGTCTTTTTCCTATGTCATCAACAAGGCAAATAATATGTCGTACTCTTGCAAGATTACACACATACAAGTTGAACACCCCAGAATGACTTCTAATGAATTTGCATGACTGGTTGTCATTGGATAATGGCATAGCTCCTCATGAAAAAAAGTTGATGTTATGGTTTTTACTGATTATGCAACAGGGTAGATCAGTTTCGAAGTTTCTTTTTCTAAATATGAAATTAATAATAACAAAATTATCTTCATTACAGAGTAATTGGATTCTACTATCAGGAACAATAAAATAAATTGCCCATCAAGCATGATATGCAATATATATAATTACTAACTTGTATTACACCATACAAAGATTACTATCTGTAATGTTGTATATTGACACAATGATGGAGTAAAATCATTCAGCCAACATTGACGCTTGCCATGTGAGAATGAAATGACAATGTAAAAAAAATACAATCATATCCAGTACATTACAAGAGATTCATATTAATTTTTTTTTAATTTTAATAAATAACATGATATGTTATTAACATCATTAGCATATCTGAAGCTGGACATAGATCACCTAACTGGGGCACAAAATATATCTTCGTGGTAACTTATGGCTGTGATGTGATATGTGAGACAATTTGCTGGATGTCACCGAAAGACCTGTATTCCATCATCGACACAATCAAAGGAAACAACTTTAGATGAGACAAAAAACCAATGGGGTTAATTTTAATGAATAATGCTATTACTAACAAAGACTTGAGGCCTTCTCAGTACCTGGAGTGAGTGAGTGAGTGAGTGAGTTTAGTTTTACGTCGCACTCAGCAATATTCCAGCTATATGGCGACGGTCTGTAAATAATCAAGTCTGGACCAGACAATCCAGTGATCAACAACATGAGCATCGATCTGCGCAATTGGGAACTGATGACATGTGTCAACCAAGTCAGCTAGTCTGACCACCCGATCCCGTTAGTCGCCTCTTACGACAAGCATAGTCACCTTTTATGGCAAGCATGGGTTGCTGAAGGCCTATTCTACCCCGGGACCTTCACGGGTCCAGTACCTGGAAAAGGGTGTTTTCCATATTCATTTTCTCAACATTACATAGTGTGTATATACATAAACCAATGCAGTGGGACATGATGGAACTATTATACAATGCAATATACTGATGATTGTCATGTACTATTTTGGAACTAAAACAAAAAGCAATACATGTATCTTTATGTACAAACACTAGCAACACTTGGTATGCAACTTTGTTCAGTTATTAAAATTGAATGTAATTTAAGGTGTCATATTTTATATTTTTAAATTAATTAAATTAACAACAATGTAAAAATGACAGAATACCATTACTCTTCTGTGAGAAAAAACTATAAGATGTAGATCTGTACATGTTTATATGTGGAGTAGATATGCTATTATATTTTATACAGTGTCATGAACACAAATTCCATATGTAATTAAAATTCCGTACGTTAAACAAATTACATCTGTGAAGCATAACTACACGTGTACATTACACCATGACAGTCATTAAAATGCAACTACAGACGCTAGAAACCCCATGTGAAAACAGCACAGGACAAAGTTGAAAATAACATGGTGTGTTTTCACGGTTTGAGCTTCGGAGCAAAATGTCTTGAAAACGACGACGATGAAACACCAAAATATAATCTCAACAGGTGTAAAACATTCAAAATGTGCAGCCCACGTAACAAGTACTTCCGTTGGTCACGTCCAACGGAACGTTGTTACTTTCCACAACAGTGTTGCACTTGATTTCAAATGCGAAGGTAAACAGACTAATCGGGCAAGGTGAGCGTCAAGTGAGGAAACGTACTTTCAGCAAAATTCATAACAATCTTCAGTAAAAGTACTACTTACTTTTTGGACACTTTACCGAAGCCACGGCCTCGACTGCCCACTCTATTTTTCATCATTTTGCTACCAACACGTCAAATTATGGCGGCCAGCACGTTATTTCCTACAAACCTCATGACGTCACCGACGTTCCCGCACACGCCAGTCAGAGCATAGTATTTCCCTAACGTTGAGTGTCGTATTTTAGAGCGTCATGCGAATCTTACAATAAACGAACATCATGAAATATCACATTGAATTAAATGATAAGGAATGAATTGCAAAACAAACATCCACTCAAACTACACGTAAAGTGTGAGATAATTGTGTACGTGTAGTTGGTTCATTCGGTTACAGCAATTCCAAGTGAACAATTGTAAGAAAATGTCAAAACTAACTAAATTTTCAAATATTAACAGATTTGAATTACACACGCACCGGGTACATTAGTCCAATATCCCGTTTATGTTAAAAAAAACCCCCAAAACATGCAATAATATATCCATGATTGAATATATTATCAGGTTTAGCTAATAATTACATGCACCTATGCGTTATGCATTATTTAGTGCTCAGTTTGTATGTTTTCGTGTAGAGGGGTATTAAATGATGCATTTATGTCACTCGCCTACCATTTTCCCTTTCGACAACAAGGAGAACGGTGTATACATATGAGACTAGTTGTTAAGAATACACCCTGTCATTGTTCTGCGCTGTCAGTGGTGTTTAGGGCCGCTCGTCTTCATCGTGGCGTGGATGGGTTGGAGCGCTAAAATATACTGATAACGACTAAAACGGCTCCAAATGAAGACTTTGTGGGCAATATACAAACTGTCATAGCAAACGTTCATTTCTAAGCAACCGTTTTTGTAGAAACGTGAATGACTGCTTCAAGAATATGAAAATGAACGGCTACGGCACGAGTTTACAAACGCCTTTGTGATTGACAGCTCGGTAGTGAACGTGATTCCGAGGTCACCATGACCTGACCTATTTCCTTCGTCCTGGCTGGTTATGTTCGATACGGCTTCTCACTCGTTTCCGGAGCTTGATTAAGGATTTGTCACACGTTACAAGTTAACTATTATTCCCTGTATTGTCAGCTCATTTGTAAACGCTTCAGTCGTAATACCGCCACCACTGTTGACTGAATACCAAGGATTTTTCTCTGAACAAAGTTGGTCAACATGAAATTTGTACAAACGATGCCAAGCGCGATGCCAGAAGATTTCTAATCGAGTATGAATAAATATGTGTGTCAAATTTATATCTAAACAGGAGCTGTAAACTTATCATAATATCCATACGTCTGGGAATATATACATTCATGTAAACCATACCCTGCTACAATATTGTTGTGTTATTGAAGATATATTCACACGCAATGTATTCTGACTTTTCAGTAGTAGGACATCATTAGTATGTAGTCATATTTATTAATAAACACGGTGTTCATATCGTGCGGTCTTTTCAGGGCCCAATATAAATAGCTGGAATATTGCTGAGTGCGGCGTAAAACTAACCTCACTCTTTTCAGGGCAGTAAGGTATACGTTATACTGACACGAACAGATTCATTCAACATTATGATTATGTTTCCTGATAAGCAGGTAACGTTACATAATCCAGGGGGTAAGCCGTGGAAAAGGAAATGCCTGTTACGCATTACTATTCTTCTAGGAAACCAGGAGCAGTGGTGAACAGACAAATACCTTTGACAATAGGGCAAGTGAGATGTTGGAGTTACATGTACATCAGGTTTTTTCCCCTTTCTGCTGTTAAATGATTTCTGTTGGTTATAAAATTTATTTCGATTGTAGAGATGAATGATCAGCTGCGTCACTAAGACGCTGACTCACCGGATCTGTACATCTAACCTACGCTTTTCTTACAAATGTTGTGTGTTAGGGCATAAGATGCCAGATAACCCCGTGATCAACACCATGAGCATCATTCCACGCAACTGGGATACGATGACGTGTCAACCCATTCAGCGAGTATGACCACCCGATCCTGTTGTAGTCGCCTCGTAAGACAAGCATGGGTTGCTGAAGACGAATTTTAACCCGGATGTTCTCGGGTGTGTTGAGAATGACGTTTGCTTGTTGCATAGAGGGTGGGACGCGTGGCAGATGTACGTTCTGTGTGACGTTGTGCCATTAACTTGCCCTGGGCGTGTACCAACTGCATGTATTCTGCATAGCGCTATTGGGGAAGGCGTGCCACGTCATTATCCTCCCGTCATCGTTTTGTTCCTATACACTTCCTGCATGCATTTCCGAGCATAACGTTTTCAACGACCTGTGTAATGCTGGGTTTACACTACGACCGTTTTTTTCATGTGTCGCGTTGTATTGCGTTGCTTTGAGTTATGAACGGCGATTGTTCATTCACACTACATGCGAAATCGCTTTGCCCAACGCCTACGATTTGTACCAAAATATATGCCAACTGGCTGCTTTCTATTTAATCACTGCATTTGTACTTGCAATTTCAGTTGACTTTGTTGATTGATTCAGAAAGCAATGCAACACAACATGGTTGACAAGTTCAAGGCAAGTAACAGAAACGTACATATGCAAAATATTACTTCTGTTATATATATTGTTCAAGAATGGCAGTGGTTGAGTATAAACTGTTACTTGATATCAACGAAGCACTCCAAAATGCGTGATAATCACCCACCTCATTTTTTCATCCACGTGGGTCTTCGGGAAAGTCCCTGTTGCTCGTGCAAAATATGACGTCATCGATAGGAATTCCCATGCGATTTCCCTTGCTTTGCGTCAAAAATAGGTGCAGCACCTATTTCCAACGTGACGCAACGCAACGCATTAAAAAGTCTGTCGTAGTGTATTGCAATAAATGAAATTACATGATGTGCGTTTTTTGTACGCAACGCATGACGCATCGCATCCAAAAACGGCTGTAGTGTAAATCCAGCCTCAACACGACGTCTTCTCGCCTCCACAGAGAAGGCAAAAACGTGAGTCGTCACAAAATGAAACACGTCTTCGTCGCTCTTCTGTTCTTGACACAACTGACCGACATCATAAACGACGGTACTGATCAGTCAGAATGACGCTTCAAAATGGTCATCTCGAGTGAATACTGCTTTAAGCAATATCACGGCGGGGGACACCAGGAATGGGCCTCATACACTGAACCCATGTGGGGAAGAGAACCCGGGCCTTCGACGCGACTATAGCGAACGCTTTAACCCCACCACCCCTGCAGCTGTAGAGATGGTCGTGGTGAGTCTATCACTGAAATGGCGAACCCGCATGAACCTGTCCTTCGCTGCAGTTATGACGCGTGGCCTCTCGAATCTTGTAAGTCAGGTTTGAACCCCTGCGTCCGATAACAGTTCCATAGTCTTGTAATGTTCTTTTCCGATACGTGGAAACCAACCACAATCGATGCCTAGTCGCTAGTCTGCAGTCGGCCGATGCGTTGACCGTCTAGTCGTGGCATGTTCGAAAATGTTACATTTGGTATTCAGTTTGTTTGAATATCAGCAAAAGTCCCTAAGATTTTTTTCTACTTTTCCTCCTGGCACAGTATAATAATATTTGGGAGATAAAAATACTTGGTTGGAATATCAGCTAGAGGTATATAACGAAATTATAATAGCTCTGAATTTCATTTAAAACCGAATGCGTAGGGGAGAGTTTGGCCGTTACAATGGCAGATGATGATAGTTGATCCATTTGTCACTTTCCCGGGAGGGGTGACTCGGTAACTTGTTAAAGCGTTATTTTCAGTGAAAGTAAAGCATTTTACATGAAGTTATGATAAATAGTAATGTCAAGTACGTATACAACATGTATGTTGTTATGCTATAGTTGGTATTTTGTTTTAAGATGAAGGTTTTGAATACAATGTACTCGATCAATGTACCCTGTTTCCTACACTTTCATAATGTGTCTTTTATTTGTCACATTAATTTTTATCACACTATAATTTTAACTGAAAGTGTACTTTGCGGTGAGCTAACAGCAGACAATGTGTATCATTTATGATATAAGGGGGTTGGGGAAAGGGTAGCTCATTGCTCGGAAAACAATATTCCAAAACCTGCCATAGGCCGTTCTGCTTTCAGTAAGAAAAATAAGAGGGTATATCAAATGACCACATCTAATTCAAAAATTTATTTCACCAAAAACGTGATTTATTTTCGCAAACTACCCATAACAAGTCTACCATTCGTTTCGTGAAATCATTAAATGTACAGTTAACAGTCAGTTCATCTCTATACTTCACCAATCTGGACTTTCTCAGGGAAAATATTTATACGTTTTCATTCCTGCCAACAAATCGAGAGAATCTATCAATGCGCAATATCCCCGCTTCGGAAATTTTGGCCCCGTCAGGCGATGACTGGTCGAAGGGAACTAACTCTAAATTAACACCCACAGTTCCTTTCCCAAGATGGATGCGCCCATCGACAACGTGAAATAGCAGTATACTTGGATACGTCGACGTGGGATTTCAGCTTTGTTCCCAGAGTCACTGTACGCCAGTCCGTCATCATGGATGAAGGAGAGAGCAGCACAGGCGCATCTGGATCAGATGCAGAGTTCGTACCCCGGGAAGATCTCATTAAGAGCGTGATGGAATTGGGCTGCAGCAGAAATGCGGCAATAAAAGTGAGTTCCCCCGGCTTCACCTCGTTCGGTTTGGGCGTTCGTCCGGTTACAGGCGAGTTAGACACGACTTACTCCAGTTATATATCCCCACATTTAGAGCAACTCCTTTTCCCATTTGTAAGACAGCATCACGTGAACTAACGTGAACGTGTTAAACTTAATGTCTTTATCAGCTGCAGTCATTGTAATTAGGGACCGTTATGATTGGGAGATGTGATGATGCTCCTTATGGAGAAGCATGTACAATGTGAATGCCCCCGACCCCAACAACTACACCTATAATTTATGCATATTTTTAGCTACACACACCCACACTTACATGTCATACAAAGTCAGTGACCGCCTCTCCATAATTTGTAAGTATAATTTTTCAAATATTTCTATGTACCAAACTGATGACCCCACTAGAACATGTGTACAAACTTTAGGACCCAAACCTACCTCACCAGAACAAAATGGGTAACCCCCACCCCTTAGAATCCACAGTATTTCAAGGATCTGATCATTTAATTTTCAGACATGATTTTTTTTTATACCACAGCTGTCACTTTCTCTTTAGACATCTGGAGTGAGTTGAATTTTATGCCCCTTTTTGCAGTATTCACCCAATACCACAGAATGGGAAACACCAGATGTGGACATCATATATTGTACTCATTTCAGGAATCAAACCTGTGAAGATCCATGTTAGAACTGAACTTGAATAATCCATGCTTGTAAGACTAAGAGACAGCTAGCAGTAGCAGGATCAGGTGGTCAGACTCACTGACTTGGTTGACTCATATGATTGTATTCCATGAACAGATCGATGCTCATGCTGTTGATCACTGACTTGTCTGGTCCAGACTGGATTATTTACAGACAGCCACCATATAGCTGGAATATTGCTGAGAGCGTCATAAAACTAAACTCATTCACTCACCCTATGGCACAATGAGCAAACGCTATAACTGCTAGACTGCCCCACCACCCAGGACATCACAGTATCTCATCAACATGATAACAATGTTGAGATCAAATGTATACATTTTATGTGAAATATGTGTTGCTGCCAGCCTGTTACTTCTATGAATTATTTATTCTAACTGATTGTGTGTTTCACTTTCAGAGTTTGTTCTATACAGGCAACTATAATGCTGAGTTGGCAGCTGCTTGGTTATTTGAAAACTCAGACAAAAATCTTGATGGCCCTCTGGAGGTAATTGCAACTGAGTTCTTCATTTCAGACAGGTCCAGTCATCAAGTACATTGAACACTCATAGGTAGTATGAGAAAATTACATTTAGCATACTTTTGCCAGGAGTGGGAAAGAAAACTTTGACAACGGGCCATTTTCTGGATTATTGTATCAATAGTATACTTCAAAACTTTAATGGACCATTATTCATTCTAATGTGCAAAGTGGCCAATGGCCCCTGCCTTTCCCAATCCCTGTAACTTATGAGATAATCCTTCATTGTGAATTTGAGGGTGCTCAATGGAGATTCAAGACCTTGTATTGCTTATTGTAACTTGGATGTGAGCACCTCAGCATCAGGTTTAGGTAAACATGGTCATAACAACATCAGTGCCAAATATTCACATTTATGGATTATAAGAGTTTCCCCAAGCAAGTTCATTACTTGAAGTACCCTCAGCATCATGTTCTAGTTTTGCTAAAAGTGACTTCCAAAAACATGTCACTGAATTCTCTACCAATATGGAGAAAAAGCACTAATATAACCATGACATGATTTTGATTTATTAAATGCAATGTTGAACATTGGAAGTGTTACACCCCTTGGATTCATTTATATTAGTTGGGGTTTCTGAAAGAACAAATGACGCATCAAGAATTGTTCTCAAGAATCAGTCATGTATTCTGACAAATGGCGAGGCTCCTGAAGTGGGATGTATAACACACACAATTTGTACATCACATGGTATACATGAGTACTTAAGTACGATCTTATTTTTGAAAAAGGAATGCTGTACTTATCTTACACAATACTGCCAATGTTTGTCAAGGGTATTGACCTTCAAACCAAATATTAACTTGGCTAGGTGATTAGATGAATCAAAATCACATGAAATATATATTAATGACAAAATATCAGTTTTTCCATGTTGTCCCCATATATAGTTTATTTAAGAGTCTAGTAAATCCCAGGAGTGACATGTGATATTGACATCTGTTGACATTCATCTCAACTGGTTCGAAGCTGTATTTGAATTATATCTTCTCTTTCCTATTGTTAACCCCACAGGATGATGTTGAGAGTGGTAGCGACAGTGATGTTGAGTTCATGTCGGGTGGCACCCTCTATAAGATGGTGTTCGTAGTGAACGGAGAGCTACAGATGGGGGTTGGCAAAGTTGCAGCCCAGGTTGCCCATGCTTGTCTGGGGTTGTTCCGTAAACTCATTGATGAGCAGATCAAGTATGCAGAGATGCTCATCAGCTGGGAACAGTTTGGGTGAGTTTGTGGCCCCAAAATTCACTGATGTTTTTTTTAAGGATAAAAATTACTGTTATGAAATTTTCGTTTCTGAAATTATAACCAAACAGAACTTTTTCAAATGAGAACATTAATAGTACAAAACTACGTAAGACTTCCTTATCAGTAAAGTGTAGATTTATTTCAATTTTCCACGTATTACTAAATTTGATAAAATATGTTAAATATTCTGCAAAATGATTATTTTGAACAGATAAATGTAATTGCTTCACAGAGAGACAAAGATTGTAGTAAAGGGGGAAAACATTGCCCAGCTGAAAGAATTACAAGCCAAGGCAGAGAGTCTAGGTCTGCCCAACTACACAGTACAGGATGCAGGTAGAACGCAGGTAAGTCAGCACTGTCGTGGTACAGCTTGAACTAAACTATACTGTCTCCTGCTTTTGTTTATCAGTTTTAAATTTTAATCAGTTATACTGTCATATCACAGCATATCAGCTGGTACAAAGGTTTTTCAGTTTGCTTGGTCCAGAATTTCAGTGTATTAGGAAACAGCCACACTTTCATCTGAGAAAATCACATTGTCACAGTTAAAATTTCTGTACTGTAAGCACCAGTTCAACCTTCTCTCTTTTTGTTCAGGTTTTATGATCGGTGATGGAATTCCTCCAACTTTTCTGCCAAACCACTGCATGCCACTCCATTCAAATTGTCTCCTTACAAACAGCCACAGTTCCTCTATCACTCATACTTAGCCTTACGTTTTCTGAACTCCTTTGTTTGTTTCTAGAAACATGACTACCAAGCTGCCTCTTGTCACCGACAGTTAATTTTCTGGACCTGTTACAGGGATACGTGTTTTACTTGAAATCACCTTAGCTGATGTCCTTGTTGTAATACTCAAAAATCGACATCCTCTTCCCTAAATCATCTGTACTGAGGATCACTGAAAATGGTGTCTGCTGGCAAGTGAACAAAGGGGGATAACTGTTCATAAAAAAATTAACAGAGTTGTCTCTCTTGAATGAACCCAAGCACTTGATAGCTGGTCAAGGTTGTTAATACTGAAAATCCAATTAAACATATTCCTAAAATTCTCAATAAATTTTGATCATTCTCTATGTGTATGGAAAACTGTACTGATGCAAGTGTCAGATGTCTACTACTTTGGTGAAACTCACAAGCACAGGGGTAGTGCTTAAAATCCTTGAAAAATATCATGTCATGTTTGAGATTCACATCTGCATACTAAATTACAGCACCTTAACTGACTGTTTTACCCATGCATTTGAGATAGGTAACACAATTATTAGATACTGATGATTAGTTACTATGTCTTGTTTTCATCTGCAATATATACTTGACCTCAACCTTGTCTCGGCTGTTTGTACATGTTGACAATCAGCTCACAAAGGTGCATCCCTTCACTATAATAGACCCAACCAGTTGTAACAGGGTCACACAATGCATTAGTATTCACTTGATCAGGTCAAGCTGAACAAGCTGTGAGTTATTCTAACACATTTAAACCTTTTGTCTGACAACTAACATCCTCCATTTACTTGACCAGCAACACTCCAGGCTGTCTAGTGAATGGTGGGAAGGCTGGTTATTTAACACCACACTCAGCAATATTTCAACAATATGGCAGCAGTCTGAATGTAATCAACAGTGATCAACAGCATAAACATTGATCTTCGCAATTGAGATACAATGACATGTGTCAATTAATTCAGTGAACCTGACCACTTGATCTCACGACCAGCATGGGTTGCTGAAGATCAGTTCTGAAATACTGAAGGAATGAAATGGTTGACATGTTAATTAACTGTAAATCCTGCCAGGAAGTGATGATTATACCCCAAACATTGTACTGTGTATAGATAATCAGGACCATTTTGTCTTGAACTCCAAACTGACTGACCATAGCATGTTCAAAATGTGGGTTATATATTTTGTAAGTTCATATTTTTAAGAAAATATTCAGCATGTTAAGAAACCTTGAACATTGTATTTTCAATGCCTGTTTGCTCTCACTCTAACAATGCACGGAAGTAAAAACAAATATATCCAGCACAAATTTCCTTCCCCATAGTATTCTGAGTGATGATATAATCTTTGCTGTTCATAACTGGAGCTTCAACTGACTGATCATGACTGGTCATTTGGTGGAAACTGTGATGTCATGCCCAGTGGCTTTAGTCATTGCCAATTACATCAGTCACTGGACTTTCTGGTCTAGTTTCAGTTGTTTACAGCAGACTCATATAGTTTCAGAACAGATGAGATTATACTTCACTAGCAGCCAACAGATATATCTGTTCGTTTCAGATTGCAGCTGGCTCCACAACAGTACTGGCCATTATAGGAAAGGTGGATGCTGTTGATCAGGTGTCTGGAAAACTGAAGCTGTTGTAACATCCCTTCACCCACACTGTCATGTCAGTGCAGCATCCAGTGTCACATGACTTGCAGGGTGATGGTGGAGCAAGGCCGTCATCAGCTCAGCGCCACATGACCATGCAGGATCCAAAGTCACATGACTTGCAGGACAATGATGGAGCAAGTCTGGCATCAATTCAGTGGGCAATTTGCAACTTTTGTGATTCAGTTTGTTAGCAGTGAGCACCATTTGAGAATTTGTTTCAAAAGAAAACAATAAACATTTTGTCTCATTTTATCGTCAGTTTAGAAAAAGCATCATCCATCATTTTATCACAGTAAAAAGGTGTCAGTTATGATTTGTAATAGTATAAAATTATATTTTTTTATATTATATTTTTGTTAAATCAATTCAACAGTTATACTCTAGGACAGAATTGACTGGCTTTCTATATTATAAGTGGTTCTTGGGAGTTTATGCATCTCTCCGTTTGCAGATGTGATTGAAGGCATAATTGCTGCTTCTGACAGTGGTTGAATATCGACAAGCCGTGTCTACCTGAAAACTGTTTTAACAAACCAAATCCCACAATGAAATACTGAATGTCAATTATTCAACAGAGCACGGTCCTGTTTCACAAAGCTCTCGTAACCTCTGGCTCTCGTAACTTTTCTTGTAGCACTCATACTTCCTATGTTGCTGAATCTGAGGCTGTAAAATCTTGGGCTTATGAGAGCTCTGTGAAAGGGGACCCTGGTGTTACAGCTGTGAAACCCTCCATTTCATGTGAAAGTATTTATGGGGATATTATCATCCATGCTGTGCTCTAATGATGCACAAATGAACGAACGTCTTCGGTGAATTGTTAGAGGCGTTTTAAACTACCCACATGGCCAAAGGTCTGATATGTATGCAACTATTGTTGTTTATGAGAAACCACTTGATTAAACCTGTTTTTGTTTCTTTTACATATCTGAGTGTTTATTGAAATTTGACATGACTTCTACCGTCGACATATTTATATGCACAATAACAGGGTTTGACAAATATTTATTTAGTTAGCAAACAAAAGTAGATGACACAATAGAACAGGTATTTTTACAGTTTCATCTTTTGCATTTCACTTTTCCCAGTTTGTCCATACATGTGCCAAACAACAGCAAAGACAGGTCCTGTTGTCATTTTAACCAGTTGGCTCACCACAAGTTAAATAATGAAGTGTTAGTTGATGTTTGAAGTCATTTGTTTTGTGGGTCAGCGTCTTGATACCCTGCATCAGAGTTATCTGAATAGTTATGGCAATACTCCTCTCATCATGTATTTCAAATGTAAATAGAATAAAAGACTGTTCATTCTGATTATATGTGTCATGTTTTCAAATATGGAGATCATTGATCAGTCCACAAAATGATACTGAGTAAATAGGGCAGTATTTCAGCTGTAGCTCCATGTCAGCCTGTGGTGGGCTAGTCAGCATTAGGTAATCAAGTCCAATAAATATAGTAGGGTAAGTTGTAAATAAGTAAGGGTACCACAAATCACTGATCTTGTTTGGTTGACTATGTCCTTATACCCTGATGGCAAGGACATTGTTTGATGTCCATACATCCTGATGGTAGGACATTGCTTGATTCTGTCCTTATACCCTGATGGTGAGGGACGTTACTTGATTATGTCCTTATACCCTGATGGTGAGGGACATCCCTTGATTATGTCCGTATACCCTGATGGTGAGGGACATTCCTTGATTATGTCCTTATTCCCAGATGGTGGGAACATTGCTTGGTTGACTGTCCTTATACCATGATGGTGGGGACATTGCTTGGTTGATTGTGTCCTTATACCCTGATGGCAAGGACATTGTTTGATGTCCATACATCCTGATGGTAGGGACATTGCTTGATTCTGTCCTTATACCCTGATGGTGAGGGACGTTACTTGATTATGTCCTTATACCCTGATGGTGAGGGACATTCCTTGATTATGTCCTTATTCCCAGATGGTGGGAACATTGCTTGGTTGACTGTCCTTATACCATGATGGTGGGGACATTGCTTGGTTGACTGTGTCCTTATACCCTGATGGTGAGGGACATGGCTTGGTTGACTGTGTCCTTATACCCTGATGGTGAGGGACATGGCTTGGTTGACTGTGTCCTTATACCCTGATGGTAGGGACATTGGTTAATTGCGAGATTTTTTTCCTGATAGTGGGACATGGCATGGTTGCTTGTGTCCTCACATGCTGATGATGGGGACATTGCACAAATACATATATAGTATCAAACATTATTTCCTGACACCATTACATTAACAAAAATGAATTTCTGAAAAAAGACAAGACACCGCATTCACGTTAAGATGTATTTCTGAAATATACAATTATGCGCATGGCAATAAGTTAAAACAGCTTACTGAAGCTAGCAATAACACAATGACAATTCACAGACTAAAGTTATTTTTTCTGTTGTAATTTCATTGCATCTAATGTACAAATTAAAATAATAACATTCAGATAATGGAAAATCCATCAAATTAGCTTAACGTCATCATTTATGCATAATATTTCATTAAACAAAAGTATCAAAATTCATTTGTTACCAATCAACAAAATTTTCTATTACCCACAAAAACTGCTCCACCTTGTTTGACTTGTGAAAGAACTGGTCAGCATTTTGTACATTCTACAATTATTACTTCCAGATCTGGCAGTGGCAGACTTAAAAGGGTACATATGATTTCAAACTTAAAGAATTCTTTGTTGCACAACTGGTTCACTCTAACGAGTAAAGTATGCGAAAACATCTATCTCATATGCCTTATTTCTACTCAAACAATAGCACCAAAAGGCTGGTTGAACAAAACAAAGCACAGAATCCCTAAACTCATTGCCATATCAACCCCATTTCTAGCCTAAAGGAACAGCAACAAAAACTGTAATTTCATGTATTCTTCATTCATGGATATTTCCATATAATCAGAATTATAGCAGTGTTGACGTTTCTCACTCCCGATTGCAGCACAGATAGGTAGTGCTATATAAATTACCCAGGGGCACATATTTTGAAGTTTTCATGGTGGTGGTGGTACGTGTGGTGGGGAAATTGGTTGGTTGATTGGTTAGGAATAGGAAGGCTGTATTATTGATATGGACAGACAGTACCATCCTTTCCAACATTTCTAGAATCAGTAACCACAACATGGACAGTGAAATTCAGCTACTGTGGACACTCCGCCTATCAGACTAAAGTGTCAAAGATATAACATAATGACTGATCTTCAGTAACCCATGCTTTTTGTAAAGGACAACTAATGAGACTGAGTGGTCAGGCTTTCATTTGGTTGATATAGATCATTGTATCTCGGTTTTGTAGATGGATGTTCATGCTGCTGATCGCTGGATTGTCTGGTGCAGACTCGATTATTTACAGACCACTGCCATATAGCTGGGATATTGCAGAAGGGATGTTAAACAACAACCAACCAACCAACCAACAAAGTAATTAATAGCTAAGTAAATTTGAATTCACACATTTCAAAATCAGGGCAAAATACACAAGAACACCTGTTTAATATGGAACATCAACCCAGTAAAGTACATCAAACAAACCCATCTTACTATTTTCACATCAGTAACCTTGATAACTATGTCACGTAATACTCAGGACAAACAAGGATTGCTTCCAGTCATGCCATTTGGACGGTCTCCATGACTACTCAATACTACTTCAGTTTAACAGTCATATGAAAAATTGTCAATTAGTGATTCCTATACTATGTTTCTCCTGGCTTGGAAAGTGAAATTCATAAGCTGGTTAACATTTTACCTTAGAAAAATTTGTATCAGGGGCTGACAAGTGGCAAGTGTGGTGAGTATTTACTGCAATCTGTGAACATCCATTGTTATTGTACCTGTTTCTACTATGAATCAATGCTATACTAGATTCTGATTGGTTGTTCACAAAAAATCAGACGACATCAATCTTGATTGATGCTCACCTGATTTTAAAGCCGCTTCACAGCATAGGTAATTATACATATTGGTATATGGTGATGAGTATCACTAAGTTAGAAAACAACTCTACCTGCCCTGGCCCTGTAGCTCACCGGAACCTTGGAATATTTTCAACACAACAAATCCAAATATGAATATTATAGTCTGGTTCATAATTATTGAGAATTTTTCTTCTTACTTTGAGCTATCCTAACACCTCAACTGATTCACTGATACTTAAAACTAAGTAATGGTATAAGGGAGGTAACTCATCTTGGCCTACTGAGTATAGTACAATTAGAGTTACCTCCCCTGAATTTGTAGCAGACGTCATTTTCCTCAGCACTGTCAACAATGTCTGCTGAAGATAAAAGAAGGTTGATTTTTGAGTTGTGTAATCAAGGAATTGATGATGTAAATACATTGGCAGAGAGAACAGGAACTCCTCTTTCTACTGTGTATAGGATTAGGAAGAATTTTAAAGAGGGAAAGGATTTTGGGCACCGGAAAGGAGCAGGGAGACCCAGAAAATTGGACTTCTCAGATCGCGTCCGGCTGGGAATTTTAGCGTCTAAAAAGCAAAGGCCAAGCATCTCCAACATCAGGTATGAAATGATAGAAAGGGGATCAACAGTTGTATCAAAATCTACAGTTAGAAGAAATTTGATTGATCTTGGATGGGAGAAAAAGACTGGAATTCCTTCTCCTCTCATGAAACAAGAACATAAAGACAGGCGTGTTAAGTGGTGTTTGGCACATGAAAACTTTGACTGGGAAAATGTGATTTTTACTGATGAAAGCTCAATATGGGTATATCCCAATAATGTGAAAATATGGACAAAGTCTGCGTCAGCACCGTTGTATCGACGACCTAAATACAGCCCAAAGTTTCATGTATGGGGAGGGATATCCTTACTAGGAACGACCCCGCTGTGTGTGTTTGAGGGAAATCCGACAAATCAACGCTACAGTAACATATTAGATATATTCTCCTTCCAAGTGCACATGTGTTTTATGGAAATGACTGGATTTTGCAGCAAGATAATGATCCTAAACACACCGCAAAACATGCCAAGCAGTGGTTTCAGGAGAAAAATGTGACTGCATTACCATTTCCTGCATATAGTCCTGACTTAAATCCCATTGAGAACATTTGGGGGATGATGAAGGAATGTGTGAATCAAAAGGGGTTGACAAAAATTGAAGACATGAAGAGAGAAGTGGTCCGATACTGGGACAGCATAACTCACGAGACACTAACCTCTCTGATAGGAAGTATGCCTACCCGTCTTAGACTGTGCCGTGAAGCTCAAGGAGACTTGATAAAATATTAAATTGTTACCTACAAAACATGAAAAGGTCAGTTCACTTTCACAATACATTCAATCTTATCTGATTTGTTCTCGTTTAATAATATGAAATGCTTTAGCTATTCTCAATAATTTTGAACCATACTGTATAAGTAGATACATGGTCAGTTTCTGATATGTGAGTGAGTGAATAAGAAACATATTTCACTACTTTATGCAATATTCCAGCAATATCACGGTGGGGAAACACAAGAAATGGGCTTCACACATTGTACCCATGTGGGGAATACAACCTGGGTCATTAGCATGATGATCAAACCATGAGGCTACCAACCACCAAAGTTTTGGTTGATGGTTGACAGAGTTTCACTGGCCTTGTTCAGGTGAGCTATCCGTTTAAGTCTGGATTAATAGGTTACGTTAACAGTGACTTGACATAAATAGTTAAGACAGTTAAAGAATTGTCTGAAGTATCTTGCAAGATGTACATTTGATAGATACAAGGATTATTGGAGGTAGCATAACTGGGATACATGTTTAAAAAATATCATCAATCAAAAATGAGATTTTCATCAAAGATTGCAACAAAACCTGAAATGGCAGCAACCATTTTATCTTTTTCTTTGCACCAGTGCTTCAAGATATTTGAAACTATTTCGATTCACCCACAGCTCCAATTGGTAGGACTACGTTATATGGTGTATTTTATGATGGAAAGAATGGTCTTGTTGTATGTTGCCTTTGAAATGAGAGTTCATTTTTCTATTAGGGCCTAATGTTTATATACATGCGAGGTACTTTTAATGTCAATTTTAATGCTGTATTTCACTGAAAAGGTAAAGGGTTAATACCAAGGACAATAATGTGATTAATACAACTCATACAATTCCTTGCCTCTACCAGTGAGAAGTATACACTGTGCCATGTAACATAACTTTTGGTGAGTGCATTTGCATGACAGGTACACGTCAACAATAAACCCTCATCTTCATGGCTGTGGTATTGCTAGGATGGTTCTAATATTTAGCCTGCTAACAGGGATTTAATTCAGTCTGTATGCCATACGTGTAATGAAATCAATTAAAACTGAAAAATAATCTGAGACATGGTTATAAAGTGTATTCAAACTCATAGTAATATGCATACACAGACCTTCCTTCATCCCAAATATCACGATTTAAATAGGATAACTCCACAGCTCCCAGACAAGTCAGGCTCATATTCTTATTTGTTTAAGAATAATGAAGACGTTATGTTCAGGACATCCACATTCATTTTTGACAGGCCGAACACATTTTATTCCTTACTGTTTCAGTCACGTTACAACCTGTCATTTTGTTGGAAGGAAGTTGAAACAGAGGATGTCATAGAAGTTTAATCCTAAAGTGAAACCCACATCCATAACTTTCAGATTGTTAGAACACCTGCCATAGTTAGGGATCAGTCTGAGGTACCAACTAGACAGCAGATCCTGTCATTGCTATGGGACACAATCCATACTCAATGGAATTAAGACCACACCTGGTTGTACTATCAAAGAATAATAACATCCTGGGTGCAGTTGTACAACATAACCTTAATGTTACGAGTGTCACAAATCTGTGATATGGTATGGAAGTTACGATTATCTCAGAGGTTAATAAAGTTTGACCACTGAAAGTACACTCAATAGCAGCCTTTTTGTATTACTGGATAAAACCCCATGCTACAGATAAAACAGGGACTTGTTGAGCAGCACAAGAGACACAGGTCTGCATAAGTTAACTAAAAAAGTCACAGGAATTGAAGCAGTCACAAGGACCTCAAACATATCACAAATCTCAATCACAGATATATAACAGAGTTCTTTAAAAACTTTGTACAGATATTAGTTCTTTTTTTTCATCGGGAGCTAACATTCAACTGTTAAAGACAAGCTTGTTATTCACAAATGGAAAGAGATCAGTATTCCACAACATTGCCTTGTGTGACCATCTCGAATGAGTAGAACTACACTGGTTTAATGGCCTACCTTACGACAACTCTACTGACAAACGCAGCTGGCATTAGGATATCTATAGAATTACAAATGTCTGTTGTATGTATTATACTATACAATTAAATACAGATCATCCTACTTCACCAACCATCCTGCTGACAAAACCATAAGTGTACAAAACAAAAAATCTTTCCCTTGCAATCAATTGAGTAAGACAAAAACGACTCCATCATACAAATAGACAAAACCATAATTTATATAACCACCTCCCATTTTGTGAGTATTGGCACAATACTTCGGAGTTCAGAAGAATTTCTACAAAAGATGCATATTGTCATGGTTAGTGTTTCTGTTTACGTGACAAAACCTTAACTTTGTACTAACCAGGAACTGAAACACAAAATGTGCAAAATCAGTGAGAAGTATGGACAACTAGCATCATTGCTATCCTCCCACCAGCAGGTATGCTCTCTTCTCTCTCTCATGTCATTCATACTAACAGGAAATACTTAACTTTGACAAAAAGTGTTCAGCTCTACTGAGAGCCAGCCAGTTCAGACTGTGGCTTCTCATGTGATGGATTATCTGAATCAAGTTAACATTTCTGTGGGCAGATTTCATGGTTTAAGGCACTTCCATACAAGTACAGTTCTGTATGGCTGTGGGGAAAACCAGGGTACATCACAACCAGAGACATATTTGTTTCAGACAACACAACACTTAATATCCTGAATTCTTTCCATACTTTAAGAAGGAATAAAGCCATTATGTCTGGTAGAAAACTTACAAAAATATGTAGTGAAAAAAATATATATAAATTTGTAAGTACTGATAATAAACTGGCAGTTAACAGAAATGACTAACATTTGTTTTATGAACAAATTATTCTTCAAGCACCAAGATGAAATGTCTGTTATTTATTATATTATAACATTAAATTGTAATGATCATCGAGTCTGAATGACAGACTATGTTATCATGTCTGTATACATCTTGTGTGATATTATATGTGATGTAGTGTAGACATAAGCGTGTGACTGACTTCGTATTATGACCAGAAGAGTGTGACTGATTCCTATTCCTTGTCCTATTGTTGTAATGTAGTTATTAGATCAATCACTGTGTTGTAGTGCAAGTGAGCCCGGCATGTTTTTTAAACTTGAAGAGTTCCTAAATGATTGATTGACTCAAATTCTGTGTAGTAGTGTGACTGACATATTCCTTGATGAAGCAGAGTTCCTACATGACTGACAAAGTCTGTGCAATGGTTTTGTCTCAGACATATCCTGTTGTGAAGGATGTGTCAATCTCCAGCACTTCCTTGAGTTTCTCCTGCAGATCAGAATCATCACTGTCAGGTTGGTAGGGTTTAAATCCTGGGACATTTGCTGGAGGCAGGTCTGAGGGGGAATCGGGGCGGTTGTCAGCTGCATTATTGCCATGAAACTCTACAACAAACACCAAGAATCAAAGGTAAACTATGTATTTCTGTGTTAAGAATGCAAACATAATTCTATTTTAATACCAAAGCTTTTAACTATATCATTATTATGGCCTGAATAGTTTATAAACCATTCATTCATCACTTCTAAGATTAACATGCAGTGCTGGTCTGGTATCCCAGGGAAACAGAGATGAATCATGCCCCAGCGACAAGCTTGGGGTGTTGTTCTATTTACCGATCACCAAAGGGAGACATGCAGTGTTTTGGAACTGACACAGCACCAGATTCCTCAAGGGAAACAAGCACATGTTGGGGAACTATACTGCATTAGATTCCCCAGATAAGGAGGGTGTGTCTGAGATATACTCTTCCCTGGTCTCCCCAAACAGGACTTGCCATTCTATTTGAAAGACAAACCTGAGTTAGGCAGCACCTCCTCCCACTTGTACTGCTGGATGTCCACCTCCTGCTTGACCCAGGCATTCCTTTCCACATCCTTGATGGTGGCTCGACACACTGGGTCTCGGTGCAGCATCCACGTCACCAGGAACATCAGGGCTGGAGGCAACACAGACACTGCAGCATTAGCTTACATGGTTCATGTGTGACACTAGACACAGACACAAAGACTGAGTCAGAGTCATAATCATAACTGTAAATCTACTAATAATGCAAGTGTAAATATTCAAGTCTACTGAAAGTTTTGCTCACCAGAATTGGCTAACAGACTGAAATGTTTCACAGACTGTAGACTAGTACTTCTTATGTTATTGTTTCTCTGCAGTACAACCTTCAGCAGAAGTCATATACCCTACAGCTAAGAGCCTAGACAAAACAGTCTCTAACTGACAGTACTTCAGCAATGATTTCCAGCGGAACTACACACCATCACAGGAAGGACGGGATTAGTGCAGGTGATGTTTTCAACCAATGTCACCGTTTAAACTGTTTCTGTCATACATAATAAAACAAGTATCATTGGACTTTTTCAAAGTGGGCAATACTCTGAAATAACTAGCAAATCAGCTCAAGGCAGCATGTAAGACCTCGCTCATGTAAGTGATGGTGATGAAGACACTATGTAGATGTATTCTACTAGATACTTACATCTGGAAACACCAAATGGTGGTTTAAGTTTACACTGTATTGTCTCTTCGACATCGAAGAACGGATTCTCTCCAAACACCAATGTGTAGAGTGTTACCCCCATAGACCACATCTCAAGCTCTGGACCTCGGTATCTGAAACAAAAACAAACAAGAGTTTGAAAAGTGGTCGACTGGTGTCTGTGTAATCCCCGAATGTAGGCTGACACCAAATTTGAAGATATTGAGTACAACAGTTCATGAGATATCATGTCAACAAGAATCGGGACATACGTACTTTAAGAATGTGCTTATATAGTCAGACACTGCTGACTGCATAGTCCTCCCTTCCGCGTTGTGGCAGGGGACAATTAGTGAAAAGGAGCAAGAAGTTGACTGAACATAGCCCTACATAGTCATGCATAGCAGCAACAAGAACTGATGAAAAGACATATACAAAGAGTGAAAATATGAGTGAATGTCTGTTCATGCTGTAGTTAGCTTTATTCCAACTGCTTCAAGTAGCCAGAAAACCAGTGTATGTGAACATTTGGTATAATATTCCATGACATACAATCAGCAATGTGAGACACTGTCGCCATTTAATCCCCATTTCAGCTGCCTCTGTAATTCTGTTTGTTGTTCAATGCAGCAATATTTCAGTTAAATGCATTCTTTTTATAATCATTTCTGCACCAGATAATCCAGTCACTAACATCATATGCATCAATCTATTCATCTGGGACATGATGACATGAATGTAACAAGAGAGTAGGCTTGAGCCAATGAACCCTGCTGAAACCTAATTCAAACCCTGATCTTGATGGGGAAATCTACATTGACTTCACTGTGTGAAAAGCTTGCTACGGTCATGTGTAATCTGGATGCAACTAGTACACTGCACGTCCTTATAGCATGACATAAACTGTGGTGAACTCACTTGTTTCCTAGCAACACCTCTGGACTGCAGTACTCCAGGGTTCCACAAAATGTACCAAACAGTTTCTCGCCTCTCATGTAGGTGGCAGCACCAAAGTCTATCAGCTTGATACGAAACCTCTCATCAACAATGATGTTCTCATCCTTAATGTCTCTGTGGACAATATTCTTGCTGTGGAGATACGAAACACCAGCCACCATCTGCAGAGGACAAGTGCTAATGTAGCAGGATGGACACACGGTAAGGTATAAGGGTGGACAAACAGTAAGGCAGAAGGATGAACAGTAGTGAGTGAGTGAGTTTAGTTTTACGCCGCACTCAGCAATATTCAAGCCATATGGCGGCGGTCTGTAAATAATTGAGTCTGGACCAGACAATCCAGTGATCAACAACATGAGCATCAACCTGCGCAATTGGGAACCAATGACATGTGTCAACCAAGTCAGCAAGCTTGACCATCCGATCCCGTTAGTCGCCCCTTACGACAAGCTGAGTCGACTTTTATGGCAAGCATGGGTTGATGAAGGCCCATTCTTCCCCGGGACCTTACGGTTCAGGATGAACGGTAAAGTATGAGCATGGACAAATGGTAAGCTAGAGGGATGGACAAAAAGTAAAGTAGAAGGATGGACAAACGGTATAGTAGAAGGAAGGGCAAACAGTAAGGTAGAAAGATGGACAAACAATAAGGTAGAAGGATGGATGAACAGTAAAGTAGAAAGATGGCAAAACAGTAAGGTAAGTGGATGGACAAACAGTAAGCTAAAAGTATGGACCAATGATAAACAGTAAGGTAGAAGGATGGACAAACGGTAAGGTAGAAGGATGGAAAAACAGTGAGGTAGAAAGGTGAACAAACAGTAAAGTATGAGAATGGACAAACAGTGAGACATTGGAAAGGACAAACGGTAAATAAAGAAGGATGGAAACAAGAGTCATCAGAAGATGACAAATCCCCCCCAGCCCCCACATATGTGAAAGGACAAATCATCCGACAGTTACTTATTGTGTTTTTAGACCAAGTCTGAATTGTTTCCATGGAATTCATGAAAAACATTAAAGCCATATATCTGTAATCAGAAAAAGTCACCAATTCAAGATCTGTCTCGTATATCTGCCAAGATCTTTTGAAATGGTTTTTGAGTTGTGCTCCGTAAACAAAGTCAGCAACGTGTTCATGGAACCGAGAAAAATAATACATCATGAAAACCTGTAAATAGCAAAAGGCACCACTTTGGGGTCTGCCACACATATCTACCAAGTAACACTGACAGATTTTAAGAAGTTTTTGAGTTCTGCTCCGGAAACGGAACATACCTCTCACTTTTAAGACTAAGTCTGAAACATTTCCATGGAAACCGATAAAATAATAAATCACAAAAACCTGTAAGCAGCAAAGGGCACCACTTTAGGTTCCGATTGATATATCTACCTAGTTTTGCAGAAAACTATTGAACGGTTTTTGAGTTCTGCTCTGGAAATGAAGCCCACCCCACCATTAGACTAACACCAAAATGTTCCATGGAAAAACGAAAAAAATAAAAATGCCAAAACTCTGTAAATAGCAAAACTATAGGTTGAGATCATTATATCTATCAAGTTTGGTCTAAAAATATTGAACGGTGTCTGAGTTATGCTCCAGAAACAAAATGATTACAGACGGACGGACAGACGGACGAGGCGTCGACTATGTAGATAAAAAGGTGAGGAATCAGGACGGACAAATGGTAAGGTATAAGGGTGAGAAACAGTATGGTGTAAGGATGGACATAAGGTAAGGTAGAAGGATAGACAAACAGTAGGGTAGAAGGAGGACAAACAGTAGGGTAGAAGGATGGAAAAAAGGTGAGGGATTAGGATGTACAAATGGTACGTTATATAAGGATGGACAAATGGTAATGTAGAAGGATGGACAAACAGTAGGGTAGAAGGATGGAAAAAAGGTGAGGGATTAGGATGTACAAATGGTACGTTATAATGATGGACAAACGGAAAGGTCTTAGGGTGGATGGACAGTAAGGTATAAGGATGGGCAAACATTAAGCTAAAAGGGTGGGAAAATGGTAAGGTAGAAGGATAGACAAACAGGTATTAGGATGGACAAACAGCGAGGTAGAAGGATGGACAAACAGTAGGATAGAAGGATGGAAAAAAGGTGAGGTATTAGGATGTACAAATGGTAAGTTATAAGGGTGGACAAACGGTACGGTATAAGGATGAACAAACAGTATGGTAGAAGGATGGACAAATAGTAAGGTAGAAGGAAAGAAAAACAATGAGGTAGAAGGGTGGACAAACAGTAAAGGATGGACAAACAGTGAGGCATTAGGAAGGACAACAGGTAAGGTAGAAGGATGGACAAACAGTAAGGTAGAAGGATGGACAAATGATAATATGTAAGGGTGGACAAATTATAAGATATAAGGGTGATCAAATAATAAGGTAAATGACAGGAATAGCAGTAAGGCATAAGTAAGACAAAAGGTGAAGTAAAAAGTCAATCAAATCTAACAAGATCATCGTTTCGTCCTACTGTCACACAAAAACGATGCAAACAATATTTTGTGTGCATGTTTTGCACACATAGATTCTGATCTACTTAATTTTAAAAAATACCTTAAAACAGCAACATATAAGAAACAATAAATTTTAAAATGATTCAGGATTGTAAGGAACATTTCACACGCAAAAGATTTGGACTACATATTTATCATTTGATTTCTGCACGCACTTGTACAAACCTACAAAACACTGTCAGATTAAAACAATCATAGACAAGAAAGTGAATGTTGTGTACCAACAAGAAGCACTATCCAGCATTAAACTCACCTGTCTGAAGATGTAGCTGGCCAACGGTTCATCCATCGTGGGGTTCCGATCAATAAACTCAAACAGATCCATCCCACTGCCATGCTTCTCCATCACCATCTGTACAAACTCCTCGTTCTGGAACACGTCTATCACCTGGAGGTCATGCAACAGATCCACACTCACAAAGTCTGTCCCATAAGTTCTTCTAAATGTATTTAAGATATAGCAGGTCACCCAGCAAACAATTGTATATCTTGTAGACATTGTAGCAATTCTGCTGTAAATTGAACATCTCAGTTCTATTCAATTTATCACTTGTTAGCTAAATATCTAACAATGTATTGTGGCACTATAGCATAACTGCAACAATATTTACAAGTTTATGTCTAGTCACGTTTTATAGCTGCACCTTCACTGATTCCATAAAGTCAAGCAGGTACTCTACATCTAAGGGGCCTATTTGAAGTATGTCTATTTCTTTGTATGAAATATACAATCTGTTACAAATGGTAGTTGCTTTGCTTGTTACATACACAAAACTCGTGTCAAATACACATGTAGTGCAAACAGGCCCAAGTTCATTTGAGAACAAATCCAATTTGTGTATTTACAGCTGCACTAAATATTCCAGTTACAACGGCAAAATGTAAATAAGCCAGTCAGATCAGACAATCCAGTGATCATAATTGTGTTCAACAATCCTCGTCTTGGTTTCAATGACACACAATCAACCATGAGAACTCCCAATATATCTGATTCTGTTACTGCCAGCACAGGTTGTTGAAGATCTGCTCCTACCCAGAATCCCAAAAGGATGACACATTCACGAATGCATAGAGGGCTCTCACCTTGACAATGTTTGGGTGGTTCAACTTGAGCAGCAGACTGACCTCCATGGGTATACGGCCATGAGCATCATCAAACACCCAACAGTCCTTCAACACTTTCCCCCTCCGGATGAACTTAACTACCACCTGTGATAACAAGGAGGAAGAGAGGTCTAAAGAATACATATAAAATATAATATTTTTCCAAGACTACTTATGGTGTATATTTATGTAGTTGTTTTGTATATTTAGTTGTATTTGGTTTGTACTGATTCTGCTGTTTTACACAGTGAGAATTCTTATCAAATACAAATCACTTCCATCATGTTCCACCCCCAAAAAAGTCATCCACATAGGGCTATCCTTCCTTGATCCACATTTCCTCTATGATTTACACCTTGCTCACCACCTCAATCTCATCGTTTCTCCCCACTTTCACCTCTCTACTCTTCTGTGTCTGTCTCAACTTCTTGCCCATCATCTCTCCTCTCCCCCAACACATCGTCTTCCAACCTATCTAGTGTCCACATCCCTCAGACCTAACACACCAACCTACAACATCTCTCATTCAACACCTGATGCCCTCAACCCCAACTCAAGCCCCACCATCCAATCCCACCTTTGTCTCACCAAGCTACACCCACCATCTCTCCCTCAACAACTGATGTTCTACACCCTAAATCCAGTCCCACCATCCTCACCCCTAATACACAATCCTTCCCTACTGTGGCCAAGGTACACCCATCCTCTCTACTTCAACATCTTAAACCCTAATCACCCCTCCCAAGCTGAAAAACCACCCACCCACCTCTTCAAATCAAAATGTCTCGTTCTGTAATCTTTCAACTGTTTCTTTCCCACCCATGTGATGTGACCCTACCTCCTCTTTGTCCATCTTCCTACAGCCCAGCTTGACAAAGCCAAATGCTCCTTTCCCAATACAATCCTGTGTGTCATAGATTTCATCATACAATCCTGATCCAAGCATGTCAACCACTTCCTTGTCCTCCTCCACTGCATCATCCATGGGCTCCTCATCATCCAAGATGTTCGTCTTCGACTCAGAGTTTGCCTTGTCTGTCAACAACTGGTAAGAAAAAGGGTTTATGTTAAAACATTCATATCATTATCATAAAAGTGCAAGATTGTCTATGTGTCACTGGAAGCTGCACCCATCATCATTTCCTCTTATATGTCTGGATTATGAACTATGAATAATGACCCTTATAACATCGACAGTTAGTGAGTTCAGCTTTACAACACTAAAACTGCTAGGAATATTTCAGCAATGTCCCTACAGGGGACACTAGAAATGGAATTCACACATTGTACCCATGTGGGTAATGGAGCCCAGGTCTCCAGTGTGACAAGCAAATGCTTTAACCACTAGGTTACCTCACCGCCCTTCAACAGGGATAGGGTGTCATAGGTCAGTCAATGCTGACCTCTCAATCCTATTCATCACCCTTTAAAACGTATCCTCATTATTCCTAAATCCCTATGGGATAAGAAATTTACAATTCATACCAAAGGCCAAGTTGAAAGCCAAAAGCTATGGAATATGTACAATGACTACAAAGTGAGGACAGTCATATCGTACAAAATACAAACATCACTTGGTCAATCCACTACATTTAACACACAAACTACATGCAACAATAGCCAGAATTCCTAAGTCAGAAAGTCCTTGGTACTTAGATGTACCCACCTCTCCGAGACTCATGTTAGATTTATCAAGAGTGCTATTTAGACTGGAGGCGAGGGTGAGACTGGCATAAGACCTCCCTCCTTCTCCTGGCTCTTCTGGATCTCGGGATGTCCACATGCAATACACAAACTGTCCATCATTCAGCTCCACTCGCTTCAGTTGGAATATGATACCTACACAGCAACATATATAATATTTAGACCAGGACTACATTGTGACACGAATATCAAAAACACTATGAGACTAAACGTATTCTTATTTTATCATTAGGATTAAAAACAATATCATGATTTTCTGGCACAGCCTAAGTATCACTAATTCTGCAGCATGTTTTTTATTTCCGTTTTCCACACAAATAGAACTTTTGATGAACATGCATAATTTGTTTTGTGCTCTTGATTCTATTTCTTTCAAAGTATTACAGGTGTATGGACACTTGGTCTCCCTGCCTGAAGAGTTACCAAGATGGCCACTATCAGTCGTTTAAACTTGGATGAACGGATAAAGGTATCAGGCAATCAAGCAATTATCATAATTCAGGTAGGGCTGCATTTTCCAAATCTGAAAACAGGAAAGGGCTGCCCATCTAATAACTCTTTTTTTAAATGTGAAAATCTGATAACAAATTCTATTTCAAAAGCCTTATAGAAAAATAGGTAACACTAATACTACAATCTGATCTGACACATATATGCATTGTCACCTAGCCTGTGTCCATCTTTATGTCGACACTGTCCTGTGAAACTGCCCTCTGGAATTTGGCTGGGACACTCTGTGTATGAGGTCTGTGTACCCGACTGCCGAGAAGATGGACGGGCATTGAAACTGTTGTTACTGTTGTTGCTGTTGCAGCTGTAAGATAATGAGATTTTTCACACATATTTACAGTTACCTGAAACCTTGTGAGCTGTCACTAAACTACACAAATACCTAATATTGATGATGTTCCTCAAGATGATTAGTTGACATAACATTTTGTTGCATTTCTTTTACAGTGAGTGAGTGAGTTTTATGCCACATTCAGCAATATTCTGGTTGCATGGTGTCGGTCTGTCAACACTTGAGTCTGGACCAGACAATCCAGTGATCAACCACATGAGCATCGATCTGCGCAATTGGGAACTGATGACCTGTGTTAACCAAATCAGCAAGCCAGACCACCCAATCACATTAGTCGGCTCTAACAACAAGCAAAGTCGCCTTTCATTTCTTTTACAGAAGCCTACTCTGCCATGTCTACAAAGACAACTCTACTTGTCTTACCTCACACATAAGTGTTGCTCTCTGATTGGCTTAGCACTCTTCTGTTTCAAATGTACCCCACTTGCAAGAGACATTTCCATGTAACCCCCCTGAGAATGTGGAACTCATTTGATACTTTGTGGTGGTAATTCTTTATCTCAAATTACACTGAATCATGTATGATGTCTGGAAATTACCACTGTCTTGCAAATGCAAATCAATGGAAGAGAGACAACTCTAAATCTGTTTTTCTTGATGTCTCCAAAATCTAGTTTTGTACTCATGCTCCAAATAATGAAAAATAAACATTGGAGTGTTCGGTATGAATAATACGTTGTTCACTGGTCCCTCGGGAAAAATGGGTTGATGTACCCTTGATGTTTGTTGGCATGTGTGTCATATGCCACTCCTAGCCACAATGGAAAGCACAGGCATATGTACACTAAGGACATGTAGTGGTTCAAACCAGGGTTGAACCAATATTCCAACCAACTAACCCTCTGCTCATGTTTTGAAAGTTCATAGTCAGTTTCCCTGACATTCCTCTCACCTGTTAGATGTTTTATCCCTGGCCTGACTAGACGTTTGTTGAGGCTTGTCTTCACAACCCTTCCCACTCAGTCTGCTGTGTGCTGACTTGGCAGACCCACTTGAGTCCGAACTTGGGTGAGATTCTAAACCATCCCGACTGAAATAACTTGACTCTTCATCTAGGTGAGTATCACCAGTTGAATCTAGTGTCTTATTCATATACAAAGGCAGCAGATTTGTAATCTGTTCCCCAAACTGAGAATATGATCCTTCAGCAGAGCTGGAACTTGAGTCTCCATTGTTCATTTCATGCTTCCTAGAAATTTGTTTCTGAAGCTCAAAGAGCAAGTCTTTTTGCTTGCGTTTTTGGCAATTGATTCCTTTCTCGGATGACATGGCCAGCACATCTCCACTAGTGTCCATTTCATTGCTGATATCCCCATTGTATCGATCCTGACTGCTCTCTACTCGCTGTGAATCTTCAGAAATACAGCTGTCAGTATCTGTGGACTTATCAAAGTCAACCTGTGGGGGTGTAGCAGACAGAATGTCCTCTGTGCTCTCACTCAAACTAGAAACATCTTTATCTTCTAGGTAAGAACCACTGAGGTCCTCTTCTGGTTCTCCTGGAGACTTGACACTTTTAGCACTATTGATATCAAGCTTGTCCATTTCACTCAACACCTTATCAATATCCCCATTCTGACTGTTGTTTCGATTACTGCATTCTTCTGCTGCCGTTTTGGAATCCTTTGTTTCCTCTTGCCTAATTAGAAAATTTGGTAACATTAACTATCATCTCAGATATCTATCAATAAGGGGCAATAAATGAGTGCAAAATAAGTGTCCAACAAGGGGATCACAAAGTGGGACAGGAGGAACAAATATATCATTAAGACTTATCATTTCATCTGTGAATTGTGAAATTTGAATTGTGGTATTTATGCAACAAAACACTAAACTTTATTAATGACATCTTCAATTTAATAACAATGATGTCTCATGTGCAAAAGTAAGGTTTTATCTCACTATTAGGAATATGAAAGCAATATCATGGCAGGTGACACTAGAAAAGAACTTCACACAGTGTACCCATATGGGAAATCCAAAGTAAGTCTTGACCAATGAATGTTTTATTCACCAGGCCATCCCACCATTATCTTCTTCATAAGAAGAACCATTAAGAAGTAAAAGGCAAGGCAGGTGGCTGATTTTGGTCTCTTTGTCAAATCATTCTGCTGATGAACTAACAATGACATGTAACCACAAATCACTGGAAGAATCAATAAAACGGCACAGTACCCTCCTTCCTGTATGGGCATCAAAGTCGTCCAACATTAAGATTATAAACAGCTGCATATCACAAACTTTCATGACATACTTCTTTAGGTCCACTACATCTATGGTTGTGTGAAATACAACTAACTACAACAGTAAACCCTGCTAGTGCTGTAGTTACCTGTGTTCTGATGTCTCTGTGGGTATTCTGGGCGTGGAGGTGACACCTGGCTTGTGCACACACAGCTCCTTGAGAAGATCACACCTCTCTCCATTCACTTTCAGTGGCGTTTCTGTCAGCAGGAAAGATACAAGTTAGTCTTGCTTCTTGAGACCGACACAAGATAATTTATAGGTTAAAATTACCACCTGTTCAATACTACTTATTGTGCACCTGTATTTCACCAGTTCAGTAGTAATTAATATGGGATAAACAGCATGGTGTATGCTGTGATTATTCTGCTAATCATAATACTACAGAAGCAACTGAAAGTCTTGGACATTAACAAATGTCAGAAACGATCTTGGATGTACGGTGTACGCAATGATTATCTTGCCAGCTATGAAATACTAGAGCAATGTAATCTATGATCTTAAACCCACCGTATTGTGTTTGTGTGTCTTGTACAACACAGGTTGTAATTTATACATAACTGTTGATAAGTCTCTGAGATGATATCTGGAAAAAGGACTCTTTTGATATTGGAATACAGATTAAGAAATCATAAATGCCTTAGGAGAGCATCTTATGTGGTAAAGCTAGTGTGGAAAAATGGAGAAATGTGTACCTTGTTGATCTTTCTTTACACAAATGACTCAGGTCCTTCAAAGAATATTAACCTCCCCTCAAAGAAGAATTCAACACATACATATCACATACTCCTGAAACTTACCAAGTTTCCCCTCTAAGATATCTGGCTTCAGATTCATTGGTACTACATCTTCCTCGTCCTCATCATCTAGTGGGGGAAGGGGGATCCCATCGTCAAGGTCAAGGATGTCGTAGAAGTCTGGGATCAGACAGGAGATGTCCTGGAACAAACAGCATGGATACATCCCGTACTACCAGTCAGGGTGATCTGGTCGCATATATAGATTATTTATACACCTACAAGAAATTATGAATGACACACCCAAAGCAAAATACTTCAGTGCCTTTATATTTTACAACAGGCCAGCAAAGGCCTAAAAGGACACATCAGCTCAGTTGGCCTAATCTGGAACTCGGGCACATAAAATCGCTTGCACAGTCTTCTGTAATTAGTTATGATAAATCACTCATAAAATGTTATATTGCAAAGTGCCACTTAAACAATACATACCAGTTGAGTTATTCCGCTAATCCTCAACAACCTACCTTGCCCACAAGCTCCTCCTGGCTGTAGCCGAACAGCATGCGGGCGAAGTTGTCATTAACACTGTGTATGGTGCCGTCAGGCAGGAAGGTGATCATCCCACTGATATTGGCAAACACCCACACCACACCAGTGAACACAACTTCATCTCCTGCAATTCAGAACCCTTTAGTGATTCATTGCTTCCTTGCAGTTCCACCTCACCAAGCCCCTTTTGAACTGAACTCACAACTACAGTCTGTTTGCAGTGAGAATGTGCCGATGAATTTCACTTTAAACTAAATGGTAAATCCAACAAAGTGAAATTAAGACTGCGAATAGTCATAATTGTACCTTGCCAATTGCACATTTAAATATCACACTTTTGTTTAATGAGGATAAAAGTTGCCTACAAACAATCATAGCTACATATTTTTATTACTGGTTTGCATTACAAGGGGTATGTACTTCAAATGAAACACCGAGAACAACTAGAGTTGGTCAAAGTTAACACTCATCACGTACCACACATGCATTTGTATTCCAACTACTGTGCTTACTCCCTTGCAATGCAAACCAGTAACATATATTTTCATGTATTAAAAACAATTAAGACAATATTGAACATGATCAGAATGGATGCAGTCAAGTTTTTACTTGTGTAAGATTAGTGATGTGTAAAATTCATCATGGTGCCAGCATCTATCAACTTGAAGTGACAATGTAGAATACACAAAGTATGAACACCGCCAATTATCTGTCAGGCCATCATCAATATAACAAATGGTGACCAAGGTATCAGGGCCTCATTTCACAAAGACGTTGTAGTGTAACACGCGTTACATTTCAGTTTACACCTTCTCAGTAAACATAGATTGTAGTACTATAGCTTGTTTTGAGTCCCATCCAGATTCAAACCCTGACCCTCAGAGTCAGACACCTGCACACAAGTGAGTTTACTCTTTAGTCTTACACCACACCCAGCTATATGACGGCGGTCTTGCAAATACAATATACATTTCTATCAAGCCACATTTCGCTGAGCCAAATTGATTCCCTCATAGAGTGACATAAACAAAATGCAATCTTCCCTACTTTCATCTGGGGGGATGTTCCTCCTGTCTCGATCTTCATCTGTAGGTTTGACCACAATACTGAGGGGAAACATGGACCCGTCACGTGTCCTCCCTGTGGCTCGCTGCTTCCGAGTTTCCTGAACCAGGTCAAGTTGAAATAAACATTACAAAGCTGACTTCATATCAAAAAAGGAACTTCATTCAGTAATTTTATGTCAATCTCAATATTGTATTTTTAATCTCAACTCCTCCTGAAACTATTAGGTGCACCAAGTTTATGTGGCTTTCCCATCCTTTCGAGATACCCATTCACAGCTGGGCATTCATGTGGCCACCATCTGGTCATTTTCCAAGAGATTTCTGTGTTCTTTTGAAAAAAGGGTTGTGTATTGTACACTAGAGGTTGTGGCAACACTGAAAGAGTCTGCACACTAAGTTGACTCCAAGGTGTTTAACTACTAAATAATAACAAGAAGACAACGTCTTGGTGCGTATATAGCAAAGTGGAAGGAGAGTATTGAAAGGTTTTTAAGTTCTGCTACAGGAAGGAGCACTTCCACCAAAATCAGTCAAAGCCAAACTTGTTGGCATGGAACACAAGAAATATTTTATTCAGAATTCAAAAAATACCAAAAGGCACCAGTACACCACCAGAATGTATCTATGTGCCAAGTTTGGTGAAGAAATAGTGAATGGTTTTGAAGTTCTGCTCCAGAAAAGACAAATATGCATGGGCAAAAGGATGGCAGACAGAGTACATTTTGATACCTGTTGTGGGGGATGAAAAGCAGTGTCATCACACAATAGCTTAGCCGGATGTGAAGTCAGTAGGTTGCTGTCAGTATTGATATACATAAAAATGGTAATCATTTTAATTCCCAGAATATGTATTTGGAGCCAGACGAGAAACTTCTCATGTACAGTTTCATTTTCCACTTTGAAAAAAATAGTAGTAACGGACACAAATGGCTTCTGTAAAGCTTTAAACTGCGGAATGATGAGTGTGGTGGATGAACATATACCTTATCTAATGACAATCTGGACACAGGACATTTGAAGGCAGGTATTAGATCCTTCATGTGAAGCCCACTAACTTCTTCTGGGTTGGGGAAGCCATACAGTGAAGCCAAGGTCTGGTCACAGCCCAAAATGCAGCCCTGCAAATATTATATCAATGAATGTATTATTGGGTCATATTAAGTATGAAGACTGTAGCTTCTCTGTAGTAACAGGAACATTCCAGAAGGTCACTGAAATTCATTATGACAGCATCAACAATATACTGACCAGTTTTCAGCATTTCCCATTCCCAGGTTTGACAAATAAAAAATCATCATCTCAAAATTGCAACAAAATGAATGTGTGGCAACAAATTCATGAAGATGTTATTTTTTAATGTACAATGCACTGCTGCACAAGCTTTAGAAATAAAAGCAGAAAGTAGACATGCATGGCCCATTTCAGTTCCTTTTGGACACATGTTTGTGCTTGCAGCCAATTTATGGAAGTTTTGCTGTGCAAAACACCCTGCAGAGTAAGGTACAATAAAAACTGGTCTCCAGTGACTACAAGAAGTGAACACCTGACAAAGACCTGTCCATGAAATCAGATGGAATGAACATGTACTTGATCATTACACTCCGTATACAAAGGAACTACCAGATTACCACTGGCCTGCAGCCTTACCTTTGTATCAAACTTGACTGTGGCAACAGTTCTCTCAACAGGCTCCATTACACACAGGCATCTTGGCTCCTTTAAAACCTCCAGCTTTTTCACCCACATAGACACAGGGAGGATAAGTCCATTACTGTCCACTGCATCAACCTGAACAATCGAATAGACACACCTAGTAGCAGTCCTTCTGTGTCACCTTGCAAGACATCGTTATATAAAGAAGCTCCTTCTATAACTGTCATGACATAAATCTGAAAAGGAAAGACCTCCTCCTGTGCTGTATTCTGGTGGACTATTTGATTACAGGCAAACAATGCACAATAACCATGTCCACTATTAACGGTGAGACTACAAACCTACTAAAATACTACATGCTTTAGTGTCTTTGGCAATTAAAGGAAAGTAACCACAGGCGATTATTAGCCTAATTCAGTAGGTCATTTTGATAGTAACTTCTTTGAGAGGCATTCACAAGCAGTAAGGAAGGGTAAGAAATACGTGGTCGAACAACTTCTTGTACAATGTAGATTCGTTAACAAGCATGTGAGTGAAGATCATGATGCAGTCTTGGAACCTACATCAAAACATTGCCATATATTGTTACACTTCCATTTTGATGTTGACTGTGAAATATACCCTGATTTGATGCAGCCATTCCTTGGATTACGAAATTGGAGTTCAACAGAAGCATTATAGTAGCATGCCTAAATCATTTGTAACATGAATCAAAGTTTGATATGGCAGGAATACTTCTCAGCAGAACACCACTATGAATAGCTACACATAAACTACACAGAGAAGTGAATGAGTGATAGAGTTGATTTCACTGCAACTTACCACTTTGCCTGAGATGTCGATGAGTTCTCCATTCAACTCTAGGTGAGACTCCACCATTGTCTGCTGGTCACGGGGTTTCAGGTGGATGAGATCTCGAAGCCTCCTCCCAAGCAGCTCATCCTGCTCATAACTGAACAGCTCACATGCCATCTCATTTGCCACCAGAATCTGTAATATCAAAATGAAACTGAATTATTAATTTACTTGATACATGAGAAGAAAATATTCTGAAACAAATAACAAGAAGTATTAGAATGAATACCCACACAATTAAGTTTTAATTTCTACCTAAGATCATCAACAGTTTCAGTTTTGATCTACGTAAATGTGCAGTTGTAAATGTGTACTTTTAAGTGTATCCTTTACTGTATCATAAAGAGAAACCACTAGGAAACAAAACACAATGTTTTTCATACATCCGTCCTTATTGTGAAATGTAGCATAATGAAAAATATGATAGTCTTTCACATCACTATTAGGACTTAGCTGCAAAAGTCTCTGCTGTGAATCTCAGTTCAACCTACCTCTGACGTATTGGCATCTATGGTACAGATGGCCTTGTTTGGGTTCCTGACAGTGGTAGGAAAGACCATGCCAGACTGACCACCCCCGATATAGTTGTAGAATGACCAGCTCTGGTTCAGTGACATACCACTTGAGTATGGGTCTGGGGTTGCCGCAAATGACCCTTTGCAGAGTCCCGGAGAAAAGCTGACATCATTCAAACCATCACCTTCAAAAAAAAAGATAATGTGCATTGAAATGGATGCTTTCCTTTTTATACATTAAGGCTAAATACGTCTAACATGTGAAAAATACATCATGTCAAAATGTACAAAAATCATCAATACCATTGTTTGGCCAGTACACTTTGCACCATGAATTATTACCATTACTTCCAACACTGAATTTCATTTAAAGTGATGCCAAAATACAGGTTTGAGTAAATCTAAATAACTGAGAGTAAAAGAAAAGTATTCAAATATATTTGGTGCCAGAGATGAAAATATAACGTTTGCATCAATTAAAGCATGTGATACATAGAGGATATTAAACGACCTTCCATGTAATACCATTTTCATAAAACGACCTGATGATTTGGTATCAAACAAGCAAAAGAGTATTCCTTTCCACCATAAATTGATAGAAACTGTGGCAAATGGCCTCTGAGACTACCACAAGTCAAGCAAGGTCTAGTACCATAGCGACAGAGGTATTAGCAATGTCATTACACTGTCATAATAATATTACATTGCACTATCTTCCACGGGCTAATAATAAAGGTGGAACAGAGCTTGAATTCTCTTGCAGTTAGGTACGTTCAGTTTGGTAACTATATACAAAAGCACAGAAGGCACTCACTTGAAAAATGGATGCAGGCAAAACAATGCAAAGCGTAAATAATAGTTTTCCTACTTAGAATCTAAGTTGACAAACTTACTCTGCCAACAATTGAACAGATCCCACACCCTGCCACACTCATGCAAGATTTCAAAAAGTTTCCACTAAAAAACCCATTAAGAATCTTGAATGAGTTTCCAAGTATGGCAGCCATGGTCATGTCTAAATATCACTTAAAATTCAGTGTAGAAATTTCAGAGACACCTTCGCTAGGATCACTGATGTAAAGTTTCATCATAAGAGACCTTATGTAGTTTCAGGGAAGATGTAAAAAAATGTATAACTGGAAATAGTGGGACAGAAGGTCAGAGGTCAGGTTTCATACACCTTGTCATATGGTGTTCTGCAATGACAACATTTGCTGGATATATCACAATGATACATGGTAAAATACCTGAATATTTCCCAAACTGGCATTCTCAATATAGTGGCCATGTTTACAATTAGATCAGAATTCTGTCAACAATTTTCGATATGGAGTTTCAGGTCCACATGTTTTGTAATTTCAACAAAGACATCAATTACCAACACAAATGTACTGCTGATGCATAGAAAAAGACAGCACACACAAAACATGTCCACCCAGATGGAAATTGGATACTCACACTGAAAGTTTTTCAGATTGACTGGTGTGGCAGGTATCTCAGGCTGTAGTTTTGACTTTGTGACCTTGGGGAAGGACTGATTGGCTTCGAAGGACTCCTCTTTGTTGGTAGCTATCCCCATCTGTAGGGCCCGGTCCCTGCGCCCTGTGCGCACCCGATCCAGTGGGGAGGGGTACGAGGGGCTTCCAAACACCATCTTGTCCATGAACATGGGTTTGCCCGAGATGTTCAGGTGTTTGTTATTCAGCTGAGATTTCTGCAAAGAATCAAGGAAAGTTAGTGAATTAGAGAATATTTATAATGCAACTGTCAGCAAAATTCAACCTATAGTCATAGCAGGTTGTAAACAATCAAATCTGGACAAAACAAATCAGCAACATTCTATGTCATGCAGACTTGAAGGCACTATCAGCTGAGTAAAAGAGCATGACGATGATGATGCCTTGTTCCAATAAGCAACTTCAGTACTTAATTTTTATATGTCCATGTTATGTATAGTAGTTAAGACAGTGAAAAGAATGGGGCCTTGGAATAAAGGGTCAACATTTGTAAAGGCCAACCTCCAAAAGACGCAACATTTTTTAGTATGTTCTTCATCCAAAATACTCTGAAACACTGAGCCCTCATATTGCTATAGAAGTTGACATCCATAGCATTTCACCCTTACTATGTATACTAATCCTTAGTCTCTGAATATATATATAACTTTGACAGAAACAAACAATTTCATTTAATTTGAAAAAGAGCCTGATTGAAAAAGAGAGATTCTGAATATGAAGAAATCAAGACATCTAGGGCTTCAGCATTGCACAACTGAGTAGTGAGTATGTTTTATGCCTCTTTTAGCAATATTCCAACAAAATCACAGTAGAGGACACCAGGAGTCAATTTACCCATGTGGGGAATCAAACCCGGGTCTTCAGCGTGACAAGCAGATGTTTTAACCATAAGGCTGAGAGAAGGGGAAACAGTGGTTCACGGTGTTTGCAATGACACAGAAAATCTGTGTATTTGACACACAAAGTATCTCAAATATGCAGTGAATTAAAAAGCTTGCATCATTCTGGATGCAATGCCACTGGGCATTCTGACATTAGATTCTGACAATCTAGGTTTGTAATCTGCTGTTTGAAACTACTTAGTTTATGGTGTTTATTGTTCGCCAGTTGACTGCTCAGTGCTGATTAAATACCTGACCTGCTTTACCTTGTTTTTTTATCATTAAACAATCACCTTTGATGTCTTGATGAGAGTTCCATACTGAAGGTGACTCCCAAAAACATGTCCATGACTCTCTCTCATGAGACCATCGAGTCATGATAATTCCTAGATTTTCATGTCTGGGCAAATACTGGGATACTGGGTTCAGAGACTGAGACAGACTGCGTGTATGTGTATCACTTCTAAATGTCATTGAAGGACTCTGAAATGCCAACAGGTCTCGGCAATAAATTGAGCCTAAGAAGCAACCTCAGGTCAACTATCAAGGTCCAAACTGACATCAACTTATTAAATGTCTCCTACACACATTATAAACAACACAAATTTTTAACATGGAATATAACACTGGCATCTCCACAAACATTCAAACTGAATGCCTATCAAAGGTAACAAACTATCACTCTCTAAACCAAAAAAAATCCATCATTTGACTAAGTGATAATCTATTAATGAAATAGGAATGTGAAGTTGCCTATTCCTAGGTAAGCATTTAGATTGTTAAGTTATTTCATGGTTGCCAAAGAAAAAGGTTGGTATCAGATCTGTACAATAATATTCCAAACTGGTGCAATAAACAGCCTTATGCACAGAAAATATCAAAGTCCTTAAATATAGAATGGAAGTTTGAAGGATCAAAATTCTGTAGCACAAAACCTGTGATCAATGTTTAAATATTCATAATCATTAAGACGTCTTTATATGATTTGACAGAGAAAGGTTTTACGCTGCTTTAGCATTATTCCAGCAACATCATGGCCACTTGATCTTGTGAACTTGGTAAACATGTACAGTTCTTTGGCACTTGCAACAGCAGCATTCAATAAAACAAATAATCTGGCTCTACAGTCAATTAAAATCAAACCAGTTGATAACCAGCATATGACAAACATAATAATTTGATACATATGATAGAACATCACAAAAATTGACAAAAATGTACTAGAATAAAAATCACACTTTCCCTACCTGAAGAAACCAAAACAAAATTCAAGACGATGTATGATGAGACAATCCTCCCTGCTGTATGCCCCAGGTGGGACTCAATAGTGACCATCCACTGGAGACATTCTAATGCTTCTGTGTTCACCCGTTATATGCCACTGAAATGCCATAAACGACATACCCATCCATCCATTACACTACACCATTACTGACAACTCTGTTATTGACGTGATGTTTACACTTGACTCAGACATACTGTCCCTAGCAACTCATTCATAATTCACAGTAGGATCTTGAGGTGTTTACATGGTAACCAGCAAAGAGCCAATCAATTCAATCAGTTGTTCTACTCCTGGCTTTATGTCTCAAGAAGTACGACAGAAAATTCTGTTAAGAAATTACAAAGCTGCATCAGTGTTGAGGGGCTGGCACTGATGTAATTCTCACAGCTAGTTTTGCTGCAGCGAGGCTCCTAGCACGAGGATTACCACGCTGATCTGTTGATGAATCAATACATGTGTCAGCACTGACATGTCAGCCACTGACAGGAGGGGGTAAAAGATGGCTGGCAGCAACACAATGCCTGGGCTGTGTTAATGTCATGCCAGGTATTGATTACTTTTAAGGAAATTATAGTTTCATTTTTTTCCTAAAATGATAAAATAAAATGGAAAACTGTTACTCAATACTAATTCTCTATCTTAACCTACATAAAACCTATTCTTATGAAATATGCGCTTGTTTTAGGTTTACCAATACTGTCAATTCCCACTGAATCAATTTATTTTATCTCTTTTAAGAATGTGAATTAATGCATGCAGCACAAATTTATGCTGCATAAAGTAGAGGCAAGATATTGGGTTATCCAAGTTTAATTGAACAGATTAGCTGTGCAGCCTTGGCAACAAAATCAAAAGCTTTTCAAAAGAAAAACAAGGAACTGAAATCTTTTGACTGGATTTTTCACAAGTATATCTACAATCAAAAGGGTTTGAGATCATATTAATCAATACAGACATTTGATTCTAAGCATTATGCATGCTGTATGCAACATACCCAAACCACATAATGTCAGTTACTATTTACCAAAACAACCTTAAAGCTAATTATAAAATCTCAAAAAAACACATTGCAACTTTGTAAAAAAATATTTTGTGACGTGTACACAGAATTTGGTTTTCAACTAACATGTTAGTCTGTTTCACAGTCCCTGAACCATATGTTTTCCCCTAAATGTCAGCCCTGTTTTCCCTGCAAAGCTAAAGCCTAAATGAAGCAAGTCTAGATTTCCCACGGTTCTCAATCTCTGGTCAGACTGGAGTTCTTTTTCAATTTAAATGGGTTTATTTCTAACAATCAAACTTATATATATTCAGAGACTAAGCGTTAGTCTACTAACATGTTTAAAGATTTTGAAAACAGTTTTTCTACCTTCCAGCAGTTTAATAAATGTCAGTCTCAAAAGTGAGTGAGTGACTCAATATTCCAGCTATATGGCGGCAGTCTGTAAATAATCGAGTCTGGACCAGACAATCCACTGATCAACAACATGAGCATTGATCTGCGCAAGTGGGAACCGATGACATGTGTCAACAAAGTCAGCGAGCCACACCACCCGATCCCATTAGTCACCTCTTACGACAAACACAGTCGCCTTTCATGGCAAGCATGGGTTGCTGAAGGCCTACTCTACCACAGGACCTTCATGGGTCCAGTCTCAAAAGACAGAAAACATACAACTTTATGGATAAGAACTTCCGGTCTATTGCATTAAGTATCTTTGTGACATAGATCCTTACAACACTATTGGCAACAAGCTCTGATTTCAGTAATATGATTTGTGAATATAAACATTCTATTGTCTTTCCACTTTTCCTGTCCAGTTTGAAGCTTAATTGATCATGCTGATGGTTTGTTTGCATGTTTAGGTGCTGCAATCGGCAATATTCCACATATATATGACTGTGGCTGTTAAGAATAGAATCCTGACCAGATAACCATTGACATCATGAGGTGAGGTGAAGTGAAATGGTGTTTCATGTCATAGTGGAGAAGAAATAAAATGACATGCATGCATGTGTATGTGTTGCTGCTTGTACAAGCCCAGACTGAAGCTAGTTTTATAGTGCTAGGTCACTGTGATTACTATGCTGCAGTAAAGCATGAATACCCCAATCAGACATATAATACTGCCTTCAGGCCAAACAGTCCTTGTAGTACCTATTAATGCGCCAGGAAGCAACCAACAAGTGCCATATTTCAACGTTTTTTATATGACATACAAGTTGGATGCAATGACATGCATAAACCAAGTCTCCTGATCACTGGAGTAACCAATCATAACAAGTTCAGGTTGCTTGGGACCTTTTCTAACTGGAACCTCCATGATGGTCCAAACACTATAGGTACATGTATAAACCACCACAAATCTTCATTTCAGTCAAAAATATGAAAAAGATTACAAAGTCATTACCACTGTATTTTACAAAGGAGTACACAATGGTCTCACTGTTCATGAGACACAGAGAGACACAATGTGAAATGAACCAAAGCTAACAAGGTATCATGTACCCATGAAGTCGGATGTTAACTTTTGGAGTAACTGACAAATTCAGACAAGCACAGCAAAACAGATGTGCATGTTTCCATGGTTACAAAATGGTTTTAATGATCAAACATCCAAACATTTTTGGCATCATTCTGGCTCACTGACCAAATTAATCACATCAATTCACAATTTTTATGCACACTTGCACAAAATGCATCTGACAAAAACCTGCTGACACGTAAGCTGTTTCAGAAAAACTCAATGACAATTCAATACACTGATTTACAAGCCATGTAAATGATATATACATCATATGAACAAAATGTCCAAGGAATATACTGGAAAAAATGAAACAGAAAACAGTTTCGTAACACTGTAGCTCACCTGGACATGTATTTCAAAGTTCAATATGTCATCTAAGAGGCTCAGAGGCATTTAAAACAATTGCTATCAAGATTGTTATTCAAATATTTCAATATCAATACTAAACACAAATCAAACAATAAATATGGATCAAGTAAATCAAGTCTTCAATATTGTAAAATCTGCAAGAATGTGTGTATGATATTGAAGAGTGGTGTTGTGACAACTATACACACACTGAAAATATCTTAAAAAGTAATTTTGCTAGAGCCATCCAACTTTTCAATACTAGTTTTAATAGAGCAAGCAAGTTTAGTTTTACTCCACACTCAGCTATATTCCAGCAATATGGCGCAGTGTGTAAATAATCAAATCTGGACCAGTCAATCCAGTGATCAACAGCATGAGTATCTATCTGCGCAATGACATGTGTGTCAACAAAGTCAGGGAGCCACACCACCCCATACCGTTAGTCGCCTCTTACAACAAGCATAGTTGCCTTCCATGGCAAGCATGGGTTGCTGAAGGCCTACTCTACCCCAGACCTTCACAGGTCACTTGTTTTAATAGCTCCATCTACATTCAAATGATGCATAAGATGAACCATACATGCTTAAGTTTAGCTTCATCAATCTGGCAGTGCAAGAGAACTTAGATCATTACCATGCAAACTGCAGCTTTTTCAATGTGGTGGCCATGGATATCTGATCCTCTTGGACAGATTCAGTTTTCACTGTTGAAATAAGTGTGTGAAATTTTAACTGAGTTAATTTCTAACGTTTCTGAGAAGGTGTGTACACTAAATGGAAATGCATTTTGAGAGAATTCGTTTCATCAAACAAAGGTCAAATAATGGTCAAATTTAAAAGTAAGGAATCAGAAAACAGAACCTGTGTTGAGCCCTATTGACCAATCATGCCAATTACATGACATTTTGAACTGAGATAACAAAGAAATGTAGATAACTGTACTTCCATATGGCTGTACAATTCAAAACTGTTGTACAAATTGGGGTGCCATCATGAGCATGATTGAGGGAGAAATAAGTGAAATTTCACATATATATGCGTGTAGGTACTTGGACTTGTCAGGACAAAGGACTAATCCAGGCACAATGAATTAATTTACTTTTCTCACTTCAACATTTCTTAAGACTGCACTTGGTGGAAATTAGCATCTTTTCTGTCTGACCTCACAACATGTTTAAAGTGAACATTGCTGGCCATGTTCCTCCTGTATGTCATGTTCTTTGCAAATTTCATGCAAAGCAGACAGCAGCAGTTGGGACAAACAATACATGTCATTTGTTCTGACTTCTTATCTCATGGCTCCTGTCCAAGTTAGGTACAAAAATTTCGTGTAGCAATAATCACTAAAAATGCATAACATGAAAAAAGTTGTTTGCCTGTGTAATGTCAATACTATCACTATAACAAGTAATGGAAAAAAACAAGAAAACAAACACAAAACAAACAAAATCTTGTGTCATTCCAAAGTCCATTAACCATATTTTCTACTAAAAGGCATGTTAGGATCGTTATAAGAAACACTAAGATACAAGCAGCACATGACCAATAGGTAACTTACCTGATGTAAGAAAGGGGATGATTTGAGAAGTCTGTCACCAAACATATCTGGTGAAATTGGACGTGGGTCATCAGGCAGACTGTACCTTACACCCCCGCCTCTGGAGGACTTGGGTGTGGACATTGCCACCCTGAAATAACACAATAAGCACAATACAGCATTGAATCAAATGTGTTGGGAACTGAGTTGAAATCTCAAAATTGATGACTGCTTCATTACCAATGAACAATCATCGAAAAAGATTGGTTAGTGTCATTTTTCAGATTTTCCTATCCAGGTTGTTATTACAGATATGTATAACATGATGCAACTTGCTACTTCAAGTGATGACTACTGTATCATGAACATAACTGTCCTGGAGTCTTCAGGAAATATAGTCATGACTTTTCAGTTAGTGAAGTGAGTTTTCTAAAAATTCAGGCTCTGAGAACTTTGAAGATTTGTTCCATCATCATGTGTTTCAAAGACTATAACAATGTGTTCAATAAGTAAATGTGATCATTTGCTTGGATGTTCGGACACTGTAACCAATATTCGATTATTTCAAATAATTGGAACATCATTAATAAATATGTAAAGCTTTCACGACTTTCATCCTTTTACTATGATGAAAAACAATAGGAATACAGACATGAGAGAGCATAAACTGTAGAGTCCAGAGAGATTTTCCTACCCCTAAAAGTTCCTACTATTTGCAAGATTAGATGGCTTCATCTGATGCAGAATGATGCAAATATGATATAGATCAAAAACACCATCTATCAAAAACACATCTTCTGTAATAAATATAATACCAAGTCAGCAGCTGATGTACTATTTATAATACATAGGGTGAAAATAACAATATGAATTATTTCACAAGTTGACTATGTTGACTGTTAATTTGTCTCACCATACAATGTTACTGTCAGATTAAACATATGAAAATGTTGATTACAATCCTGACTAGTCTGGATAATGGATATATTCCATTTTAGATATCTTCCTTTCCTAAATAATACCCCAAGTGAAAACAAGTGTGTTTAAAAATGAATGATGAATATTTAATTCTAGTGATCAACTTCTTAATTTGAAAGGACACTGTTCAATTCACCAAATACATCTTTGACTGATTCTATCAAAATCATCATCAATCTTTTTCTTCAGTGGGACATCAGACATTCCTGACTAGTCAATTTGTTAAGTTCTTTAATTGTAAATGAAGACCTTTGCCAGAATATTCAACATATTACATGCGACCACAAGAATCAAATATTTATTACTTGTTTTGAAAAGCTAACATCTTTACCTGAATTTAGCACGTTATTTATCAAAGCACAATATGCAACAATGAATAAATCCAAGCCAAGCAGGACAACATTCTTAACAATTTGATTTGACTGTAATGTTGTCACTGGTTAATATTGTAATATATTAACACTGTCATTATGGTACAAACATGTCTACTAAAGAATTCATTTTCCTATTGTTTCCCTGAATATGACAATGATAGTACATCAAATGCTGACTTGTTTCTGTATTTGATACACAAGCAACTCCAGATGCAACCATGGGAACCAGCTGAAATGGTCAGCAGATGACACTTCACTGCTGTACCCCTACTCAATGTAAATGAGTGCAGACAGTAAAACCCTTTGGTTTACTTTTTTGTTTACAATGTTGATAAACATCATGTGGTGGTCAATTTCCCAGTGTTACTGAGTATTTGAAGCATGGGAATATTTCATTTGAAATATTGGTTTTAAATGTATTCCCAGGCTTCAAATACATGTACTCAATAACACCTGGAAATTGGCCAACACATGATGTTTATCTCCTGATTAAAAGATTAAGGAGTACATACTCATGATGTTGAAAAATTTTCTGGAGTCCTGCAATATTCTTTATCTGTATCATGTTCACGTTTTACATTGATTTTGAACATGTTTTGCTGACCATGCTGACTGAGAAGGAAACACATCACTACCAGAATGCATCATGCTGGATGATGAGCATAACTTTATTCATCATGTTCATTACCTTAATGCACATAATTTAATTTGTACATGCACATTAGGCTATTTCCATATTTTTGATACATATCAACCAAAAAATGAAATATGGTCAGAAGGAAACAGTGAATATACTCCACAATCAGAGTTTGGGAAGAATATACTCCACAATCAGAGTTTGGGAAGTCTAAGGGACACAACCTGTACAACAAACTGCAACACTATTCTATCTGCAGCTTGCAACATAAACTTGATTACACTGATAAGGTCAAACACTCCAACTTTTGTCAAATAGTTATTATTCAATGAAAGTGAAAGTCAACTTACTGAGCGTGTTGAGGTCATCGTCTTTTAATCTTAGCACTATTTCAATGTTTAAACAAAACAACAATGGCTTCAAATAAACGTATACATTGCCAGCTTGACCATGTAACATGTGATTAGTCACAATCTACCTCAGAGATAAGACTGAGGGATCATGAGAATATTACCACATAGCTGATATTTGCATGCATGAAGAATAAGACTGTAACCATGGAAATGGGACAAGTGACACATAACATTTTCGTCAGTGTCCATCTTTGCAGAGATAAAATGATGCAAAATGTTGAAATGTAAGCTTAACATATCTTAAGTGTGAACACTGTCACAAAAGTTTTTTCCATTGGGTAAAAGCATTCTAACGGTTACCTTCCATGATTAAATTTCAGCAAAAACTTTGTAAAACCACGATTAACACATAAAAACATGTATATGCACTTATTACTTATTATTTTTCCACCTGTTACAGAAATATCTAACAGTTGATGAACAGAAGCAGGTATCATGTGACATGAAGTCATATGTGCCTATTGCCGATGACTTCTTTTCCGATGTTAAATTAACTGACAAGTGCAGTAAAGATGTTCCTGATGCTATTCTTGACATGGATGTTAGACTATGAATACGAGTGAGTTTACTTCTTGCAAGAGGAACATTCATTGAATTTCAAGAAGAAGAATCAATTGGAATGGAATGTTTTTTAAGGAGACAATATAATTTATCAGCAATTATATTTGTCATTAAATATGATACACTTCCAACCAGCATACTTTTCCCTTTAACAAATTACCAATTCTATCTAACCCAAATACTTCACAGGTAAAAATTCATAGGTAATGAGATGTATAAAGTGTACTAAATGTTTCGGAAGAATATGAAATAAAAGTAATTTTAAAAAAACAAAACAATAGAATCTGTTTTTACAATGAAACATAAATGATAATTTTTTGCATTAAAAGTTGGGGTACATATTTCTTTTGACTTTGTCTTTACAGCCGTTATTGCAATTTTCCAGTATTCTCTAACATGTTAAGAGATCAGTGAAAAACATGAGAAGTCATTCGAGATATGACATAAGAGGATCTTTCGTTAGTTTAGCTTGACTTTAATTTTACCGTGCACTGAGCAATATTCCAGCGAAACAGCAGCAGTCGGTAAATAATCAAGTCTGTACCAGACAACCCAGTGACCAACAGCAACAGCATCAATCAACACTATTGGGATACATTGATATGTATCAACCAAGTCGGTGAATCTGACCACCTGATCCCATTGATCACCTCTTATGACAAGCATGACTTACCGAAGACCAATTCTATCTAACCCAAATAGTTCACAGGTAAAAATTCATAGGTAATGAGATGTATTAAGTGTACTAAATGTTCGGAAGAATATGAAATATAAATAATTTAAAAAAAACAAAACAAAAGCAATAATGTAACAATAGTGGATACAAGCAAATTAGTGCACCTTGCTAATGGAACACTGAGGTCACAAAATTGGAACTTATGCATATTACATGTATTTTACATTTACCTTTCATCTGTGATTAAAGGCTCGTAAAGTTTTGTAATATATTATCGATACATAACATACAATTTCACTTTTAGAACAAGTAGAAAGATGTTGAACTTTAACTCCTCCCCTCATGGAATGCCAACAAAGTGAATAATGGCACATAAATATGTACATTGAAGTACTTTGTGAGTTTTCGTGAAACTTGAACATATGTTAAGGAAGATAGGTGATACCTACTGATCAGACACTGATATGTATGACCTGAGGTTGAAGCTCTATGGACATGATGGAATGACCCAACTGTCACAATGCCGACGGGTCATACGAATAAATCCGCTGTTTATCTCGCGTTTACAGTTCTGTCTTTTACGTTTTTAGCATGAAACCAAAATGCATACAATGCCGTGCATACAACATTGTTTAGAGACATTAGCATATTGGAATACACGACTTGGAATCAATTCAAAGTTTCTTAATTGCAAAAGAAACCAGTAAGTTTTCAATGACATGACGTCGCTCGGGTCAGTTTTGACACTCAACTCCAAAACATACCGATCTACTCATTATGACTACAAAACAACTAATACAACTTTATAAAATTTGAATCATGTCAATTAACTCATCGGTGTTTTTTTCAAAATCTATGCATGTCGAAACAAACACCGTTCGTGGTAAAAAATTCAAATATTTTACCTTTTCAAGTTATCCGCCATTACTTAGAGAAGGTGCGTGCGCACCACTTATTGATCTAATTTTGCAAAGTAGCTCCATTCAACTCGAAAACGCTCTCTGTTTGAAACATAACACTTCGATTATTGTTATATATTACTTTGAATTAACTACATGGTCGATGGCTAATATACACATCAACTTTGCTAAAATAATTTTCACATAAAAACCAAAACAAGGAAAACTCCCTCCGTTGCTAAAACAGGTGTATTTTGGCGAATGATTTTGGTTTCAAACAAACTGTTCATGAACACCACACTACCTACGTACAGATGCATGGGCATATCCAGAGGTGGGGAGCGGTTGTGCTCCCCGAAACAGGGATAATCTACCACATACATATAGTCTCCCTGCCCAAGAATTCTTTCCCTGAGGAGCATTTCCACATAACGCTTGGACTCCGTGATTTAAGTGTACGGCCCCTTCTCCAAAATCCTTGATCCGCACCTGAATTCTGTCACCCATTTCCATTTCAGTGTTATGTTACTCGTCGCGTACCCCGAACCACATTATTTTTTCGCCCTAGATGAAGCAAGTCTAGAACCCGAAGATGAAGATTCGGGGTAGAATAGTCCTTCAACAGCCCATGCTTGCCAGAATAAGGCGACTATATATATGTTTGTCGTAAGAGGCCACTATCGGGATCGGGTGGTCGGTTCCCAATTGCGTAAATCGATGCTCATGCTGTTGATCACTGGATTGCCTGGTCCAGAATCGATTATTTACAGACCACCACCATATAGCTAGAATATTGCAGAGTGCGGCGTAAACCTAAACTCACTCACTAACTCACTCTGATTCGCTGGTCTCCATAGGAATCCCTTTCAATTTGAAACGGTTTTGTTTGTTACTTTCGAAATGTTATACAAATATATATTCAGAGACTACTCTAGACCCGGGCATCAGAATCTGCAGGGTTGTGTTCTGCGTTGCATGTGACCTTTGAGTGGCGTTTAGAAGTTAGGGTGACGAAGAGGAATACTTTTTATGGATATACAATTTCCTTTTTGCAGGGGATGCGACGTTTTGGTGTAGATCTTAACACCGTTATCAAGCTAATGACGCAAAAACATTTGCTCAAGGAGGAACATGGCTGGTACTTGAGTTTTACAATAGAAGAGGTTTATGTTCAGTTTGTTGACATGGTTATAGAAATGATTGAAACCAGTGGACAAGAGTGGGTTATTCGTGATTAGGTGAGTGAGTTTAGTTTTACGCCCCACTTAGCAGTATTCCAGCTATATGACGGCGGCCGGTAAATAATCGAGTCTGAACCAGACAATCCAGTGATCAACAACAGTGTCCACCAAGTCGCCTCTTATGCCAGGCATAGTCGCTTTTTATGGTAAGCATGGGTTGCTGAAGGCCTATTCTACCCCGGGACCTTCACGGGTCACTTAATTAGGTCACATAAGTTGATCGTAAGATGTAGGGATGTAATGGTTTATACCCGGACTGTCGACAACAACGAACAATCCGTCCAAATTACTTGTCGACAGTCCGGGGAAAGGGAGATGATGTTCCACATGAGTGACTTCACGCCCAGTTTGCTCGTAATTAACAAACCAATTAAAGAACAAATAAACTCAATGTTTTGGTACTCTTTTTACCACTGCATATGGAAGACTGCTGGTCATAAACGGAACACACATTTTTAAACAAAATCTTGTGGTTAATTAATAACTAAAAAGCTAAAAAGCCGTCTGCTTCTCTCTCGCCCGCCAACGAAACCACAGACAGGTTACGTAACTCTGTCGTCAGAGCCCTGCCGTGTCGTCCTAGAAGGAACGATTTTCAGTTAGCTGTATAGTAATTGTGTAGGAAGCTCGTCATTTTGCTGATTTCTCGACGAATCCATTGTGGTAAAGATTCTGACTTAAATTAATGTTGTCAGTCAGTGTAACCCGCACCATAGCATTTGCCATTTTTACAGTGATAACAACATTTTTCTTATCTATTATATATACCCAAGTGATACGTGTTCTTAACAGGATTTCAATAATCCTGCTACTCCCAATTTTACATCAGTTTTCGTGGATTTTTTGTTGTTTGTTTGGGTTTTTTTTCTTCTTTTTTTTGTTTGTTTTGAAGCATGTGAAACTCCAAACTCCATCCTTTCCGCATGATACGCGCATAACGTAAAATAACAGTCTGTTTGCAACCGTAATTCTCTTGCTAAAAAATTAACTTAACTCACAAATTGTTAAAAAGACAAAGTTAATTCATTTCCTCACGATAAGCGAATAACGTAAAGTAATAGTCTGTTTGCAACCTTAATTCTGTTACAAATTGTTAAAAAGACTACCTTTATTCAATTACTCATGATTGACTAAGTTCACAGTTTGTTGACCACGCTATGTCGACAATCCGGGGTTTCACTCTGTCGACGATTAGCAACATCTTAATTTTCATTTGTCGACGAATCGGGCTGACACCGATGTAATAACCCTGATCTCTGTTGATGGTCGGCTGAGTTGTTTGGTGTTGATTACCTCTAAGAGTTTCCTTGTCTAGTAATCTGACCGGTTGGCTTCTAGGATGCTGATGTTGTTCCAAGGGTGGTATGGTTCGGGTGGGCTTGGGTATGGATGGAAATGGCTGATTTTGAGTCTTTTTCTTTACAAATGTCTGATGTTCCTTGATTCTCAGGTTCATGGGTTGGGACGTCTCTCCTGTGTACGAGCAGGGATAACCTACAACTGTCAGTGTCTCCCTGGTACGAAATATATCTTTGATAGGCATTCTTGAAGTTGAGTAGATGAGGGCTTATGGATACTAATATATACAACTTCTTTTATTCAGTGAGTGCGACGTTTCGACATAGATACTAATGTGGTTGTCAAGCAAATGGTACAGGGTAATGAATTTGTGGAGGAGTGAGTGAGTTTAGTTTTACGCCGCACTCAGCAATATTCCATCTATTTGGCGGCGGTCTGTAAATAATCGAGTCTGGACCAGACAATCCAGTGATCAACAACATGAGCATTGATCTGCGCAATTGGGAACCGATGACATGTGTCAACCAAGTCAGCGAGCCTGACCACTCGATCCCGTTAGTCGCCTCTTACGACAAGCACAGTTGCCTTTCATGGCAAGCATGGGTTGCTGAAGGCCTATTCTACCCCGGGACCTTCACGGGTCATTTTGTGGAGGAATATATACATGAATTGTTGTTACAATGAATGAGAAGACGATGAGTTGTTTATACAATTAATGGGGTTGATGTGCACAAGCTGATGGGAAGCCAGAAGTTAATAAGGAGTAGGGTATCGGAGATAGGAAGGCAGTAGAATGTTGGTATAACAAAGTGGATTGAAGTACAGAATTATTTTATCAAGTGATGATATGCGAGTGGGATTTGGAAGCCCTCATCTCTGTTGATCGCTGGTTCAGTCTTCATGATGTGGAGTGCCTCTAGTAGCTTGCGGATTTTGTGGTCTAATTGGTTCTTTTCTAAGATTTTGATGGAGTGGTTTGGGTGGTCTCTGGTGTGGTCGGCAATGGCTGATTTGGAGTCCTGTTTACTAACTGAGCTCTGGTGTTCCTTGAGTCTGTAGATGAGGGGTCTGG